>NW_026061883.1:4695365-5008389 GCF_023897955.1 Schistocerca gregaria | reverse complement strand
ATGAAAGAAGGTTGTATATGTGGAAGAGACCTGGAGATACTGCAATATTTCAAATTATATAATGGTAAGACAGAGATTTAGAAAACAGGTTTTAAATTGTAAGACATTTCCAGGGGCAAATGTGGACTCTGGACACAATCTATTGGTTATGACCTGTAGATTAAAACTGAAGAAACTGCAAAAAGGTGGGAATTTAAGGAGATGGGACCTGGATAAACTGAAAGAACCAGTGGTTGTACAGAGCTTCAAGGAGACCATAAGGGAACAAATGACAGGAATGGGTGGAAGTAATACAGTAGAAGAAGAATGGGTAGCTTTGAGGAACGAAGTAGTGAAGGCAGCAGAGGATAAAGTAGGAAAAAAGATGAGGGCTGCTAGAAATCCTTGGGTAACAGAAGAGATATTGAACCTAACTGATGAAAGGAGAAAATATAAAAATGCAGTAAATGAAGCAGGCAAAAGGGTATACAAATGTCTCAAAAATGAGAACGACAGGACGTGCAAAATGGCTAAGCAGGGATGGGTAAAGGACAAATGTAAGGATGTAGAGGCTTGTCTCACCAGAGGTAATATAGATACTGCCTACAGGAAAATTAAAGAGAACCACTTGTATGAATATCAAGAGCTCAGATGGAAACTCAGTTCTAAGCAAAGAAGGGAAAGCTGAAAGGAGTATATAGAGGGTCTATACAAGGGTGATGTACTTGAGGACAATATTGTGGAAATGGAAGAGGATGTAGATGAAGATGAAATGGGAGATATGATACTGCATGAAGAGTTTGATAGAGCAGTGAAAGACCTGAGTCGAAAACCTTCCATTAGAACTACTGACAGCCTTGGGAGAGCCAGTCCTGACAAACCTCTACCATCTGGTGAGCAAGTTGTATGAGACAGGCGAAATACCCTCAGACCTCAAGAAGAGTATAATAATTCCAATCCCAAAGAGAGCAAGCGTTGACAGATGAGAAAATTACCAAACTATAAGTTTAATAAGTCACAGCTGCAAAGTACTAACGCAAATTCTTTACAGATGAATGGAAAAAATGGTAGAAGCCAACCTCGGGGAAGATCAGTTTGGATTCTGTAGAAATATTGGAACACATGAGGCAATACTGACCCTACGACTTACCTTATAAAGTAGATTAAGGAAAGGCAAACCTACGTTTCTAACATTTGTAGACTTAGAGAAATCTTTTGACAATGTTGACTGGAATACTCTCTCTCAAATTCTAAAGGTGGCAGGGGTAAAATACAGTGAGCGAAAGGCTATTTACAGTTTGTACAGAAACAAGATGGCAGTTATAAGAGTCAAGGGACATGAAAGGGAAGCAGTGGTTGGGAAGGGAATGAGACAGGGTTGTAGCCTCTCCCCGATGTTATTCAATCTGTATATTGTGCAAGCAGTAATAGAAACAAAAGAAAAGTTCGGAGTAGGTATTAAAATCCACGGAGAAGAAATAAAAACTTTGAGGTTCACCAGTGACGTGGTAATTCTGTCAGAGACAGCAAAGGACCTGGAAGAGCAGTTGAACGGAATGAATAGTGTCTTGAAAGGAGGATATAAGGTGAACATCAACAAAAGCAAAACAAGGATAATGGAATGTAGTCGAATTAAGTCAGGTGATACTGAGGGAATTATATTAGGAAATGAGACACTTAAAGTAGTAAATGAGTTTTGCTATTTGGGGAGCAAAATAACTGATGAGAAGTAGAGAGGATATAAAATGTAGACTGGCAATGGCAAGGAAAGCGTTTCTGAAGAAGAGAAATTTGTTCACATCGAGTATAGATTTATGTGTCAGGAAGTCGTTTCTGAAAGTATTTGTATGGAGTGTAGCCTGGTATGGAAGTGAAACATGGACAATAAGAGAATAGAAGGTTTCGAAATGTGGTGCTACAGAAGAATGCTGAAGATTAGATGGGTAGATCATATAACTAATGAGGAGGTATTGGATACGATTCGGGAGAAGGCGAGTTTGTGGCACAACTTGAGTAGAAGAAGGGATCGGTTGGTAGGACATGTTCTCAGACATCACCAATTTAGTATTGGAGGGCTGCAGGGAAGGTAAAAACGTAGAGGAAGACCAAGAGATGAATACAGTAAACAGATTCAGCAGGATGTAGGTTGCAGTAGGTACTAGGAGATGAAGCAGCTTGCACAGGATAGAGTAGCATGGAGAGCTGCATCAAACCAGTATCAGGACTTAAGACCACAAAATCCCAATGATCAAATTTGTGCTGTATTCATATTAATTTATCTCATTTTTAATACAATATACAACAAATAACTGTTTTTATGACACAAGAAATTATGTGCTTTACAGACCTATTCCTTGATGTTGTGATTTCATTTGTCACATCATATATTTTTGTACAGTTGAGCAGAGCTATTCACTTATACTATAGTGACATTTGTTAAGCATGTGGTTATTGATCTTCTTATGGGCTTGCCAGACATATTCATTGATGAAATTTCGTTCATCACATGAAATTAAATCCTTATACATTTGCGCACAGCTATTCACTTATGCTGTAATAGCATTTGTCAAGCATGTGGTTCTTTATAACAGTTTTAAATTTATCCTAATTTTCCAGCTCTTTGATATGTTTTGGTAGTGCATTAAAAAGTTTGATGCCTTGTTTACATACATGTTTCTCACTTTGGGTCCCTTATTACAGCCTGTAAGTGGAGATCTTTACATTGCCGTGTATGGTAATCTGTATTGGTTTTTCATTTTGTCGTGATTTTGTTTGAACACCGACAGACATTTCAGAATGTATAATGATGGAATTGCAAAAATTTCCAATGCTTTAAAAAGGGGCCTACAACGTGTTTGATGTGGGCTCTGGGTCATTATCTGAATAGGGTGTTTTTGTAATTTGAAAATCTCATTTAAACAACAATTTGTTTTTCCTCAAGGATACTATCCCATAGGCCTCAATTGACTGTAAATAGCCAAAATATACTAATCTGGTACAGTCATTACTACAAACTCTTGAAATTATTCCAAGTACAAAACATGCCGAATTGGGTTTTAGTGCTAAGCTCACCACATGGTCCTTCCAGTTTACCTTCTCATCAATGTGCATACCCAGGAATTTTGCTCACTGAACTCTTTCAAGTTGTTTCCCTCCATAGTGAGATGTAGGTCGTCATGTTCACTTATTCTTCCATATTGCACATAATTAGTTTTTTTTTTTTTTGCATTCAGTGTTAGCTTGTTTGCACTGAGCCATTTTTGTGTATCTTGTAGGACATGGTCCACAATAGTGTGCAATGACTGCTTCATAAAACAAACAATTAAACTAGTATCTTCAGCAAAACAACTTGATTCTAGCTTTTCTCTCTGGCACATGAATATAATTAATGTAAATGGGGAACAGCAAGGGGCCTAATACACTTCTTTTGGTGCTGTAATTCCAACCACCGTCATCCTCTTTTCCAGATACTACTCAAGCCACTTTTTGTTCCTGTCCTCTGATACCTATAGCTTCAAGCTTTTCCAAAAGTATGCTGTGGTCAACAGTGTCAAAGGCTTTTGACAGCTCTAGATTTATCCTGACAACACTTTTTCCCTCTCCCAATTTACTAATTATTTCTTTTGGGTTTCTTCCAGTACAGCTGTTTCGGTACTACTCCCAGCTAGAAATCCATGCTGATTACTGTTTATCAGATTCCATAATTAAGATAATGTGTCACTCTATATTTGATTAGTATCGCCAAAACCTTAGAGAAAGTTGGGAGAAGTGAGACAGGTCTGCAGTTTTCTGTTTCAAGATTATCACTCTTTTTCAACAGGGGAACGAATTTAGAAATTTTCCATTTCTGTGAAAAAAACTTGCATATTTTTTGACAAAATACAGTTGATATGCTACACTGGTTTTTTTTCTTTATTGTGTAGATACAGGGTCTGGTCCATAATATTAATGTGACCACTGCCAGCAATCAAAATCGACATGCAGTAACCACTAGCAGTGAAGGGTATACAAAGCATGTTGGGAGCCACAGAAAACAGTGCAGTTGTCACTATAAGGAGGAGACAAAATGTGCACTGTCATTGGCTTTTGGGGAAAGGGTGGAAGCATTTGGGAATGACTAAGTCTGTAAACTGTTTGCATGTCAGTGTGGTTAAAGTATACTAAGCTCAGCAAAGTGGCGCTATTCAGAATTGGTGCCGAGGATACTGTGGTGTAGTCGCGGGCCACAGATGACAGGGGTGAATGTCAGCTGCAGAGACGTGCATCTGTTAAACAACTGACCACCCAGATGAACTGAGAGGCATTTCAAATGACAGATGGCTATTGGAATGCACATTGTTAAATGTCTGAAAGCAAAACACACTGCAACAACTGTCAGAATGGGGCACGACAGGGGAGGGAGTCTGTGGCATTCCCTGGGTGGTGATGATATTCTGGGAGGCACAAAGGATTAACAGATGTATCCGTCTGTCCTCGAGGGCCGTGTCCACCCGCACACACAGTTTGTTTTTATTCAGCATAGTGACATTTACCAGCAGTACAATGCAACACAGCTCGCAGGGTACATGTGTGGTTCAAACAGCAACAGGACGAGTTTATCACATGCCTCTAACCACCAAAGTCCTCGGATTTAAACCAACTGAGAATCTGTGGGAACCCCCCTGCCAGGGTGTATTGTCCGTGGATCCTCACATGAGAAACGTAGAACACCTGGACTTGGCAATGAAATCGTAATGGCTCCACACCCCTGTTAATACAGAACCTCACAGCCACGTGGGGGAGCCCAGTTTGATAAGGGATTTTTGTGTCCTTGGAAAGTGGGCATTGTGTTGTTCTTGTCATGAACAAGCATGTCTCAAAAGCAGCATAAAATGAAAAGAATTGCAGTAGGCAACTGATCGAGCCTGGATGGGGTCTGCCAGTCATTAATGCCATATGATCATTTCCATGAATCTCTTCCTGCATGTCTCGCAACGGTGTGCACTGCAAAAAGAGGTTATTCGAGGTCTTGACGGGTAGTCACATTAACGTGTATTTTCAGAAGAAATGAAGGTAACAAACTAAATAAATCATAATTACATTATTACTTTGCAGTGAGCCACAGGAGACCAAGGTCCATTGTACCAAAATACTCATAAAACACCTTTGAACCACCACCTGAATTTTATCAGTGGAGTTCATCTCACCCTTTATGTAGGAGAAAGTAAAAAACCTCCATAGACAATTTCAGAGGAGCCTCATATCTGATAGTACACTGATAAGATATCTTTTCGGTTGCTACTTTGCACTTCTGATCACTGTATGTTTCTAAGGAAAAGCCATAATGTTCAGACTTTGGTGACCAAGGTAGACAAAAGCTTTTAAATTTAGAAATAGTATCCTTGTTTGTTTATAGCCCAACACATTTAGCATATTTGGTCACTGTTCCTCTTTAGTACGTTTCCCTTTCTAATGCTCTAGGTGGAATGAAGTGGTCATATGGACATTGATACCTGGGAGTCACTTGCTGGGTAAATTTGGCTGACAAGTTGCAGGTCTTTTCTGTTGACACCACGGTGGGTGACTTTCATGCTGGCGATGATGAATCAATAATAAGGACAACATATCACCCACTCCCTGAGCAGAGAGAAGGTGCGACATGACTGGAAATGAACTGCATGGCAGTCAGATATGCTGACCACTCAGTGAAGTGGGTCGATAGATGCTACTCCACGTTATTTGCCTCCCCTCATCACATATTTTATAATGTGCCTTTTACATGCTCTTTCCTCAATCCTCCTCATATGGGATTATTCTCTCCCAAATGCTTGTCTACAAGGAATGTTGTACCACACAATGTGGCCACATTAAGATCCTAACTCGTAGTTAGTCATCGAGATGAACATTGTAAGTTGCCATTGACAGTCAGTCTCAAACACAACAGGAATCACTGCAGACCCATGTCTACTAGTTTTCAACCAAATATTGTGATGGCAAGTTGCATGCAGTGGGACCCTTGCAGAAGACTATTGAGGCATAAAAATGTATATGTTGTCAGTGGAGCAAACACCACATAATCTGGACAGCAGGTGACTTGAAATGTGTGGTGGTTTAGCCTCTTTCTGAGAACATATCAAGGACTCTGACAGCACAATAAGGTTTTTAACCTGCAATGGGCAGAGGATAAACAGAGTGTCTCAAAAGTTACAGAACACTTATGTTGTGTAACAGCATGCAAACAAATTAGACCTAAGGTATTGTCACAAAGTTTTATGCAGTTTAATCAATTTCAACATGTGTGCACCAGTGGTAGTGGGCACAATTTCCAGTCTGTTATCAGGATCGATCCACATTCAGCACATTATATCTGCATCACCTGTGGCAAGGACAGTAATGATTTTGTTCATTTAATTTTTGATGTGGTTGACAGCTGCTTGTTAGACTCTGTCCTTGGTATATGCTCATAGAAACAAGCCCAAGTTTCCAATGCCTGTTGGCCTAGAACACCAGGGAATAGGACCACCCCTGCCATTTCAGCATACCTCGTAACACCTGTTCCGCAACATCTGC
This sequence comes from Schistocerca gregaria, assembly GCF_023897955.1. Lineage (NCBI taxonomy): Eukaryota > Metazoa > Arthropoda > Insecta > Orthoptera > Acrididae > Schistocerca > Schistocerca gregaria. The sequence continues at coordinate 5,001,861 of NW_026061883.1, read as the reverse complement.
CACAGTGCACCATATTGCTGGAAAAAGACTGTGTCTCGGGAGTCAGCCAGTCATAGTAACAGCCTGAGCATATCAAGGTAAGAGGTTTTTTTTCTGAGGATAAAATGGTCCCAGAATACCATGGACCTCTTCCATCACAGTATGTGGATTTTTTAACATATCATTATCTTCTCACAGGATATGTATATACTCTGAATTGCCAACAAAACTGGCTTTGGCATACGTATTCAAATACAGGTATTTGTAAACATACAGATTATGGCACTGCAGTCGGCAATGCCTATATAAGATAACATTTTTCTGGCACAGATGCTAGATTGCTTAGTGCTGCTACAATGGCAGCTTATCAAGATTTACGTGAATTTGAATGTGGTGTTATAGTTGGCATATGAGCAATGGGACAAAGCATCTCCAACGTAAGAATGAAGTGGTTATTTTCATGAGCATTCAGTGAATATCCGGAATCTAGTAAAACATAAGATCTCCGACATCGTTGCAGCCGAAGAAAGATCCTGCAAAAACAGGACCAACAACTGAAGAGAATCATTCAAAGTGAAGAAGTGCAACCCTTCTGCAAATTGCTGCATATTTCAATGTTGGGCCATGGACAAGTGTCAGAGTGTGAACCATCAACGATATGAACTTTCACAGCTGAAGGTCCACTTGTGTACCCTTGATGACTGAACGACACCAATTTTTATGCCTCACCTGGGTCCATCAACACCGATATTTGACTGTTGATGAGTGGAAATGTATTGCCTTGTCGGACAAGTCTCATTTCAAACTGTGTCGTGCAGTTGGACACGTACAGGCATGGAGACAACCTCTTGAATCTATGGACACTGCATGTCAGTAGGGGACAGTTGTAGCTGGTGGAGGCTCTGTAATGATGTAGGAGGCATGCAGTTGGAGTATATGGGTAGGTATGACCCTGAAAGGTGACACATACATAAGCATCCTGTCCATTGGGAATTCCGATGGACTCGGTCAATTCCAGCAGGACAATGATACAGTTGGCAGGTCCAGAATTGCTACAAAGTGGCTCCTGGAACACTCTTCTAAATTTAAACACTTCCACTGGCCACTAAACTCCCCAGATTTGAACATTGAGCTTATCTGGTATGATTTGCAATGTGCTGCTCAGAAAAGATACTCACATAGCCCTCTATGCAGCATTCACAGTGTCAATTCCTTCCATCACTACTTCAGACAATAGTCATGCCCATGAGGCACAATCGATTACTAAACTTAGCCAGCACTGTACAACTGATGCGTGTTATATCTTCATAACATACTTTGCTCAGAGACAATAAAAGTGTGTGGGTAAATACTTTAATCAAAACTGAACATGAATGCCCAATAATAGAGTTAAGTTCCAATATTTGCAGCTCTTGCTATGTAGATGAAGTTTACTTTTAAAAACAAGAGTAGAAGGCTTAGATATATCATGCAAGATTATTTATAGTGATATCAATGTAGGTAAGATGTAAAGAGAGATAGGGGGGCAGGTTTTTTTTTATTTAATTATTTTTGAAATAGAAAGTCTTCATAGTTGTGAAGGCAAGATTTGTCATTGAGCAAGTAGACTGGTGCTGTATCTGTGTTGAAAGATATTTCAGTTCCTTCAAGAAAGTCAGATTTCTTGCCTGGTTCTTTTCTACACTGTTTGCCACAATTCTTGCCCAGTAACTCATTCTGCAAAGTTGGATTTGTTCTGGATGTTAAGACGGAGTGCATCCCTGTGCTTCTACCAGTTTGTTTATTGCCAAAGTTTGGACATACCTGACTTGTGATATTCTTGCTTAGTGCTTTCAGTATTGTGTTGCTTGTGAAGAAGCTTATTTTCATGTCATACAACTTGAAGAGGTTGGCATGAAATCTTCCTTGAGGAAGGTCAGATTATTACAAAGATGGTCTTCCTGTTTGTGGGTGGTTGTCCAGAAACTGGTTGGTTTAATTTATGTATTACAGCAGGAATGTATTCATAACTGGAGGCAGCTGATTTTACAATTTGTGTTTCTTTTTATCTTTAACTTGTATCCATTGGACCTTTACGCATGTGATTAAACATTCTTCTGAAGAACACATTTTTATATTGATATGGATGGTAACCCTGGTAATTGTTGGCTTCCTGGAAATTTCAGAATTTTATATAAAAAGCTTTGTTAATGTTTCATTCCTACAGTGACATGAAGTGAATTGAATTGAATTTTGTGGTGTAATTTATTAATTTCTTCAGCTAGATTTTCTATTTCCTTTGGTTGTTCTGTTGAAAATAATGAAATGAGAGTGTCGCAATTTCTCGTATTCTCAATGAATTAACTTATTCTAGGTCCCTACAGCTGTTGTGTGATAATCTAGTGTAAATTCCTGCAGATAAGAAAGGGATTTTGAACTCATGTCCATATAGTTTCCATAAGCTGCACTCATATGCGATACTTATAGAAATGATTCTGGTTGTTATTGAGTACAGTGGTTCTACCTGACAGCAGTTTCTAGTGATTTAAGTGTGTGTGTGTGTGTGTTTTTTTCAGGACCTCAAAACCCAGTGATGTAAGCACGGGCATTAGAATGCTTTTGAGTCTTGCAGCCAGACCACAAACAAGGTTTTGCCCCCTGCTGAACACCAAACCCACAGACAGTCTGGTTTTCTTTTTGTGAAAGTGAAAATTGAACCATTGTGGGTGCTATGATTGTCAGTTTCCATTAACATGACACAAGCAGAGTGGCAGGTATTATAAAAAAAACGGTGCCATATCTTGGCGAACTTCTTTGATATGTTAAGCACTGCCCTAAAAACAGCAGAATGCCAAAGTTATGAGGTGATGTGAGATATTATGCTTGATATCATTACAACCCACTATAAACTAGAGATTGCTTCTGCCAAGTGATCAAAATGTGGTCCATAAAGAAACTTTGTTATTCCAGCTGGCAGTGGGTCATTGATGTTTAGTATGCTTGAGAGCTGTTCTTTGTTCACACAGTGTTACTCATGAAAAATGACATCTTAGGCATGTATTGACCTAACCAATGACAACTGGCTTTGGCAAAACTTATTACTAGTCAATACCTGTTATGTGTTCAGTTGATGAATTTACACATTTGTCTATCTGGCATAGCAGTTCACAATATTTTTCCCTTTCTTCTGTGGTGAAGAGGTGGTTTGTTCTCTCGCACCCCTAGTGAAGAGGACCAACTGTCATGGTCTTAAATAGTCCTTGATTGGCATACATAATCATTCCTAGTGTCAGTAGATCTTTCAAAGGAACATAAACAGCTCACTTCATTTCTCTGTCTCTTCTCAGCCTTGAGAACCCAGTTCCGTGCACCACCAAGATTATATAGCCACTGGCCTAATTAGAGTGATTCTCACACATTCTAATTTCTCATTCCATTTCCTTTTAGTTTTTTCTTATAAAACTTGTCTATTAAGTAAAATGTATGCTCCCAACATAAAGGAACTTGCAGACCACACAGAAGACCTGAAAATTTAGTTTGATTTTGGAGCAGAACAACTGTTGTTGGCAGTAAAAAATTTTATAATTTCGGTGTGGAGCAACCTTACTTACCTTCTATTGTTGTGACAGAAATACTAATAAACATTTAACATGTATTTGGTCCAAAGAAGTTTATTTCTACAGTGTCTGCTAGGATGCCATTGTTTATCAGTGAACAATGTAAACCACAAAAAAGTAAATGAGAACAATAGGGTTTAGGAGCATACTTGTCACAACCATTGTAGTGGAAGTGCTTCTGCTGTGACTAACATTGTGTGAATGTTTCTAACTGGATGACAGTAAGACCATGGTCAGTACTGGAACCTGAAAGTACCTTACCTTGCTCCTGCCCTTCTGCAGTAATATAAAAATGAAACAGAGTGTCTTCCAGTGTAGAATTTTAACATTTTAAAGTAGTTCCTAGAATATGTTTCAGTATTCAGGTTGCAAAAGAAATTTTTGGAGCATCTGTCAACGTTTTCAATTGTATACCTGTGTGAAAATGTACGTACGTCTTGTTCAGCAGTATTCAGTTTGTAAATATTTCAAGAGAGATGCTCTTCTTAATTTATTAAATGCCACATCAGTAAAGTGGCAATCTATGGGATCAAATTGAGGCAGTTTTAATATTGGAACTGGTATGGCTTACAGATGCACCATTGGTTATTTATACTAAACACAAGCCTTAGAACAAAATGAATAGCACTGAATGTAAACAAAATTTGAAAGAGGTAAGTGCTGGCACAGATTGCATTGACTTGTTTATCGAGTTTTGTATTGTCATCAGAGCTAATAAAGTTATTGCCAATAACAGTGAACATGAAGGAGTTATAAGTCTGTCTTGTATCAATTGGCCAAAATTGAAAACTAATTGGTTAGTGTGAGAACAAGGGGACATAAGTGACAACATAATCTGGATCTTGGTGAAACAAACTCAAATGAATACAGATATTATTTAGTTACATTTACTAGCTATTCTAGTTCCCCACAACAATGTACAACTGCCTTTGGCTATGAGATTTATCTTTATTGCAGCAAGAGAGAATGGATGCAAGGTATTTCAGTGTGTACTAGAAGTATTTTGGTGAATTTTCATTTTCAACAAGTAGTAAATTCTGGCTGTAGGCATACAATTTTAAATGTATTGGGCCTAATTATTGTTTCTATTGTAAACATGACTATCATTAGTGGTCATGTAAAAACAGTAGCACATATTATGTAGCTCTATTTGCTGAAGAGCTACTCAGGTCAGAATATTACAACCTATTTGTAGCCCACCTTATTGGTGAAATTACTGTAGCTGTGAAGTTGTCATTTGGAACAGAAGCGCACAATAAAGTATTTTGAGACCAGCAGAACTGCTTTTCACCAATGTGTGTGGGTAGTTATAACAATTTTTCGTCCAGTGAGTCTTCCACCTAGCTTATGGTTCAACACTATGTAGCAGTGACAGACTGCAGGGAGATAACAGGTGACCATCGGCATGATTAAATGTTTCTTAACCTAACTGTTTCTGTAAGTTGATAAAATTAACCCTTAAGTAATAAAAATGGTCATGTATATAGTTGTACACTGAAGTCCCAAATTATATTTATAATGCAGTGTTTGTTAATGTTGTAATGTGCCTACGAAACATTTATGGCTGAAATTTACTGTAAAAGATAGATGAATTTAAAAAAAAAAATGCTAATGGTCTTCTTAATTTTGTTGGTTCCATTGTTCCCATCACCTATTACGTATGTGAGAAATATTAGCAGTGAGGCTGTTTCGTTTTTTCGTATGGCATCGAGTAATTACTTCGTAGCAAATCCCAGAGGTTAAAAATGTTGTACTGCATGAAAGTCATGGTAATTCTACAGAGCTGTGTACATTTTTTAAAATACAAGCAGGTATCGGTTTTATGCTGTAAATGTCTTGGTAAGCTTTCCAGTGGAACAACCAGAAATCTGTGTGCAAATTAACACCATGCAAGCAGTGTAGGTAATGGTGACAGCTCTTTTAATACACCCTGTATATGAAAACAAACTACATACACACAATTTTCGAGTGTTTAGGAGAGGAAAAGAAGCTTTTTTTTATGTGACTGCCTCTAAATTTCTTTTTTTATAGGGGGAGACGAAGTTGGTATATGAAGCACTGGTTACCAGTTCAGCTGAATGCATTGTCACTATTTGAGCAAGCATATTCCAGTTGTGCCATAATGTAGACAGGCGATATTTTCTGAATTGCCCCTATACCAATAGTCACACCATATCTTGAGCATTACTAACATCTCTGACCCCACAAATTCTTTGTGAATGTAGATTTTTGTACACAATGTATGCAATTTTTTTAGGAGCACCTGCTGACCAGAGAGTAACAACCTCAGGATAAAAGCAAGTAGCTGTACAGGACAGAAGGGTTGGAGCTTGACTAAGGTAACTCAGAAAGTACCTTTGTCCTTGATTCACATTACCTGTCATGACTAGAGAGAGATAAACAAAACAAAGATAGTTCAACTGTTAATTACCCCCCTTGCCACACACACACACACACACTGCTTAAACATAGTTTCCATCATAAGCAAAAATTTACATTAAAAGGTGACAGGCACTTCCATTGAAGTCCTAAGTATGAGGTGCATCCTGAAAGTAACTGCCAAATCATTCTACTGCCACTGCAGCACTTGTGTTGTAGGTTCACACATTTCTCTGGTTCATTGTCTTGTCACTGCAGCTCAATTTTGTGGTATTTATATTTGTTAGTGATCAGTCAAAATCTTTAGGACAACCCCTGAGCCCAGTGACTGTGACGTGTGCTCTGTTATGTTTAGTTCCAACACACAGAACATTAAGCCAGCTGAAATTCATCAACTTGTAGACATTTACAGTGAGAAAGTGGATGAGACAGTTGAAGAAACACTCATGACGAAGCATGTGTTGGACAGCCTTCTGTTGTCACTGATGATATGGGTGAGAAAACACATGGTTCACAATAAGAATGTATTTCAAAAACTGTTTTGCATGACTCAGTCATAAATTGCTTAAATTTTTGTGAATTTCGTTTGAAAAATGCTTACAAAATTATGTACCTTGGCAGAGTTTTGACATTTCAGCACTGAATACAGTGATAAGGAAGATGAGTTCTTAAATAGAATCGTGACTGGTGATGAAACTTGGGGTCTTCATGACACTCCAAAATAAAATCAACAATCTATGGAGTGAAGGAACTGACAGTCCGACAATCCTCCACCACCCCCAAAAAAGAAATCATAATGAAGTTGCAAGTGCAAAAAGTCAGGTCAAATGGATTCTACGACCAACAAGGCATTCTGCTTGTTGAGTTCCTTCTGAGAGCTGAAACCATGAAAGCGGTATGATACTGGAAAACACCGAGAGAACTCCATCACACTATTCAAAACAAAAGATGCAAAACTCTCAATCAAATCATTATGATGCTTCATTTCTGCTGGTGGCACTGAAAACCTTACTAAACAATTCAGTTGGGAACAGTGAGACCACCTGCCAATCAGTGCTGATCTCACATCTCCGGACTACCACTTTTACTTCATCATCAGTCAGGATGAAGGTGCTTGAACACCTATGATGATGTAAGCAAGTGTGATCAGTATTGGAGGTCTTAACTGGTATTATCTTTCTATGAAAAGGGCATAGAAAAGTTGGATTACTGCTATGACAAATGTCTGAACAGTGGTGGCTGTTACGGTCTGAAGAAATGTTTTCATGAGTCCTTTCCCACAATGGTACTTACATTCTTGGCATACCAATGTGGGTGTAAAAGTTGACAGAGAACACCCCACATCCTCTTCTTTACAGCAGTCACGTAATGGGGATACGCAAAGCCAATATGAACCACCTATTTTCTGTCAGCAGCCATGTGGTGGAATCTTCTGGATCATACACAGGGTTATTCAGCTGCCCCTGCCATAAAGTTTTATGGAACCTGCAACATCTTCAAGAACCACACCCATGATTTTAATCTTCTCTCCTCTCCTCCCTACATGCACACTGTTAGTCCTGCAAAAACAATGAAGAGAACCTTTTTGTATCAAAATTAACTACATTACATTTTGTACTTTGTTGGACACCACACTTTCTGTGACATTCAAGAAAAAAGGCATTTGAATGCCTGTCTTGTACTTTTTCAATTATTTAACAAAAACTATGGCTTCTAGCAAAAATGTATCCCCTCCCCTCCCAAAAAGAAATGACTACATTAAATTTCCCACAAAAAGATCCTGTTCATTTTTTTATGTAGGACTAGTAATTTGCATGTAGTGGGTGAGAGAAATGAAAATCTTGCCCATGACATTTGTAGGCATTGCAAGTTGCATAAAACCCATGGGTAGGTGTAGTTTAATCATCGTGTACAGGTTTTTCATGCCAAAAGAACTAATATAAGATTTCTCTGGCTTCATAAACAGCTCAAGAAACATTTTACACCACATTGATGTATAGTGTTTGCACTTTTCTTAATCAGAAAATCATTTCTCATTGCTTTCCTGACCACAGAAAATTCCTACACACAGCCAACTGTTTTTGTTGTTGTGGTCTTCAGTCCAAAGACTGGTTTGATGCAGCTCTCTATGCAAGCCTACATCTATTTGAACCTGCTTACTGTATTTCCCCTTCAACAGCTTTTCCTCCTCTCACTCAAATCCCACCAATACCAAATTGATGATTCCTCGATGCATCAGGGTATGTCTTATCAACCAGTTCCTTCTTTTACTCATGTTGTGCTGAAAATTTCTTTCAATACTATGTCCCTGGTAATTTGATTTGCAACTGCATAATTATTCCATTAGCCACCTCTAGGTGCAGTGCAGAGGGTGTCGAGTGCCAGTAGTAGTCATCTATCCACTTATTGACTACCTCTGTAACTTAGTATTCACTGCTGCTGCCTATCATGGCGAGGACGCAGGTTTAGATTCCCTGTACTGCCAGGGATTTTTCTGGGTGAGAGGATTGGGAAAGTGTACATTCACCCTTGTGATGCCAACTGAGGAACTCGAGGACAAGAAAACTGACACAGGCAGGATAGTGGTGTGCTGGACGTCATTGGTAAACGATGACACGGTGGTCGGCCAGTACCGATGGACAGAGTTTACCTTATGTTTTATCCACGTAATCATCAAAATTTCTTCCTAGAAACACATTTCAAAAGATACCATCCTTTTCTAGCTTCAACTGCTTGTTGTTCACATCTCGTTTCGGAGCAAGGCTACACTTCACGCAGATACCTCCAGAAAAGACTCCGTAACATTTACATCCACTCCTAACATATTCCTCTTTCTCAGATATACAGTCCAGCCTGCATTTTATATCCTCTCTGTGTCAGCCAAAATCAATTATTTTGTTACCCAAATAACAAAACACTTCTATTATCTTCAGTGTCTCATTTCCTAATCTGCGAGGTTTGTCCGAAAAATACATATAAAAGTTGCATAATAACTTTATTTCACAATTATTCAGGTATTACAATATGGTCTCCTTCAAAGTGCTCACCCTGAGACGTGATACACTTCTGCCAACGCCATTTCCACTGTTGATAACATTGCTGAAAGTCTTCAGTTGTGATGTTGTTTAGTTGCCATGTCGTTTCCACATCTCCCAATGCCACACCATTACGCATTTTTGGGAACATGAAGAACTGACACGGGACTAAATCCGGTGGTGATTGAGCTTCGGGCCAAAAACACAACGAGCGACATGTGTGCGGGCGCATTCTTGTGATGAAGGATCCAACTCTTGCCACAAGAGCTCCGAGATGTGTCAGAACTTCAACGTAAAAATTTCCGTTCTATCTCTGGCTGGGAGGGACAAATTCCTTGTGAACAATGCTCCAAGAATCAACACTGTCATCACATTGGACCTTGATTTTCACGACTCTTTTGTTCTCGGTTCTCCTGCTGGTTTCCATACCTTGCTTCGAGCTCCACATCGAATTTCTAAAACCAGGACACGTCTCCAGTGATGACTCGGTTGAGAAAGTACCCTCGTTCCTCTGCTTCCAACCAATCCTTACAGCACTCAACCCTCTTTGCTTTCTGTTCTGGTGTCAAGAGCTTCGGTACAATTTCTCCATTTCAAGTTTTTGTGAACAATTGTTTTGAGGGTTGACAGCTCGTCAGCAATCATTCTGTCAATCCACGGTCTTTAAGAACACAAGCTGCTGCTGCACACTCCCACCTTCACGCAGAGTGCTCTGACTCGAACTGAGCATTGATTTGATTGATTACAGCAGTAGTCTCACCTGATGGTGACTGCAACCTGTAACATAAAGACATTATTCAACCTTTATACGTATTTTCCGGACAAACCTCGTATAATGGACAATGAAAAACTTCCCATTCTAGTTAGTTAGTTATATTAGTTGTTCCATGGATCATGAACACGATTCTTTTGTAATGATGTGGAACGTGTCAAAGTGTCACCTGCCATATTCTCCAGATCTGACTGTGTCAGACTTTTTCCTTTTCCCAAACCGAAAAAAAATACCTCAAAGGATGATGATGATGATGCAGTGACTGATGCTTTGTTGCAATTGAAATCAAAGATCTTTTATTTGAATGGTTTGCAGAAGTTATCTGAGCAGCCTCCAAGTGTATTAGTGTACACAGGTATTATATATACAAATAAATTGATACTATGAAATTTCTTTCACTCTTTATTTGTTAGGGTAGAAGCTTTTTGACCCCTCCTCGTACAGCTTTCAAATGCAAACTCGCTGATCATCCCTCGTTATTCATTCCGCATCTCCTGATTGAACTTGACTACATTCCATTATTCTTGTCTTACGTTCATCTTAGACCTGCTCTTTAACACACTATCCATTCCACTGTCTGCCTCCTTAGCTGTGCCATTCGACTAACTGCCAGCTATTTTTCCTTGGGTGGGAGGGAGGGGGGGGGGTGGGGGGTGACTGGTACAAAATGCAGTCAGTCTTGTGAGGAGCTGCTTGACCAAGTAGTTGTGGTTCCACAGTAAAAAAATACCCAGGAGAGAGGTGTGCTGACCAGCTGCCCCTCCATGTTGCATCACATCAGATCACACCACACCACTGGCAGGGGGCAATATGTCGGTTGGTGGAATTTTAGCATTTTTAAAACAACCAACGGGAATTCCAGGTAGGAATGTCAAAAATTTCTGATTTTTATTCCTTCCATTCCATTCAACTTATCTTCCAAGACCCTTCCTGCCTCTGATATCAAGAGCTTTATTTCTTCTCTCTTCCTGTGTCTTATAAGAGTCCCGTTACTCACTCCAAACAACAAGAAAATATTGAAACGATGTAACATTTGTTTGTCAGAACTGTCTGAAGTGTAATGTTGGGATATGACACTGTAGGATAGAGTTCCAATGACATTTCTAGGTTATGCAACAAAACAGTATCAACAATCATCGACAAGATTTGAAGTATTTTGTGCTCAGCTCACCATCCAAATATATTTAGAAGTACAATTCATGTGGGCTCTAGGTCATATAGTTTCAGTTAATATCTTGACTTGCTGATGAAACAACATTGTAGCTTTTGCTAAGCCCAATTCTCCAAATGTAATCAACAACTAACACCACATTTCTAAAGCTTTGGCAACTGGCTAAAAAGAGTCACTTATTTCAAAGTTGCAGAAGTACAAAAGCAAATTACAGTTCATGAAATACACTGGGTTCACATTACTCAGTCCAACAGATAAAACTGCACTTGGTTCCATGTGACATCAAGTCCAAGGCTGGCCCAACACAACTACTCTCATTCAGTAACCTCACTAAAACTATTGAGAAAGTTAACAACGATAGCACAACTCAACTCACGGGTGCAAAGCATCAAAGGTACATTTTTACAATATTAACTTCAGGAACTGTTCTAGTGGTTATGAAAAATTATAACAGTTTCAATTTGATACAGAAGTGCTATGAGGCATTTTCATAACCAAATAATTTGAAAATGTGAAACACATGATATTTATAATCTCAAACATCAAAGAAACAGAATGAAATTTCAAACAAAATATCAATCCAAAAGGCTTCAATTTTTGAACAGCAGATTTGCAATTATTGAAAAAACATAGCTGAAAATTTAATGGAATCAGATACTTTGTTGGCCAGAATATTTATCATAATCTACTATTGAACAGAAATCTCTGTGAGACAGATTCATTAAAATCTTCAACTGTGTTGTCTGTAAACATGCTCTGAAGGATCATTTCAGGCTTATCTGCATTGTGAGTGTATAGCAGCATGGTAAGTTGCCTGTCAATTTGTCATACACCACAGTGACATCATTCAAACAAAGAACCGCTACAGTGAGACAAACCATCTTCCAGAGGTAGCCTGGAGTCAACAACCTGTTTAGAGCATAAGAGTTGTGGCTCATAGGCACCCACAAGAAAATGCAAAAGAGCTGTGCACTGCCCATTTAGAAGGCAGCTGTATTAGTACAGCCCAGTCACCAAGTTTTTTCTGAACTAAATCGGGATATTTTTTAAAAACCAAGACTAAACACACACAGGCAACAATTCAATGTTTTTTTTTTTTTACCTTATTGAGATTTTTGCTCACTTTTCAATCTCCTTCATAGAATCTTCTCTTCTTCCTCAATAAAACTGGAGACATCTAAATCACTAAACCATCTTCATTATTATTATTATTATTATTTCAGCTTCTAATGTTGCTGCTGGGAAAAGGTTCCTCTCAGCTCACCAAGTGTTCACCATCATCTGAAACAAAACGGAAAAGTTGTCATAGTTTTCATAACAATGAAAAAAAATTCCTTCCACTAATCAGATTTCAGCTTGAAAAGTTCTTCTCTTCATCCTTGAGAAAGTTCTTTAACTGCACATATTCTTCAAACATCAAATCCCCATCTACAAGAAATAACTTCTAGATATTCTGAAAATGAGGTCTGTTTCACTGTCAGTGAAAATGGTTTGAAAGTCCTGTAGACACTTTCTTCAAAGTCAAATCATTTTTCAACATAGTTTAGACTGTGCTGCAAGTAAACTGCCATTTTGTTGTGGTTTGCCTACTTTGTTCCTTTGTTGTCCTCGGTGTCTACATACTGGCTGAAAACATAGGGGTTGGATGTGCAGTACTGTCTACTGTAAATGATGTAGCCGACAGATGCACAGTCTTCTACTTTCACATCCTCCCAATAATACACAGTTATGTATGGCCAGTGCACAACTTCCCATTTATAAGTCAACATCAGAATTAAAGTTACATAAAAATGACTGATTTTGCCCTATAATAAAAGATACTAACTAGGAATACTCAATATAAATTAGAAAATCAATTACACAGACAAAATTCAACCTGAGGGGGCTGCCTTTCTCTTTTATGAAAATGCAGATTACAATTCACATATGTTAATGGTAATTAGTTGAAAGTGAAGAAACAAATTTGAAGGAGGCATATGGCAAAACAAGGGGGAAGTAAAAATTATCCCAGCTTCCTTCGTCACAATTTCTCTTTCGAATGTTTTGATAAGATCATCATGACGACTAAGGCTGCCACAGGGGAAGGAAACTGCCCAACCCTATTCAATTTTTTCAGCAGAGAATTAAAAAGCACTGTCACGATTGACCGCTGATGCACTACTCGAAAACAATGGCTATTGAGTCAAGTATGGCCACTTAGCGCTGTTAATAAAAGGAGGAGTTTAAGTCAGTAACTCATACAAGACTGCCCCTCATTAGAAATTGGTAATGAGCAATTTGAAGTGAAGACCACATCATTTTATATAATGTTGTCCATTTTTATGTAACCAGGAATTTTATCTATCCCAACAAAGTACAGTTGGGAGTTGGGTTTCCAACCAGATATCTGGGATATCAGGCAACTATGGTCAAGACAGAATCCAAGTCTCCACATTATCAATGTGGCCTCAGATAGCACTAGCATCCCTCCCCCAAAGCATTCGTCTGTGGAGTTGGGTACGGGAAAACACAGAATGGATACTCAGTCAGCAGAGTAGGATTCCATTCACTGATGCATCCAGGAGTAACCTGACATCTGATGATTGTCAAAGAAAGGTGTGAAAGCAGCAGGAAAGTATGAGACTTCAGAAAGAAAGTTACCCGTTACTATGGCAGACTGAGTAACTTTTACTGTATGCTGCAATACAATTCAAAGTGATGCAGATACTACAGTCACTAAAACCTGTAAACAACAATTGTAACATCGCACAAACTATTCAGTTTCTTGAAAATATAAATGTGCGCCTCAGTCATGGAACCATTTGAGGACTGCTGTGTGAATTTCCTCTTTGATGGAAAATCTCTTTCCTGTCAGATATCCACCGAGCTTGCTGGAAAGACTGAATGGTCTTCATCAAATTGTTGGCACTGTTTCACTACGACTGGATGCTACATTGCATTGCACCATACACTGCAAGAATTTCATGGCGAATTTGTGTGCAATTTATATGTTTGGCTAACAAGAAACTTACTGTTCCTTGTACCTCAACTTTGGAGTGCCATTTCACTCCCACAATGTGATGAACCTGTTGTCCGTACTGCAGCAGAATTGTCTCTCAGGAAATCGGTAACATGCCCACTCTTCTGAAAGGGTGCCGTGCCTGTTGTGTAACTTAATTTCAGAAGTCCCTGTACCTCAAGCATGTCTCTTGAATGAATCAATAACCATCCAAGACCATTTCTTCAGCAATTCCTTTGGATCAGTGCTCATTGTGTAGAAGCAGAAGAAGATACACACATGAATGTGAGTCACGAGGCAACGGTTCAAATCTGTGTTCTGTAACTAGTGCAACATTCTTTAATAATTCTCCTGATACTGTGTTACTATCACATTTTTACTGTTAAATGTTTGTTTGCTGATGGGGTGGTAGGGTCAACCAATAACTCTCTGGAAATTTATACAGTGAGATAATCACAAGCCTATTTGGGGCCCACCCAAACAGAACCCTGCTTGCCCCAGTACAGCATATTCCATAGCAGTTACTCAGTAATGATTGTTTCACTCCCCTCAACCCTTATTGACAAACGGTGCATTTTCAAAATTATTTTTCTCCTACAATGTTCACAGTTCAGCCAATAAGATCAAAATCCCATGCACTATGACGTACAGTGTTCCATTACTGTGTCATTGGATGGTAGGCAAAAGCATGTCCAGAGCTTAGAGTAGTAATCGACTGTTTGTGTTAACAAGTCCCCAGCTCATGAAATCCATGTTTGACAAATGTGCACCCAGTCAATGAGACTGATCTCATCAAGATGGTCAACATTTGTCATGACCCAAAAATCAAAAGTAGCATAAAGAATTATGAGGGCATAGCAAGCATTTACCATGCACCCTGCCCCCCCACCAAGTGTTTTCTGGAAGTTGAGGAAGGCAATTGTAACCTGAGAGCTTTTATCGTCTGCTTTTCTGGGGTTCCCATTGCACAGCATTAGTTCATGCTGACTATGTACTGAACTTTGTTGCTGTCTTAATCCTCAACAAAATTTTATATGAGGAGCTTACATGCAAAAGCAAGCATGTCAGGAATTTAAAATAAATGAGACACAGAATGGAACAAAACAAACAGGATAGGCAGAACCTAGATAATCATACAATTTAAGTGAAATCAAACATTTGCCGAGATACAAGCCTAGGAAAATACATGTGTGTCCACATACACATTTTGTGTGAAGGATAACTAATCCATTACATCCAGTCGAGTGATTTCCATTCCAGTCACACTGTTTCTCTAATGCAGAGCAACTGTTTGTGCTTCTGTGTTCCCTCATAATATGTTGCATAGCACTAATAATTACTATTATTAAAAGGACACAGTTACTTATGCACTGACTCCACTTTTGATAGAATAGGAAAACTTCTAAGAAAAAGGCCAACAATTGTAACAAAAGAGGAATACAATGAGATCTACAATCAGTGACTCAGCTAAGAAACCTTGCTCGCCAATGTACATCTTGTAGGTCCTTAGATAGGGATTTCACATTAAATGTGTGAAATAAAATGCACTTCCATACACAAGTACAAAGCTATGGGAAACACTCATACTCATGTTGAGACAAATTCCCAACTAGATGTAAAAGAGCAGATGAACCACTACAAAACCCTTTCCTTGGACAAAAGCAAAAGTACTTTTCAGCCATCCAGTCTAAGATAATAGGAAAAAAAGATGTTGATGGTTTACAGTAAACTATTTTTTAAGAAGCCTGCCGAAATCACTAGTACCTAAGTTGGAACACAACCATCACTGATGATATTTCCATGTTGCCTGTGACTGTTAAGAAAATTATTCTGGTTTGCATGTAACACTTACGTCAAAGAATACTTCTAAAGATAGTTAATGCCACAGTTACGTCATTTTATTCTGGCATGGTGATCTGAAACATTTCAAATCATTGTGAAGTACAGTTTTTTCTATGGTATCACATACTACACTATAAAAATATGTGAAATGATATGGTATAACAAGCATTATACAGTAAGAGGTAAGTTATTTTGAAAGAAAGAAGAAGATTTTTGGTTTTGAAAATCGCTCATGGTTCATGTAATGAATATTTTCATTCTTGATTTGATTTACAGATATGAACTGCCTTTTGGCCTAAAAGTAAAAGGCATTCACACTGCAGTATGCTATTTTCCTTCTTATGTATGCCCAAAATAAGTTTCATGTTGACTGTGATAAATTGCATTTAGTAGATATGTTCATTTTTGGATGTCACCTTCTCATCATTTGCTTGGGCCTTTGCCCCGCTTCAACACGGGGTTGACCCTGTTACTATAGAGTTGGCAATGTTAGTGTCACAGAGAGTTGTTGCCAGATGCCCTTTGTGTCACCATCATGTACCCCCCAGAACAGAAGTAATGTCCCCTAGCTCTCTGCGTCTAGTGTAAGCCATGAAATAGTGCGAATGTTTTTCAGATGTCTGTAAGTTGTGTAACTGAGGTGGTACATGGGGACCAGCCCCGTATTTACCATGTGGGATATGGAAAACTGCCTAAAAACCACATTCAGGCATGCCGTCCCTCGTTGTTAACCTGCTGGGCTGATTCAGTCCGGGGCCGGCGCACCTACCCAAGTCCAGGAAGCAGCACATCAGTGCTCGTGGGTAACCTGTTGTTTCCTTCTCAGAAATTCATCTATGGAATAGCACTTGTCAACTTTCATTATCAGCCAGCACCTTGTTAATTAAAGGGAGGTGGTCAAATATTTTTATGGCTGCATGATATGCTTCTTTCTGTGCTACAACAAGATTAAGTCCCACTGTTTTCCTCCTAGTATTGTATTTATGAATGCTAGTATTATTTTCAAATTGTGCTGATCCTTCAAAACAAACTTTGTAAGAGTGTATGTGTTGCGAGGCTACCTAATTTCTTTATCTATGTGAAGTTTGAGGATAGGCACTGTGTATTTGTGAGTGTGTGTAGTGGGAGGGAGCAGAGGCCCCCTTTCTAAATATGACATCAATGAAAGAAGGAAGTCAAATTTTCTAGTGCTGTCATTGACACTTATGGCAATCACATTTATAGCAAATGTTGCTGCACTCAGTTTTATAATTCTTGTTCTCATCACTATGTACCCCCAAGTAATTTTAACAATCAGCCTTCACATATTTCTTTTCTGTAATGCTTCATTATTAGTGATGATTTGTCTTTCCTTATTCAGTTTTGTACAAGATGCCTTTTCTTTGTAAATGGGGTGTTAGACCATTTATTGAGAACCAATGAATGACAGTTTCGAATATTTCATTTATTGCTCCGTGCTTTTGAGGTGAATTAAGAGATCTATTTTGCCTTTACTGATAAAGTTGCAGACAATTACCCTTCAGCAAATTCATGTTGAGACCTAGAGAAGAAAATTCTGGTCTACAAAGAGTGTCACAATTAAGAAATGTTAACTGTGTTCTTTAATGCTTCAACAGATTGTTACCCATAATATAGGCGTGCATTTGCCTTGCAACCATTCCAGAAAATGGGAATGGTGTGTCCTTTTTAGTCACAATGCCTTGTTGCTCCAGTGACATACAATAAACTGCCACAAGAGGAGGGGCTCTCAGACTAGATACATTAATTATTTATTCCACAGAACCACAAAAGAGGGTATCCTCCTGGGTGTGGAACATGTCCATCAGTATTGGAATAGTACCTCAGAATCAAACTAAACAGGAGGTCCTGCCTGAGACCCAGGTATAGCTGCTTTCATTACATGAAACTATATTGTTCCATTTCATTCAAAACTGAGGTGCTATTCCATGACAGTTTGACAACCTCTGTGGTGCTCTTTGTGTTTTGGGGGAATAAGTGGACTGAGGAGGGAGGCATGCTGGGGCAAACAGTGCAGAGCCACTGTGCCAGGGTGGTGTAGTGGTTCGTGCATCTGCCCAGTGAGCAGAGGATCTGGGTTCAAATTTTCATTCATCTCTTCAGTCTACATGTATACTGCATAGTTGGTTGAGACTTGTAAAGGTCCATGGAACCATAAAGTATCTTTTCGTTTTGATGATCATTCATATCAATGTTATTTTCAGTTTCAAGTGACAACTGAAAGAACAAACTAATAGTCTTATCTCCCTTAATAATACCCTTTTCGGCGACGGAGAGAATACAGGCAAATGATTTAATAGTGATGCATCAGTCATCTAATCCGAGTTAGTTAGTAGGATACATGTTCTATGGATCATAATGATGAGGAATGTGTCATTTTACATTCATTTGCAAATTAATTTATGCATATGGTTACATTATGAACATTTCTAATGTTGAGAATATCATGATTTTGCCATGTATCAAAAAATATGAGGCGTACATAAAGTCCAGGAACACTTTCAATTATTTATTGCACAAGAATCAAACAGTGTGCAGCTATCATACATGTGTCATTTCAAAGAGACACTGAAAGTTTTTTTTTTAATGTATACCACCACAGTGTAGTTTCGTAACTTGCGGATAGTCACAAACGTGGTGTGTTGAGGTGTGGAGTGAGCTTTCTGTGTGTTGGCGTCCAACAAAAAACTAGTGTGGTAAGGAGCCACCAACAAGGAAGGCCATTTACCACTGGCACAACAAATTTGTTACGATGGGTTGCTTGTGCCCGGGAAAGAGAAGCAGACGTCCCATCTACATCTACATGACTACTCTGCAATTCACATTTAAGTGCTTGGCAGAGGGTTCATCGAACCACAATCATACTATCTCTCTACTATTCCACTCCCGAACAGCGAGCGGGAAAAACGAACACCTAAACCTTTCTGTTCGAGCTCTGATTTCTCTTATTTTGTTTTGATGATCATTCCTACCTATGTAGGTTGGGCTCAACAAAATATTTTCGCATTCGGAAGAGAAAGTTGGTGACTGAAATTTGGTAAAAAGGTCTCGCCGCGCCGAAAAACATCTATGCTGTAATGACTTCCATCCCAACTCGTGTATCATATCTGCCACACTCTCTCCCCTATAACGCGATAATGCAAAACGAACTGCCCTTTTTTGCACCCTCTCGATGTCCTCCGTCAATCCCACCTGGCAAGGATCCCACACCGCGCAGCAATATTCTAACAGAGGACGAACGAGTGTAGTGTAAGCTGCCTCTTTAGTGGACTTGTTGCATCTACTAAGTGTCCTGCCAATGAAACGCAACCTTTGGCTCGCCTTCCTGACAATATTATCTATGTGGTCCTTCCAACTGAAGTTGTTCGTAATTTTAACACCCAGGTACTTAGTTGAATTGTAGTATTTATCGAGTAATCGAATTCCAACGGATTTATTTTGGAACTCATGTGGATCGTCTCACACTTTTCGTTATTTAGCGTCAACTGCCACCTGACACACCAACAGCAATCTTTTCTAAATCGCTTTGCAACTGATACTGGTCTTCGGATGACCTTACTAGATGGTAAATTACAGCATCATCTGCGAACAGTCTAAGAGAACTGCTCAGATTGTCACCCAGGTCATTTATATAGATCAGGAACAGCAGAGGTCCCAGGACGCTTCCCTGGGGAACACCTAATATCACTTCAGTTTTACTCGATGATTTGCCGTCTATTACTATGAACTGCGACCTTCCTGACAGGAAATCACGAATCCAGTCGCACAACTGAGACGACACCCCATAGCTCCGCAGCTTGATTAGAAGTCGCTTATGAGGAACGGTGTCAAAAGCTTTCCGGAATCAACTTGAGATCCCCTGTCTGTAGCGGCCATTACTTCGTGCGAATACAGAGCTAGCTGTGTTGCACAAGAGCGATGTTTTCTGAAGCCATGCTGATTACGTGTCAATAGATCGTTCCCTTCGAGGTGATGCATAATGTTTGAACACAGTATATGCTCCAAAACCCTACTGCAACCGACGTCAATGATATAGGTCTGTAGTTAAATGGATTACTCCTACTACCCTTCTTGAACACTGGTGCGACCTGCACAATTTTCCAATCTGTAGGTACAGATCTATCGGTGAGCGAGCGGTTTTATATGAGTGCTAGGTAGGGAGCTATAGTATCAGTGTAATCTGAAAGGAACCTAATCGGTATACAATCTGGACCTGAAGACTTGCCCGTATCAAGCGATTTGAGTTGCTTCGCAACCCCTAAGGTATCTACTTCTAAGAAACTCATTCTAGCAGATGTTCGTGTTTCAAATTTGGAATATTCCATTTGTCTTCCCTGGCGAAGGAATTTCGGAAAACTGCGTTCAATAACTCCGCTTTAGCGGCACAGTCGTCGATAACAGTACCATCGGCACTGCGCAGCGAAGGTATGACTGCGTCTTGCCGCTTGTGTACTTTACATACGACCAGAATTTCTTCGGATTTTCTACCAAAGTGTGAGTGATGTGAATGAGGAGTGCATACGAGAGACATCTATAAGGAGTCCGAGAAAATCTGTGCGTCATGCATCCCATGATCTCAAAATAGCTCCAATGACATAGTGGAAAGTCCTGCTACAGAAGGTGTCAATGAAATCATTCAAACTGGAGCTAGTGCAGGAACTCAATGATGATGACAAAGACAAGCATTTTGAGTTTTGTTCAGAGTTGCAAAAACTGAATGAGGATGGTAATGGCTTTGATTACATAATATTTACCAGGGAAGCCATTTTTCACACTAATGGGAAAGTGAACAGGCATAATTGTCATATCTGGGGGTACAAAGCATCCACACGAATGCATTGAATTTGAGCATGAGTCCCCAGAAGTGAATGTTTTTTTTTGTGCCTTGTCATACCAAAAACAGCACAGGCAATTCTTCTTCACTGAGAGCACTGTTACTGGATATTCCTACTTTGATGTCTTGCAGCAATGGCTGATACCTCAAATGCAACTGGACCCTTCATTCATCTTTCAGCAGGATGGAGCTCCAACCCATTTTCATCGTGAAGTTTGTGGGTGTGTGAACACAGAGCTGCTGCATCGATGGATCGGCCTTGCTACAGAAGAGGACAGGTGTTTCACTAAATGGTTCCCCAATCACCACATCTCACTCCGTGTGACTTTTTTTCTGTGGGGACACATTACAGATCTGGTGTGTGTACTGCCTCTACCACATGATGTAGCAGTGCCCTGTTTGTTTGGAAGATTTTTACAGGTTCGCTTCAAATTGCAATATGTATGATATCTGTGCAATAATTACTTGAAAGTGTTCCTGGACTTTATGTACACCCTATATAAAGGTATGATAGGAGTGGCAGGCTTGTTAACATGGTGCTGAAATGTACAATGGTAGCTAACGAAAAGCTCTGTTTGATGTGTTGCAGACACTACTGGCTATAACAACTCCCACATTTAGGTATTTAAATATTATTCTAATGTTCTCGTAAGATAAGGCATAGTATTCACTATACTATTGTTAAAAACAGCATTGTTTATTAAACATGTTATCTTCTATATGAACCTTAAAAATTATTTAGATTTGTTTCAGCTATTGCCACATGATTTACAGTCACTTCAACTTAAAAAAATATACGAAAAAGGAGACAAACATTTTTTTCAAGGCACTTTCTTGATCCTAAATTACCACAGCATTACATTTAAATGTTTAGCAGCCAATACCATTTTTCACAGCACCTGACATTTCTTGTAACTGTACCCAAGATGTAGTCTGGAATGTCTGAAACACCATTATCATTAGTTACCTTTATAATTCAGTCAATATATGTATTATATTTTCTTTAGCAACAGTCCTTCTCACACAGGCAAGCAAAGCCACAAACATTTCATCCTGGTTACTGTAAATGCACTCCAAGAACTAGCACCTCTACTTTGTGCAGTACTCTGTTTCACCCATAGCAGTTCAATATACCAGACTGTACACAAAATGTTCACCACATCTTGTACTTTTTCTGTAAAATGTTTGTGTTTCTGACCCTGCACAATTTGTCAGATACTCCCGGCAGTACACACTGTTGAGTATTAATCAAATCCCAGGGTAGCTTGCTTGGAATCATTTCAGTTAAGACACTAATCCCATGTTCCCTGTGATCTTAACTGTCTTGGGGTGATTTCCATGCTTCAATGTAGCAAGCTGTACAATGATAACTGTAACTGAATGCAGAAAATTAAGAATTGGAAATATAACAATAACAGACACAGTGTAATCCAATGAGCAATTGTACGTTCACTCACTCATTTATATATCAGCTCTGTATTCAATTGGAGGCTTTCCCCCCCATCATTTGTAATGAATAACCATGTCTCTGAGCTGGCAATTATAATACCAACACTTCTAGGGATACGAGTTGTGACATTTCACACCTTCCAAAAGCACATGAAAATATTCTGAATTCAAATTTTGAAGATGGAACATTTTGGTGCTACATAGGCACTGTAATACACAGATGGAACACGATTCAACAGCAGAAACATATTACAAAATTAGATACTGTTATAAAGAGAAGATCCCTGATTTTGTTGTAGCAACTCAATATCATTCCTGTGTTTAGTCACTTCTCTGCCAATTCAGTTACAGTTACCTTGACAGAGAGAACACTTAAAATAGCAGAATGTCTGTGCTAGTAGTAAGTGGCATGCATTCTAATGTCTTACAAAGGTTGAATTGCAATCACACAATTCAATTTCTGAGGTTTAGAAGCAGTTTATGTTGGGATCACTATAAAACCACTTACATGCTACTTTGGCCCTCGAGATGTGCCAATGACTCGGATGGCTTGCTGTCAGATGCATTTTGATCTTTTTAGGTGTACAAGGGCTGTGGTCCAGATGATCACACACATTGTCTGCGAATTTTAGATGCTAAAGTGAAGAAAAGTTTTCAGTCGCAGCTATTGATTTGCGTTAAAACAGGGATTTAACTTTGAGTATTGCACCATAAACCTGTTTTGATAGTAAAACATGCAAAAACTAAGCTCATTCTTCACCCAGAGAGGTGCTGGTGAGTCTCCACAACACTGGTGGCCTTTACCTAAGAGGGTTCCATTTAAATAGGTCTCATTTCTTTTGCTGCCTTTGTACACTGTGTGTACCTAGAAGTGAGTTTCTATACTTGTTCAAGTTCATGCTGTATTGCATCCTAATAAGATGGAAGGAGGAGGTCGGAATTGAAAAAAGTGCTGTAATTGTAGCTCTGCATCACAAAGGCTATAGGAACAAAATTTGGCCTAACCAAGCTTACAGTAGTGTATACATTGCTCTGGTGCCAGCTCAAGTGTTTGACAATCTGGAAGACCCTGAGTAACACCGTAAAGCAAAGATTAGTTCCTATGTGTACAGAGTAAATGTGAGGACTCCTCCTGCACCTAAAATTAATAATAAAGTAAACAATATGTGAGAAGCTCCAACCTTTGTCTCAACAGAGCAATGCCATTTGTGTGACCATGACTTAAATGGATGGATAGAGAGAAGTTGAACTGATTGCAGTGGGCACAGCAATGGTCCAAGGATTAATCGAGTTTTAAATTTGTAAGCCTTCACTGAATGTTTACTCATTGACATTGTGGAGAACATATGAAGTCAGTACTGATCAACAATTCAGTTCAATCTGCCAAGAGGCATACTAGTTGTGGGTTGATCTGCAGCAAGACAATGATCTCAGACAGACTTCTAAATTGTGCCAATAGTAAGTCAATAGAGGAAAGAAATTTGGGAAACTGAAGAGTATGGTCTGGTGAAGTCAGCCACCTCACTTAAATCCCATCGAATACTTACGGGATGAACTTGAGGGAGGGAGATTAAACACTAATGTCCCACTGAAAACAAGGTTATTAGAGACGGAGCACAAGCTTGGATTAGGGAAGTCGACTCTGCCCTTTCACAAGAACCATCACGGCATTTGCCTGAAGCGATTTAGTGATATAACAGAAAACCTAAATCAAGATGGCTGGACATGGGTTTGAACCGTTGTCCTCCTGAATGTGAGTCCAGTGTGCTAACCACTGCTCCACCTCACCCACTGGGATGAACACGGCAGGGCGATCAGAGAACTGAGGTCATCTAATGTTGGAAATCTGTGGATTACAGATGCATGGGACTGTAATCTCTGCAAAAATATTATCTCCATAATGCCAACAGTCTGCGCAGCTGTTCTTAGCACGAAGGGTACTTAATGACAGAGAGAGAGAAAATATTTGTATTGTTAGCCTATTTAGTTTGAAGAGTGTAGTTGTCTATTAAAATAAAGTGCACAGCTTTTTTCATAGGTGATCGAATAATTTTGACCTGCAGTATATACTTAGTAACAACAATAAACAGAAAATAAGCAAATATTGAGATCCTTGTCAAGGAAGGTGATTTATTTACTAAACTAGAAAGGTTACAATGAAATGCATACCATTTACTCTGCTGAAAGAAGAAACTGCAACACCCTCAAGGAAATGGTCATTTTTGTCACACGATGTGACATCATTGTAATTCAGGTCAAATGAAACACGTGTCACAGTGAAGGGTGTCCTGTCACATCACTACAATGCATACCACTCTCTGATGGCAATGCAGGTGTATATTCTGACACATAAAGGTGCCAAATGCCATCCTGTGATACATTGCCCCATAGCATCTTGGGCTGTTTGTTGGCACAATCTTTCATGAACTCACGATATATAGTGAAGTTTTGCTAAAGTGAAAAAGTGATTTTTACTGCTGAGTGTATATTTTTTGTTTTTTTCAAAGTACGACAACAATTACTGCAAAATGGCCGATACACAGCTCAGTGGAGACAACATGGCGTGTAGAGACATTGTCAATAATAGATCAACTCTATGCATTGTTTGAATAACATTACATACAAGCTAAACATTGTAGAGACGAGTTTAAAAAAAAATCTTATTACTTTTTGCTATTGATACGGTCATGTCTCATAGAATGGATAACATAAACAGTTTGCCTACTGCAAGTTCCGTATCCTATGAAGCAGCATAGAATTAAATTACACTTGCTCAAACAAGTGAAACAGTAAATGAAATACAGAACCTAAATAATCTAGCCGTAGGAACCGACAGTAACATAGAGTTGCAAGATATGGAAAGTGAGTCACAAGCAGTAAATTCTCACGATTTACCGGGGGCAGATAATGTTCAAACAGTAAATTTCTCACAATTTATCAGTGCAGTCATGCAACAATTTCAGCAGATGAATACAAGTTTACAGAACAATGAGAAACTGTTTACGGAAAAATTTCAGGAAATAAAGAAAAAACTTGACAGTAATGATGCTAAATTAACCAAAATTGGTACTGACTTGAACAAAAGGATCACTCAAATGGCCACCTAGTTTTGAAAACTAACAGTTTTAGCAAAACATAATGAAATCAATGTCAAACCTTTAAGTAGCACATGATGACAAAAGTAGGAAAGTGACATCACGAGGCGTGTCACACAAGTAGAGGCAGATTTAGAAACCATGGCCAAGACAATCGAATTAGAGACAGACAGATGTTTTGCTAAAATGAATGAAAATAAACAAACTAATTAATTTCACATCACTTTGGCAAATTGTGCTTGGATGGGGATGAATAGGTGATTATCTGGACAACACAACACCCAGTCCCTGAGTGGAGAAAATCTCTTATCCAGCTGGGGATCAAATGCGGGCCCTTAAGATCGACAGTATGTCACACTCACCACTCAGCTAACGTGGGTGGACAATGATTTAATAGAAACAAGCAGACTGCAAACTGACTTATTCAACAACCTTGGACACTGGAGCCAATAATCAGTCTGTATTTATATGTCCAAAAGTAATAAATAAAGTATTGTATGTAAAAAAGTTAAATTGCATCATAGTGTTCTCAGTAACTATTCCTTCTCTTTGCAGCCCGTCTGTCCCCCCCCCACACACACACACACATCTCCACCATCTTCCCCCTCCCCATATATGCCTATCATGTACAATGCAGTTAGCTTTCAGCTCATATTGACTCCAAATGACTTTTTTTTCCAGTAAATTGTGTCTTGCTGATTACCGCATCTTCCATTGTTAAGCTCTCAGGTTTTCAAATCTCATCCAGCGCAGGCACCAAGGATCAGTCTTTCCTTCTCATCCTGTCTGGTAAGTCTCCTCTGACCTATGGTTTTGGGCAACTTTTCCGTAACTCTCTCCCTTTCTTAAGTCTTGCCAGTCTTCTTTCTTTCCCTTCAAATCTTCTGCTAGAAGGAAGAGCCATTGGCTCTGAAAGCTTCCACATTTCTATATCCTTTACATATAGTTTCTGCTGCCACCAGTGTGGTGAGTAGATCATCTTATTTATCCAATTATACTGCAGCCATCTTCATGATAGTGCTGGCAACAAGGCTGTGGATGAGGTCGTGTTTGGTATGAGAGTCAGCTACCATCTGACATCGGTTTACGAGTACTCAACAAAAAGCTTGTGAGAATTCAATTCCATACAGCTGGAACCAAAAGAAAATTGGTAGTTCATACCAGCACAAGACCATAAATGAAAAAGTTGTTATTAATAATCTGTGTCCCTGATACTCTGTCTACAAGTATGTTAAGTAAGTTTCAATATACCATTTCACACTTAGTCTGCTATTAACACTATTTTACTCAACTCCAGTTGCTTGTGACAAATGGACTGATGCATCAAACAGGCTACAGTATATTTTATTACATGATACATTATTATCTTTTTCGCAGTTTTGGGAAAATGGTGCACACTGACACTTAAGTAAAATGCTAATCCGTGTGCATGCATAGAACTTTATTGCAGGTTTCCTAATACAAACTACTCTATCAATAATGTATTGGACTGAGTGTAATGGAGCAGCTTGTCTTTTATTGTTAGCCAAAATTAGCAGCAATGGCTTTGTGTACATGGTAGCTCCAAATTGTGACAAGCTTTGAGAGCACTTGCCTGCTAAAGGATCTGAGTTTGAGTCTCAGTTTTAATCTGCCAGGAAGTTTCACATCAGCACACACTCCACTGCAGAGTGAAAATTTCATTCTGTAAACATCCCCCACGCTGTGACAAGCCATGTCTTTGCTATATCCTTTCTTCCAGGAGTGCTAGTTCTGCAGCATTGCAGGACAGCTTCTGTGAAGTTTGGATGGTAGGAGATGAGGTACTGGAGGAAGTGTCATGAGTCATGCTTAGGTGGCTCAGTTGGTAGAGCACTTTCCCACAGAAGGCAAAGGTACTGAGATAGAGTCTCAGTACAGCACACAGTTTTAAATCTGTGTACACTTTGCTGCAGAGAGAAAATTTCATTCTGGAAGCTTTGAGAGGTTGTGTGTTTGGGTGGGAAGGAGTGTTTTACGACTGTGGAACATGTATTGTGATTAGTTGGTTTATGAGCACAGAATAGAACTACTGAAACTAATAAGTTATTGGAGGTAATTTGTCACACTTTTTGTGGATTTTAGAAGCAGAGTGTTCACGACTTTGCAATACAAATATTCCGAATGAATGAATCTGAGATTGTATTTACAAGATGACTTGAAGTTCCCTCGATCCCATTCAGTAGCAGCAGACCTCTTCTGTGGCTGTGTGTTGGTTGGCCAAATATTTGACAAGTCTCCTTACACATCAGTATAGCAACTGTGAGGAGAGAAACCTCAAATTGCCAAATTTTTCTATATGTGCTTAATTTTACTAGCTGTGCTGTGGATCTTCCAAGCTCTGACTGGGAAAAATGCTCCTCAGAGAGCACAACTCCCCTTCCCTGGGCTATGTTTTACTCTGGCAACCATTGCTTCCATTTCTGCTATACCCCTTGGAAAAAGTCATGCCTCACTATTCGTATCTCTCTCCCGTGTCAGTGAGGCAGCTTCCTTTTAGCTCTCTGTCACTCTGAAAAACATCAAGATGAACCACTGTCCAAAGGTCTTAAATCCCTAAACAAAATTTTTGTAAGAGTTATGTGTTTGGTGGCATTTAAAAGGCCTAGCTGGGAGTTCACCTGTAAGACAGCAATCTCTGGCACACACCCCAAAGCCAGATTTTCTGCATTTGGCAGTCAATTGCATCTTTCACAAACATTACTCCTCACTCCAACACGTAAAATATTTGTGTGAGTGAACAATGCAGAATGTCTTGACTCTTGTCCATCCGCACGGTGGTGCCATTAGGGATCACAAAGACACTTACTGGGCCAGGCTGCCACAGTGAAAGTTTCCCCTCACCGCCGCTTTCCAGACGAGCTCAGCCAGATCCCCTTATTCCCAGCTAATGTACAAATCTGTTTTAAATTACTCTCTAAACTGACTATCACTCAGACATTTAATATCAATACCGTGCTTCATTCGTAATTAATTGCACGGCTCAAGGTGGACCTCTACTATGAACTCACAAGAACTTGTGTATGTTGTATGACAGTGTTGAAAACTTGTCCTGTAACGATTATAATAGCTTCATAGTTAGGTCTACATCATTTTATGGCCACAGAAAGAAAGTTCCTGTTTCAATTGACATTTTAGCTTGGAATGTGAAATATTTTAAAATGTTGTGTAAATGCCCCATTCCATCACACGAGTCAGTTTAGGTGGTTGTTGGTCACAGTTTGGAAGAGTCCATTCAGGATAGCAGACAGCTGGTCACACGTCGTACCATGCACGAATAGAGTGTAAGGAGATTTGCTAGCTGATTTTCAAGGGAATGAAATATATGGTGGGAACCTGGTATCAGGATGACATACAAATGTACTAGCAAATGGTTTAAGTTAAGTGATTAATAGCATACTGTTATTGGAAGCAAACACAAAATTTTGACCACGATATTCTTACTCCTCACATCAAGCTATGATGAAGTGGGCAAAGTTCTGTTGAAAGATGTAGCCAATTTTCACAAAGCCTGTAAATGTTGGTAAGTGAAGTATTCATTTGTTAGCGAGCAATTTAGTCACATACGTTAGGACTGTAATAAAAAACTATGGTTGTGGGATTAGACATGTCTGTTATCCAGCTTGGCAGCAAAATTCTGAGCCCTGTAAGAAACCACGTGTGATTTTAACCGATGCACATCTCGATGAAACATTGTGAGTGAAGCTCTCTGTACTGTGCTGTGTGGGCAAGGTTCAATAAGGGTGCACGCAGCCCTTGTAAGGCCAAATGAGGAGCTACTCAACTGAGAAGTAGCATTGCCATTGCCAAAAACTGACAACGGCCGGGACAGAGGTGTGGTGACCCCATTCCCCTCCAGTGAATTTGGTTAGCTGAGGATGACACAGTTGTCAGTCAGTACCATCACTGTTGAGACGTCCGATGCCTCTTCGCATAGATTTTTTTTTTTTTTTTAGGTTCAAGTCATGGCTGAAATGTACTGATTGTTATTTACATTTTTTTTTTTTTTATGGAAGAGTACAATACATGATTATTAAGCTGTTGTTATAAAAGTGTGCTTGTAGCCCACCATATGTACAAAGACTCTCTAAAAGACTGACAGTATGCACAGGTTCCTAATATATCTAAACTTCAGCCAATGCTCAGTATTAGTGTATTATTCAGCTTTTCCGTAAATTCACAATGGGGCACTGACTGGCTTGTAAATAAAGTTCAAAATTTCATAACGACAAAAATAAATATAAATCAACCCAGAGCACAATCTTTTTTAAATCTCGTCTTCACAAGAAACAAATAAAGCTGAGTTACACACTGGTTCCAGATGTGGCTTAAATTCCATGAGTTTACACCTCTTAAATACAAGAAGTCTCACATTTTTGTAACTTTAAAGTGGAAATTCAGGCAGTGTGTAGCACAGTCAGTCGTCATTTCTCTTGAACGACTAACTACACTGCTAGGTTAGGCATGTGGAGGCTGGCTGTCCAGCCACGCCCACTCGTCTGTGTGTCACTCCTCCGACGGCATCTGAGCGAGCTCACCGGAGGAGGGGTTCACAAGTGTTGGACACATTAGGGAAATATTGTTCACAGCAAGAAAGATAGCCAATATGCACTCAGTAGGTCTGTCAGGGAGCCTCATCCGAGATGGGGCATCTTTGCCTGTGGCTATTGAGCTTGCAGGGTGCAGTCATCTCCGAGGAGTGGCATCAGTTCTGACAGTGCCTTTTGCGAGGGTTCCGAAGTCATCCTCAGTTCATTCAGATGACTGGTGGAGGCTGCTGGCCTCTCATATCGAGTGCAAGAACAGCTCACGATTTGCAGCACAGTTTCCAGAGTTGACTGGGGTCCTAAGGTCTGGAGCCGAGTGGACAATCTCGGCCAGAGGCTTTGTTGAGTCTGACAGTCTTGGCTGGACCACCATTATTGGGTGGATAATTGTAGGACTCTCCTAGACAGGTCAGGGTACACTACACAAAGGAAGCAGCTACTCAGTTAGGTAAGTACTTGCGGGGTGCACATGGTGGTTTTTAGGCTACATGGTAGTCTGAGATACTCTGATGAACACAAAGCAGTTGACATACAGATAACAAAATCAGACAGCATTCAGAGTGAAGACACTTTGACAAATTTTATCAGTTAACTGTTGTAGTTTTTGCAACAAAATTCCCAAACTTATTTATTTATGGCTTATTTACCCTGACTAGATTAGATGCTTCAGGCGCTAACTTACATATGACCAGGAACAATATTACACAGAAACTAAATAATAATAACACTAACATTAATAATGATGCTAAAATAATGTATTATAATAATACGTTAAGACACAACAATCTCAATGCAAATAATTTGGATTATTAATGAAAAGTACACCCCCCCCACCCCAAGAAACATGGACCTTGCCATTGGTGGGGAGGCTTGCGTGCCTCAGCGATACACATAGCCGTACTGTAGGAGCAACCACAACGGAGGGGTATCTGTTGAGAGGGCCGACAAACGTGTGGTTCCTGAAGAGGGGCAGCAGCCTTTTCAGTAGTTGCAGGAGCAACAGTCTGGATGATTGACTGATCTGGCCTTGAAACACTAATCAAAATGGCCCTGCTGTGCTAGTACTGCGAACGGTTGAAAGCAAGGGGAAACTACAGCCATAATTTTTCCTGAGGGCATGCAGCTTTACTGTATGGTTAAATGATGGTGTCTTCTTGGGTAAAATAGTCCCCCATTATAATCTCCAGGAGGGGCCTACTCGAGGATGTCGTTATCAGGAGAAAGAAAACTGGCATTCTATGGATCGCAGCGTGTAATGTCGGATCCCTTAATCGGGCAGGTATGTAAGAAAATTTAAAAAGAGAAATGGATAGGTTAAAGTTAGATATAGTGAGAAGTAGTAAAGTTCGGTGGCAAGAGGAACAAGACTTTTGGTGAGTTGAATACAGGGTTATCAACACAAAATCAAATAGGGGTAATGCAGGAGTAGGTTTAATAATGAATAGGAAAATAGGAATGCGGGTAAGCTACTACAAACAGCATAGTGAACGCTACTACAGTAGTACAAGTTTATATGCCAACTAGCTCTGCACATGATGAAGAAATTGATAAAATGTATGATGAGGTAAAAGAAATTATTCAGGTGGTGAAGGGAGACGAAAATTTAATAGTCATGGGTGAATGGAATTCGGTAGGGAGGAAAGGAAACATTGTAAGACATTTCCAGGGGCAGATGTGGACTCTGTCCACAATCTATTGGTTAGGACCTGTAGATTATAACTGCAAAAAGGTGGGAATTTAAGGAGATGGGATCTGGATAAACTGAAAGAACCAGAGGTTGTACAGAGTTTCAGGGAGAGCATAAGGGAACAATTGACACCAATGGCGGAAGGAAGTACAGTAGAAGGAGAATGGGTAGCATTGAGGGATGAAATAGTAAAGGCAGCAGAAGATCAAATATGTAAAAAGAAGAGGGCTAGTAGAAACTGTTGGGTAACAGAAGAAATACTGGATTTAATTGATGAAAGGAAAAAATATAAAAATGCAGGCAAAAAGTAATATAAACGTCTCAAAAATGTGATTGACAGGAAATGCAAGATGGCTAGAAGACAAATGTAAGGCTGTAAGGGCTGATCTCACTAGGGGTAAGATAGATACTGCCTACAGGAAAATTTGAGAGACCTTTGAAGAAAAGAGAACCACTTGTATGAACATCAAGAGCTCAGATGGAAACCCAGTTCTAAGCAAAGAAGGGAAAGCAGAAAGGTGGAAGGAGTATATAGAGGGTCTATACAAGGCCGATGTACTTGAGAACAATATTATGGAAATGGAAGAGAATGTAGATGAAAATGAAATGGGAGATATGATACTGTGTGAAGAGTTTGACAGAGCACTGAAAGACCTGAGTCGAACCAAGGCCCCAGGAGTAGACAACATACCATTAGAACTACTGACGGCCTTGGGAGAGCCAGTCCTGCCAAAACTCTACCATCTGGTGAGCAAAATGTATGAGACAGGCGAAATACCCTCAGACCTCAAGAAGAGTATAATAATTCCAATCCCAAAGAGAGCAAGCGTTGACAGATGAGAAAATTACCAAACTATCAGTTTAATAAGTCACTGCTGCAAAATACTAATGTGAATTCTTTACAGACAAATGGAAAAACTAGTTGAAGCCGACCTTGGGGAATGTCAGTTTGGATTCCGTAGAAATATTGGAACACGTGAGGCAATACTGACAGTCTGTGGAGATTTCAATTTGAATTTTCAGTTGTCCACTATCTGTAACTCATATGCAAATAATTTATTAAATTTGTTTGGTCTTTATATTACAACCACTGAAATAACAAGGCTTCATTATAAAGGTACTGGTACATGTATTGACAATATATTTGTATCAAATGAGTTAGTGCATCTGAAGTCAGACGTAATTAAGACCTGGGTATCTGGCCACTGACTCAGTGCACATGGCAGGAAAGAGTGTATGTGTGGTCAATTATGATAATCTAAATATGTTTAAGTCTAATATTGATAAAAGTTATTGGTTGCAAGTTTATCGAGAACATGCAATAGGTAGAAAGGTGGAAGAACTCATATCTACTCTTTCTGTATATGCTAAGATGTCGTTTCCCATTAAGGTACCAAATAATAAGAAGGCACTAAGAGTAAATAAGGTCAAGGGTGAAAAGGTGTTGGAGATCAAGAGGGAGTGTGATCAATATTATGCCTGTACAGAAGTACAGGTTCTCAAGTATTTAAAGACATGCTCACAGTGAAAAAGGAAAGATTAAGACAGGCCTTAAAGGAAGCTAGGTGTATGAAAAAATGAAGATATAATACTAACATCAGAAAATAATATCATTAACAGTCAATGCAACAGGAAAATGACTTCACAGGCTGAAGGCAGCAATCTGAATGCTGCACAGTTAAATACATCCTTCACTAAGAAAGTGATTGGCACTTACAATATAGTCACTGACCATAAATACTGCCTGAGAAATACCACAAAACCTGAAAGTACATTTAGCTTTAAATTGGTCAAGGCACAGGATGTTACCTATATACTGAGGAAAATGAAGAACAGTTTTAGTAATGACGTTTGTGGTTTAAGTTCAGCCATGTTAAATGTGATTCAGTTCAGCTGCCAGAATTGATAACACATGTAGTAAATACATGTATTTTGGAGGCTCAGTTCCCCAGGGCAGTAAAGTCACTCGAAAACACAAAAAAGGCAGCCTCCAAACATGTGATAATTTTAGGCCTGTTTCAAT
The DNA here is from genome assembly GCF_023897955.1 of Schistocerca gregaria. Classification (NCBI taxonomy): domain Eukaryota; kingdom Metazoa; phylum Arthropoda; class Insecta; order Orthoptera; family Acrididae; genus Schistocerca; species Schistocerca gregaria. The sequence goes on along the minus strand of NW_026061883.1, from coordinate 4,968,418 downwards.
TGTGCCAGTCTTGTCTAAAGTGATAGAAGCTATATTGAATAGTAAAATACTTTGAAGGAAACTATATCTTCAGTGATAGACAATTTGGCTTCAGATCAGGGTTAGGATCTGTTAAATCTGCCTTATCACTTTTAACACAGTGTGTGAAGCAACTAGAAAGCAAGCTCATGGTTCAGAATAAACTCTGTGATTTATGAAAAGCTTTTGACACTGTGTCTCATGAAATCTTATTGAACAAAGTGCAATTCTATGGCTTTACACGAAGTGCTCGGGAATTGATAAGATTTTATCTAAGTAATAGAGTGCAGAAGGTGGTTTTTAATGGTACAGAATCAGATTACTTACTTGTGGGCATGTTCTGTACTTGGCCCAATTCTATTTATTATTTATATATATGACTTATCATGTAACATAGTTGGGCCATCAGCTAGGAGTTACTTATTTGCAGATGATCTTGCAGTCTGTGTAACTGCAGAAACAGCACAGAAGGTCAAATATTAAGCAGACCAGTGCACTGTCAAAGTTGAAAACTGGTGTAAAGCTAATTCCCTTTGTGTCAAAAAAATAAATAAAATAAAAAATAAAATCAAGACCTGTATGTATTGTGGAATAATAACACTGAACTTGAGCAGAGCTCAAATGATGTTGATTTCCTAGGAATCTCAATTGATTCAAAAAGGTGGGAAGCAGCATTAGCAAAGGAATATTTTCTCCAAGGAAGCTGTGTCTTTGTCTAAATGTGCCAGTACTTAAAGCAAAAGAAACCACAGTCACATTTACTGTGGGGACATCAAAGCAAGGCAGCTAATGTCTTCAAACTACAAAATAAGACAATAAGACTGATATGTAGCTTGGCACCCAGAGCTCACTGTAGACCAAGCTTTAAAAAATTACAGATTATGACCCTGCTGTCAATATTTATACCAAGGAAAACTATCCGAAGTATCAACAGTATGACATGCGGCATAATTATAACACAAGAAACAAGCAAGACCTAGTTTCTTTCTGATGTAACTATAAGAAAACACAAAAGTGCTCTTTATACAAGCCCATAAAATTTTTTTATGCCATGCCCCAACATATCAGAGATCTTCCAATAAAAAAAAAAAAAAAAAGTAAAAGAATTTCTTCTTGAACTCAACATTTATGGAACGGATGAATTTTCAAGGGAAGCAAAGAATATGGTATGACTACACTTTGTGATCAGTTTTTACATGCTTCTATATATGAGTAAGTCTGTAATTGGCTAAATTTACTATGCAATATCAATTTGTACCAGAAGTTTCTCTGTTTTGTAATGCCTCTGAGGTCTCTACAACAATAAAAATCAATCAATTGTAGACTTCCTTGAGAGTTTCATTTGCTTTCTCTTAGAGGAGTTCTCTTGTTTTCTCACTGACTATAATATTGCTGTCATCAGTGAAAAGAATTTTTTCACCATGAGTAACACTACTGGGAAAGTCATTGATGTACATCAGGAATACTATTGGTCCTAATATGATACCTTGCGGAAACCCCATATTAATGTATATTTCGCCGGCCGTGGTGGCCGAGCAGTTCAGTCCAGAACCGCACGACTGCTACGGTCGCAGGTTGAAATCCTGCCTCGGGCATGGATGTGTGTAATATGCTTACATTTGTTCGGGTAAGTGTTTTACTAAATGTTAAGCTCTATTTGAAGTATGTGTTATCACTATTCTTTGTACCTTGTCTGCTAGGTATGATCAAAACCAGTCCTTAGGAACCACTCTTATTCCTAATGCTTCTAATTTATTTAATTGAATCTGTGGTTGACTGCATCAAAGGGCTTAGAAAGATCATAAAGGAACCCTCTGACAGACTCTTCTTTATTAAGAGCATCAAGTACAACTTTTGTGCGTTCTACGACAGCTGACTCCGTATTTTTGCCACATCAGAAACAAAACTGTGATTCACTTAAAAGATTGTATTTATTCAGGTAATTCATTAATCTGTTTTTCATAATTGCTTCTATTATTTTTGAGAATGGTGACAGCTGGTAATTTTCTGCATTACCTTTCTTAAACAAAGGCACAACTCTTGCCTGTTTTAACTGCTGTGGAAATGTCCCTGGTGTACAGGATTCATTTATTATGTGTGTTAAGGGACCTTGTATAACCTCTGTGCATTGTTTTAGTACACACATTGGTACTTCATATAGGCCTGCTGACTTTTTAGTTTTTCAACAGTTTTACTGGCTTCATTATCTGTGATTTGAAGTAACATCATTGTATTTAGTGCAACATTTTTTACAGGGGTTATATTTGTTTTGGGGAATTCTTGTCGTAACTTCCCTGCCATACTTGAAAAATGCTCATTTACATAGTTTGATAAGTGTTGTGGCTTATTTATAACCTTATCAGTATGTTGTTCTGTCTGTCTGTCTGTCTTTCTTTGCCTCTCCCTGTTCCCATTTTTATAACATCCCAGACTGCTTTGCTTTTATTCCCTGCATTATATAATACTGTGTCATTAAACGACTTTTTAGCAGCTATCAGCACCTTCCTATGGATCATTGTGACTCTTTTTCCATGGAAGTGAGGTATTTAATTGTTTGGGAGGACTTCTTAGTACCTGCTGTTATCCATCTACTTTTGTGTGACGTTGATACAGACATGCATACTTTTGGAAATGCCTTTTCAAAGTTCAATTTAAATAATGTGGATTCTTATTCACATTGGTTTCCCTATACACTTCATCCCAGCGTTTTTTTTTTTTTTTTTTGCTAGTTCCTTTGAAAAATCCTTTATTTTCATTTCCAATGGATGTCATTTGTAGGCTTGTAGTTTATGGGATGATTTCATGTCTCATATTACTGTTGTTGTTTGACAGAGATGGTCTGATAATCCGAGATCTTTTACAGCTACATCACATTTTTCCCTGTCCATATTTGTGGCAACATGGTCAATTACTGATGAAGTCATTGTAGCAACCCTTGTTGCACTATTGACCAATAGGGAGAGGCCAAAACTTTGAAGGTGCTGCTGGATTCATTTATGATATTCATATTGATTTTAATGTCCCTATACAGAATTGTGCTGAGCTTTGTGCTTGAGACTTTATATAGAAATTTTGTTAATTTATTGAAAAACAGTGTCCACACTATCTCTGGGAGATCCATACAAACACAAAATTATTAATATCTTGGTGATATCAAGCCCTGTTAATTCAAACTGCTGGAGACACTCTTTAGGCAGGGGAACCTGTTGTCTGGATTTATCCTAAAAAAGACCTACTTCTCATACTGATGACAACAGGTATTTAACCATGTGTGGCCCGAGATCCACCCCCTATACTTTCACAAATCAGCTGTACCAATCTTCCTTTGCCAGTCCTGTTTAGGTATAGGCCACACCCAGTGAAACCCCATCTGTCGATAGTCCCGATGGGCACGTGAGCAAAGTTGGCTTCCCTCAGAGCAATCCCTAACCCCAAATTGATTCGCCTCACATCTCCATCAAGGTGTGGCCAATCGTGACACCGGAACAGCTCAACAAAGTGTACGTTGGTGCCACAAGTCAGGGAAGCTATCTTGCCCAGGTCACCACCTATGTCATGTGCCCTATCCCTGTGCAAACTGTTTCCTGCCCCACCCACTATCACTACATGGTCTTCTTTTGTAAAGACCTTAAGTCCTCTATCACATGACTTAGCCCTGCATTTGGCTGGAACATACTGGTGGCCTGGTATGTTGCCCCTAAACATTCCTGTAACTCGGGGCCTACAACTCACCCATGCCTAATACCTAGCAGCAGCACTTTCTTCTTCCTAACATTTTGTATATTTCTAAGCTTCTTGGCCTCAGTTGAAGTGTGCTGCACATTTCTTGCTCCGTGTTCTACCAGAGGCTCTGGCAGTGGTAGACACACAGTTTTATCTTCAACCCCAAAAACATCAGATCATGTTCTCTTTCTTCCTACCCTCCTACAAGCTGCCAGTTCACAACCTCCCTATCTCTCTTGATCCTTATCAGTTCCTTCCTTGCTTCCTTCAACTGTGCCCCAAGGGCACAGATTTTCCTTTCCTGTACCCCAACCAAAATGTTCCTACTGCATACTCTGCAGTTCCAGGAGAGAGCCTCTTCTGTTCTCCCAAGGTTCTCCCCCCACCTCTCCCTCTCCCAGTGAAAATATTTCCTACAAGGTTAGCAACAAATCCCTCTACTCACAATGCTATAACAGGTTCCACATTTCCCACTCATGATCAGTTTCAAAAGAATTATTAAGTTTTAAATTTGTCCAGAACACGAGATTGGCTATATGTATGCAAAAATGACATGGAAGTCTTACATGCCATTGTTGTTGTTTTTGTACTGATTTAGAGATACAATGACAGGAGAGTGAATTAGTAATTACTTTGCTTTTAGAGAATTTACTGTAGTGTTTGGTCAGGTTTTAAATTTATGCCTAGATGACCTCTAACTAGTGAACAATATGAAATGTGTTAGTTAAATACAATTTGAAAAACTTTTAATTATACTTTTATTGTAACAATAGGCACTGATGAAACTAGTACCTGCCTTTCTTAAACGAATTTTCCGCTATCAAGAAAATTTGAATAGAATTTTTTGTGTTTTGGAACGCAAAATTTCGCATTATGTCACAATTATCGTGAATTCAGATTACACAAAGTTTTTTTTCAAGAATAATCTCTATGGGGACGCAAATATTCAGTTTTGTGACAAGAATGGACACTACAGCAAATATACAAAACAAAGGAAATTTAAATTTGACACTATTTCCTCTCAAATAAGTTCTTTTAGTGGACGAAGAAAACACCTGTGATCTCACTCGCTGGACATCTTGTCTTCCTGTCTGTTTACTTAAAAGGCCTGTCACTGGGCGTGAAGGATAAGCTTTTGGTTTAAAAAAGGTAGCTGGAGATTCCACACAGCACACCAGGTATGAGATTAATTATGTAATATGCACTATACTGAAATGCCTTGTGAGACGTCTATAAATTCAAATATGCTCAATGTTACTTTCCTGTTTCAATACACAATGCCTGCATTCTGATTTAGTGTTTACTTATTTGCTTACAGGACCTGTCATTGGGTGTGAGGGATAAGCTTTTGGCATACCATGGCAGCAAGAGCATCCAAACAGCACACCATATATGCAACTGATTGTGTGTAAGCACAATACTGAAATGCCTTGTGAGTCATCCCTATATTCATATGCCCAATGTTGCTTTCCTCTTCCGATACACAATGCCTTACAGGACTGTCAGTAAATGAGTGTGTTGGAGGCCAGCTCTGTCCATCACTGTGGCTGTCGGATAGAGAGACCAACAGCTATGCAGGGGCTCCAGGTGCAATTCCTGGCCAATTTGAGAATTTATCCTCTCAGAGGTTGGGTGTTGTGTTGTGCTTATCACCATTTTACCATTTCTTTAGATGCAAAAATAAGCAGTATCAACTGATGTAGACTTGCAGTATGCAGCCGATTTCTCCTGCATAAGAAATCCCGGCCAGAAATGCCATACTGTCATTTCATTTCACGCTAGGTATGAAACTGATTCTCTGATATGCACATTATTGAATTGTGAGTCATCTCTTAATTTGTATATGCTCAGTCGGTTTAATATTAATTTGCAGGGCTCTAGAGTAAGCAGTGTGTAGTTGTGTGCACTATGGTGAGTTGTCGTGTCACCTAGCATGGCAATACAACATGCGACTGCAACAGTGCCAACAGCAGTGGGTAGTGTTGTCTACTTCACTGCATGAGAAATAGAGCTGTCACGATGGCCAGTCTGGCCTCAGTACTACATGTTTGCATGTTGGCCAGTGGATACTTGGAGCAAGTCCAGTAATACTCACATATGAAGATTCGTTTATCTTTAACATCACAGAATCATGTTTCTATATCTGCTCCATCCCCATTCCCCAGTGGAAGGGGGTCACAATTATTTTGTGCACATGAGGCTGCTAGTAATTGGATCCTTTCTACTTTTCAAAATTGCATTAACTTTCCCGTGCTCATCCATCCCTGTCCTCAATCCTTTCCCTTGCTTACATTGGCCTGGCTATCTTTTTTTTGTTGATACCCCTTACAGTATTATTCCTCTTGCTTTACAATTCCCTTTTTGGAAATTTTGGTCCCTCTTTGGGCATTGAACTACTCTAAATTTTGTCTCCATGGTGTGAGCAAGCTGTGGAACAACACCATACATGAAGTCTTTGGCATGTGGGCTTACCACCTCTTCCATTTTTTACCGGAAGCCATTGTCCTTTTTGTGCTGTACAGTTACACAGTAGTCATTTCGTGTGCTTGGGGTGTTATGTACTCTTTTGATGGAGTCCTCTGAAAACAGGGATGACAGTTCTGATACACGAGCTGCTACCTCCCTGTGTATGCCTAGGAGTAGTGGCTTGTCATTCTGAAGCATTGGAACTCCCAGCAACAGCCCCTATGACATTGGCCCTTGGTGTGGCTGAGTAGTGCACAAGGGGAGAGCCCCTGATTGGTTTTGGTGCTATTAGGGTCTACACTTTGTATCAAACGTATCAGACTTAAAAAACTGGCCGTCTTTGGCTGACCTTTAGTCAGGATCGACTTTTCATGATACCCCTTTTCAACTTACAACTATCCCCTCATGGGAGGAGGGTCAGACTCGCTTGCTTGGGGTCAAATCCTTTCCCCATTACCTGGTCTGCATCAAGACTGACAAGGACACCTTCCCACCATGAACCCATTATTTTGGTAGAAACTATCAAAGACAAGTTTGGCAAACCATTACTCCTCACTAGCCTTTGAATATGCTTCAGGGTGTCTTTTTCATAGAGACCTCATCTTCCAAACTGGTGAAGCGTGGGCCAGTCTGGAGTGGCAAGGCATTCATTTTGTTCATCATATTCAGAAAGGCACTAAGGACAACCACACTGATAATGACCACTTTATTCTGGTCTTTGAAGGGGATACCCCCAAGACAAGGTCAAGGTTATGGCTCATCACTGTGCACTGTGATGTATGTCCTGCCACTGCTAAAATGTTTTTGGTGTTTATGATTTGTACACATGTATTAATCCTGTATGCAATGAATGAGGATGCCCAGGTGTGCCTTTGTTCTACTGACCACGTGTATTAATTGTCACAACTGTCGCTGGATTGTAAGAAGGAAAGAATATATTGGGGTATACGATCAGCTTTGCCTTGTGTCTACAAAAATCTACTATTGACTCTGTTACATCCTTTCCCCCACCTTATCCCAGTGATGCCTCACTCTTCTCTCCCTCTCCCTCTCCCTCTCCCTCTCCCCTGAACTTACATCTTCCTCCCCTCCAACTGTTGCTCCTTTCATCCACCAGAGAAGTGCCTCTTCTCTGGTGTCTGCTGCCATTAGGGCCTCCTCTCAGTCCAAGAGTCTGCTGGTACACATTGGCCATGGAACCGTCAGCTCTAGCATCCCCAAGGTTGCCTGGTCTCTCTTTATAGAACTAGCAGAAGCCTCTCTCCCCCCTTACCTCTCTGGCATCTAGCGTGTGTCCTCCTCTACTTATGAAAGAGAAGAAGGAAGTCCTGGGATGAGGACACTCCATTGCTGAGGAGGATGGCATTCCATAGGGTTCAGTGTTAAGTATCCTTTTCCTCATCACTATTAAAGGACTTGTGACCTCCGTGAAACTGTTGGTCACCCCTGCTCTGCATGTGGATGACTTCTGTGTCTGAGTTATTTAACACTTGGTGGCTTTTGTGAAGTGACAGTTCCAGGGTGCCATGTGGTATGCTTCTGCATGGACCTTCTCACACAGTTTTCAGTTTTCCCCTCTTAAATTGTGGGTGGTGCATTTCTGTCACCATATTGTGTACGATACCTACTGGAGCTCTATCTCGAGACCCAATTTCTGATTGTGGTCCACCACTTCCATTTCTTGGGTCGTCTTATGACATTTACTTGTGTGTGTGTGTGTGTGTGTGGGGGGGGGGGGGGGAGGGGTGGCATGGTAGCCAAATTTAGGGCTCAGTTGCTCCTTCCATACTGATCCTCTTGGAGCAGGTCCACCATTGTGGTATCTGTCTGATCATCAGTACCTTTTGCACTAGCCGTATTGTTTCCTGGTTGAAGCTGGGGTTGTCCCCCACTCACTGCCCTTTTGGTTCAACAGTCTAAGCTTCTTGTTTCCTATGCCATCACCATCTTCTCTTTCCCCACACATTCCTTATATTTTATACTTTAGCAGCAGGAAATTGCTCACTCTTCAGGTGAGTTTAACAGTTGGGCTCCAGCTTGCAGTCCTTTGCCATGATTTTTATCTTCCCTCTTTGTCCTGTTCCCCATTCTCTCCAAAAACCTCCTCCCCCTTGGTTAGTTCCTTGATCCCAGATTCAGAGGGGTCTGTGTTTCATTGTTTGTTCTGCCAGCTTTTATGGGAGTTTCAGGCTGCTGTTGTGTTTTAATGGAATGGCTCTAGGCTCTAAATCTGCTAATTACAAGGAATGTGCCTTCTGCTGGCAAGTAACACCATCTCTTACCTGCCCCATGTAGCATGTGTACTGCATAGCTAATGGCCATTTACCAGGTTCTTTAGTATGTTTAACAGTCCTCTCCCACCCACGTTATGTGCAGACTTGATAACTGCCCTTGAGGCTATCAGACAGAGGTTTTCCCTCCCTCTTCTTGGTCTATGACATCTAAGACCACCTTACCAATCTTGACCATGCTGGTTGTTCAGTTGACTTTCTTTGGGTTCCCACTCATGTGGGTATCCCAGGTAATGAACTGCTGATCCTGTGGCTGGAGGGTGTGCCCCTTTTGTGTGACCTCTCTGGTGCTGGGTTTGCAGCCTCATGTCCAATTCCTTTTAGCTCAGCCTTGAGCTGACTCTTGGAGGCCAACCCCCTGCCTAATAAACTTATTGCGATAAGGGGACTCTTGCCACATGGCCCACTGGGGATCTACCATCCTCTGCGAACTTCGTATTGGTCATACAAGGTTGAATCTAAGCCTCTTACTCCATAATGATCTGTAACCCCCACATTTTATGAGACTCCCCTACCATTTGGCCTTTTGCACTAAACACACTCTTCCATTCTCCATTATCACAGATGGTAGCATACAACCTTACATAGTTACATCTGTCCTTGGTTTTCATCATAAAAGTGGTTTGTTCCATGGATTTAAGTACCTGAATTGTCTTCCACAATTGGAGGCCGTCAGTTTGGAAGGCCTGCATCATTGCTTTCATGCTGGTCAGATTTTCCTCTCCATTTTGTGCTGTTTCATCACCCCCCCCCCTCCGCCACCACGGTGTTTTCCCCATTGTGTCGCAGTCATGGTATGAAGTGCGAACTGGGGTGGGTTAGCAGTGATTCCAGCACCATGTCACACATAGCACCATTGGGGTGTCTTATGATCTCCCCCTTCCTCCCTCCAGTTCATTACTCTTCCTGCCACCCCAGTGTTCCATCTTCATTTGCCTGTTTTGCTTCGCCATCAAATAGATTGTGCTGTTGGTTTGCTGCTCCCACAGTCTCTGCCACTTTGGATCTTGGGACAAATGATGTCACTGTTTCGTTCCTCTCCTCATTCAGACAATCAATCAACATCTGCAGCCAGCAGGCAAGCAGTGAGACTTGGTATCTGCTCTCTTAGCATCTGTGTCAGGGTGTTACTAGCATTAATGACAAGTTTGAAATTATTACTTGTTTCCAAATAAAAACAGCCACTTTTGTGCCCTGGTAAATTAGAACTACAAAATTATATGCTTAAATTTAGGAAATAATGGCCCGCTAAAAACAGAAAATTCTGGAATATGAGTTATTTGGTTACAGATAACTTTTCAAAAAGGGGGATTTTTTTTTAAAAGTAAAATTATACTGCAAATTGGAACCTGAAAGGCTTTCAGTTGGGTTATATTGCTAATTCATAATTACTCATTCCTAATTCCAACTGCATGTGTTTGTACTGATACTGAAATTATTATTTATTCACCAAATTTATTTTTTGGTAAATGAGTTACATTATCAGGAAAATTGATTGTGAACAATCAGATGTTAGTGTATTCTTTGCTAGAATATGAAAATATTTAATCTGTTTAACAGTTGCACTAGTGTTACCCATCTAGCTAGATCAAAAATAAATATATATTACAAGTTGACGATTGCAACTCACTCTGTTGTCACGTTGGGACAGTTGTCAAATGTGTGGCCATCACCAGCAGTGTGCTGAGCCTCAGTCACAGTCATCACTGCCCAGCACGGCTTGGGAGGGGGCTGACCCAGTGATGCCAGCATTCTAGGCTGCTGGCACAAGCCGCAGCAGTTTCTGGTGGTCCCACGTGTCAGCAGAACTGCCGCACCAGAGGCCAGTGAAGAAGGAAGGAATATCGACATCTGACATTCTGTCAACAGTGAGGCCGTCAGAGACAGAGCATAAACTCTGACTGTTTCAAGGATGGGGGAGAAAATTGGCCTTGGCCTTGGCCTTTCAAAGGAACCATCCCAGGATTTGCCTTGATTGATCTAGGGAAATAATGGAAAACCTAAAACTGGATGGCAGGACACGGAATAAAGCCATCATGTTCCTGAATGTGAGATCAACACACTAGCTAATGTGGTGTAAACCTTCATCCAGAAGTGTTAACAGTTTCTTCTGTATCAGGAACTGCCATGAGTATGCAGCTTGAGGAATTTGTTTTCTTTGCTCAAAACAGTCTCCTCTGTACTGCAAGTTTTCTCTTGTGACTCCTTTGTGGGCTATTGAAAGAGACGCCACTACTGGCATGAACAGCACCTACACTAGCCTTCAGTGAAGTTACCATTTTGTTGGCCAGCTAAACTTCAGTAACTGAAATACCAGAAACAATTTCTGCCAGTACCTCTGTGTCACAGGAACAAACTGGCTTCAGAATTTTCCTCTCCAACATTCATAAGTAGTACATCTGGTAATTCAGAAATTTCAAACGGTTTTTCTTCTATACTCTCTACTTCATAAACATTATGTATATGCTTGCACGTATTTAACTTAATGCTGTAATCAATACATGCATAGTAATATCTATGAATTCTTACTTTACAGTCAGTGCACACTAATTTGGAGTTACAGTGGATAATATTTTCTTCCACAAGGTAAACTTCAAGTGATTTTGTGGCTGGTACTTTCCAACCTCTGCCTACCTTTCTAGTTGAGTCCTTATTCATCAAAATACTGGATTCGTGCTGATGGTGGATGTTCTCATTTTACTTGTTACTTTTTCTTTCACAATGACAATGAGCCCGTCAAACAGATTTGCTGTTACAAGCAACGTGAATGCAAGTACACCTTTATCCAAATGTTTCACCTGCTTTGCATTACCATGTAGAGTAAGTGGTGGTAATATGCACCCCCCCCCCCCCTTAATATCTTAATAATATTTAGCTGAACTCTAGTGATGTATTAACATACCATTATTGGTTAATACTTAGATGCAACCTACTAAGTATTGGCAACAGTTTCAAATAGATTAAAAGTATGGTATTATTGCATTTTTAAGCTGTCTACACTAGTTTACAAGGTGTATGTGACTGTAATGTGGACCCCAGGGTCCATATTATAAGCAGACCGTAAAATGTTTTTATTTCTGTTTTCAGATGCCTAGGACTAATCTGGCACCTAAATGAACCCGTAAAAGGCAGGTGTGGGATAAAAACAAAATGCGAGAGGCAGTGTATGCTGTTGTAGTAAAAATCATGGGAGTTAAAAAAGCAAACATTGCGCTGTCCCAAAAACAACTCTGTGCCAGTATGTGTATGAGGCTAATACCTGACAGACGTTGAAACTAAAAAGTTTGGAAGAAAACCAGCTGCCCTAGAAAGAGAACTAGTGATTTACATACACTATATGGAGGCCAAATTCTATGCTTTTACTAGTATGGATGTTAGAAAAATGGCCTACCAACTTGCAGTTGGGAATGGAATTGCAACAAACTTCAGAAATGAAATTGCTGGAAGGCCTTGTCTTGACCATTTTCTTTGATGTCATCAAGATAAGCTTTCAATTAGAAAGCCAACTGGAACATCATATGCTCGAGCAAAACGCTTTTCGCATGAGAGAGTTAACTCATTCTACGACTTGCTATAAGCTGAATTCTGGAAACATAAATATCCAGAAGATCGTGTATGGAACGTTGAGAAAACAGGCCTTAGTGTAGTTCAGACTGATACTGCAAGCAGAGGTAAACGCCAAATTTGTTCTGTGACAGCTGCTGAGTGTGGGTCTCTAGTAATGGTCATCTGTTTGCTGAGTGCAGGAGGTTCTTATTTTGCCCTGATGTTCGTATTCCCAAGAACGGATGAGGGGAAAGACCATTGTTTCAACTGATTTGCTGTACAAAAAAGAGTTAGAAGCCATTATTAAAGAAAAAAGAGGAAAAGAACTTTGCCAAAGACCCCCTAGTGAGATAAGCTTCTACATCCTTCATTTGTCCTCTAGCCATGCCTGCTTAGCCATTTTGCGCTTCCTGTCGATTTCATTTTTGAGACGTCTGTGTACCTTGTTGGCTGCTTCATTTATTGCATTTTTATATTTTCTCCTTTCATCAATTAAATTCAATATCTCTTCTGTTATCCAAGGATTTCTAATAGCCCTCATCTTTTTACCTATTTGATCCTCTGCTGCCTTCACTACTTCATCCTTCTACTGTATTTCCTTCCCTTGCCAAAGAAACACACTATATCATAGGATCCAACAAGTTTGCTTTCATGGAGCATCCACTGCCAAATATTCTCGCTGTAGTGAGTCTTAAGTGCATCCATAAATGTACGATCTAGCAGTTGCAGGACTAGAACAATTAGTCTCAGTAACTTCGTCATTCTTGGGAGGCCGTTCATAGTTACAATTCGCTGAAACCTGCCAGCTTGATCACCCAATCTGTTGGAGTCGTCTTTTTTACCTGGTGTGCTAGGTGAAGGCAACTCAAATCGTTCAGCTCCAGATACGATAACCTCTTTATCTGACGGCATCTCAAGTCCGATGTCAGTTTTGTCTTCCTGCATCGGTGAATACGGACTGGTCCGTGGGCCATACTCCAGTAGCTTTCAAACCTTTAATAGCAAATAGCATTGTTGCACTTTTGATGAAAAAAGCGTTGAAATTTGAAAGACCACCGCAGCCTGCACATCCCTCGGTCCATACGCGGAGTCGTTGGAGGGGAGAGGCGACAGGTATATATACCACACCGCCCGGCGGCATAGGACGTCTGTCAACAGGAGTAATCTGATGATGATGGCACGCTACGCCGTGACTGGAACACGATAGTGGGAAAAGGAAGAGAAGGAAACGTAGTAGGTGAATATGGATTGGGGTTAAGAAATGAAAGAGGAAGCTGCCTGGTAGAATTTTGCACACAGCACAACTTCATTGTAGCTAACACTTGGTTTCAGAATCATGAAAGGAGGTTGTATACATGGAAGAACCCTGGAGATACCTTTTAGTATCAGATAGATTATATAATGGTAAGGCAGAGATTAAGGAACCAGGTTTTAAATTGTAAGACATTTCCAGGGGCAAATGTGGACTCTGACCACAATCTATTGGTTATGACCTGTAGAAACTGCAAAAAGGTGGGAATTTAAGGAGATGGGACCTGGATAAACTGAAAGAACCAGTGGTTGTACAGAGCTTCAAGGAGACCATAAGGGAACAAATGACAGGAATGGGGGAAAGAAATACAGTAGAAGAAGAATGGGTAGCTTTCAGAGATGAAATAGTGAAGGCAGCAGAGGATCAAGTAGGTAAAAAGACGAGGGCTAGTAGAAATCCTTGGGTAACAGAAGAGATATTGAATCTAACTGAAGAAAGGAGAAAATATGAAAATACAGTAAGTGAAGCAGGCAAAAAGGAATACAAACGTCTCAAAAATGAAATCGACAGGAAGTGCAAAATGGCTAAGCAGGGATGGATAGAGGACAAATGTAAGGATGTAGAGTCTTGTCTCACCAGGGGTAAGATAGATACTGCCTACAGCTGCATGCCCGAGAGACCTTCAAGCACATTCATATTATATTAATATCCAGAAAAACTTGAATTTCAACACAGTCTAACATGTGTTGGACTGTGACGATACGGTAACAACTTTGATACAGCTTCCAGTTTGCGGAACTGGCGGCTGTTTAGGGGAGGCCCTTTGGGCCGGACTTGTTCTGGGTGAAATCCTGGCGCTAAGGGCACGTGTCGGTTATGCCATCGGCACCCGGACTGTTCATTCGAACGTAGAGCTTTGAGAATGCCGAGTTTATATCGTCATAGCATGGAAAACGCACGCTGGGGAGTCTTTCCAAACGTGCAGCGCAATATCAAGCAAGACAGATATTCTGAAAGTGTGTTCGAACATTGACCAAAGAGATGGAAGTACGCCATATGCACGCCATCTTTCTTCAGTACAGACTCGCCATACACCATACTGGCTTTCAGTTGGTGTTGGTTTCAATGTATAGTCTGTCTGTAAACTCAAGAGCGAGCAGCGCTTTTGGTGGGGGAAGCGGCCTTTTCCGGTAGAACCCTGCCACTGGCCTACAGGGGCACCCAAAATCAGTTGCCTATTACCTGTCTAGCGGCGTAGATCGGCGTGCAGTGGTGTACAATACGTCGTTTCTGTTCGTGAGATCCTTGTTGCCAGCATCAGTCACTGACATACTTCGGTATCTGGAAGTGCTGGATAACAGCGTTGCATTTCAAGAAAATTGCAGAAGACGAAGAGGAGCTATTTGCGGAGTACATTTCCCCACCATGTTCTAGTTCTGGGTGGAGATTTTAATTTGCCAGATACACCAGGTGACCAAGAAGTCAGTATAAATTTGAAAACTGAATAAATCACGGAATAATGTAGATAGGGAGGTACAAATTGACACACATGCTTGGAATGACATGGGATTTGATTAGAACAAAAAGAAAAAAAATACAAAAGCTCAAAAAATGTCTGACAGGTGGCGATTCATCAGATCAGAATAGCATGACAAAGCAAAAATTATGTTCTTTACAGGAAATGCTCAATATGTCCACCATCATTCCTCAACAGTAATTGTAATCGAGGAATAATGTTGTGAAAAGCACTGTAAAGCATGTCCGGAGTATGTGGTGAGGCATTGGCGTTGGATGTTGTCTTTCAGCATCCCTAGAGATGTCGCTCGATCACGATACACTTGCGACTTCAGGTAACCCCAAAGCCAATAATAGCACGGACTGAGGTCTGGGGACCTAGGAGGCCAAGCGTGACGAAAGTGGCGGCTGATCACACGATCATCACCAAACGGCGCTCATAAGAGATCTGTCAGACATTTTGTGAATTTGTTTTTTCTAATAAATCCCCATGTCATTCCAAGCATGTGTCTCAATTTTTACCTCTCTATCTACATTATTCCATGGTTTATCACATTTTCCAATTTATACTTACTTTTTGATCACCCGTTAGACTGGGAGACTCAAACGTTTATAACGGGTGGCAGGGACAAAGAATCCAGTGAAATTTTCTTAAAGTCCTTTATCTGAAAAACTACCTTGAGCAGTTAAACAGAGAACCGACTCGTGGCGATAACATATTGGACCTTCTGGCGACAAACAGACCCGAAACAGTTAACGCAGAACACGGAATCAGCGATCATAAAGCGGTTACTGCATCACTGATTTCAGCCGTAAGTAGAAATATTAAAGAAGGTAGGAAGATTTTTCTGTTTAGCAAAAGTGACAAAAAGCAGATTACAGAGTACCTGACGGCTCAACACAAAAGTTTTGTCTCAAGTACAGATAGTGTTGAGGATCAGTGGACAAAGTTCAAAACCATCGTACAATATGCGTTAGATGAGTATGTGCCAAGCAAGATCGTAAGAAATGGAAAAGAGCCACCGTGGTACAACAACCGAGTTTGAAAACTGCTGCGGAAGCAAAGGGAACTTCTCAGCAAACATGAACATAGCCAAAGCCTTGCAGACAAACAAAAATTACGCGAAGCGAAATGTAATGTGAGGAGGGCTATGCGAGAGGCTTTCAATGAATTCGAAAGTAAAGTTCTATGTACTGATTGGCAGAAAACCGTAAGAAATTTTGGTCTTATGTCAAAGCAGTAGGTGGAGCAAAACGAAATGTTCAGACACTCTGTGACCAAAATGGTACTGAAACAGACTGAAGGCCGAACTACTAAATGGCTAATTCACAGAGGAAGACTGCACCGTAGTTCCTTCTCTACACTGTCGCACATATGACAAAATAGTAGATGTCGCAAGAGACGGCAGAGGGATAGAGAAACAATTAAAATCGCTCAAAAGAGGAAAGGCCGCTGGACCTTATGGGATACCAGTTCGATTTTACACAGAGTACGCGAAGGAACTTGCCCCCCTTCTTGCAGCGGTGTAGCGTTCCGAACGATTGGAAAAGGGCACAGGTCATCCACGTTTTCAAGAAGGGACTTCAAACAAATGTGCAGAACTATAGACCTATATCTCTAACGTCAATCAGTTGTAGAATTTTGGAACACGTATTATGTTCGAGTATAATGACTTTTCTGGAGACTAGAAATCTACTCTGTAGGAATCAGCACGGGTTTCGGAAAAGACGGTCGTGTGATACCCAGCTCTCGCTATTCGTCCATGAGACTCAGAAGGGCATAGACACGGGTTCACAGGTAGATGCCGTGTTTCTTGACTTCCGCAAGGCTTTCGATACAGTTCCCCACAATCGTTTAATGAACAAAGTAAGAGCATACGGACTATCAGACCAATTGTGTGATTGGATTGAAGAGTTCCTACATGACAGAACGCAGAATGTCATTCTCAATGGAGAGAAGTCTTCCGAAGTAAGAGTGATTTCAGGTGTGCCGCAGGGGAGTGTCATAGGACTGTTGCTATTCACAATATACATAAATGACCTTGTGGATATCATCGGAAGATCACTGAGGCTTTTTGCGGATGACGCTGTAGTCTATCCAGAGGTTGTAACAATGGAAAATTGTACCGAAATGCAGGAGGATCTGCAACGAATTAACGCATGGTGCAGGGAATGGCAATTGAATCTCAATGTGGACAAGTGTAATGTGCTGCGAATACATGGAAAGATAGATCCCTTATCATTTAGCTACAATATAGCAGGTCAGCAACTGGGAGAACGCATTAGGAGTGATTTAAAATGGAATGATCATATGAAGTTGATCGTCGGTAAAGCAGATGCCAGACTGAGATTCATTGGAAGAATCCTAAGGAAATGCAATCCGACAACAAAGGAAGTAGGTTGCAGTACCCTTGTTCGCCCACTGCTTCAATACTGCTCAGCAGTGTGGGATCCGCACCAGATAGGGTTGATAGGAGAGATAGAGAAGATCCAACGGAGAGCCGCGCGCTTCGTTACAGGACGATTTAGTAATCGCGAAAGCGTTACAGAGATGACAGATAAACTCGAAGACTCTGCAGGAGAGACGTTCCGTAGCTCTGTATGGGCTTCTGTTGAAGTTTCTAGAACATACCTTCACCGAGGAGTCAAGCAGTATATTGCTCCCTCCTACGTATGTCTCGCGAAGAGACATGAGGATAAAATCAGAGAGATTAGAGGCCACACAGAGGCATACCGACAATCCTTCTTTCCACGAACAATACGAGACTGGAATAGAAGGGACAACTGATAGAGATACTCAAGGTACCCTCCGCCACACACCGTCAGGTGGCTTGCGGAGTACGGATGTAGATGTAGATGTAACGAGCGTTCGATCGTCTGTTATGTTACAGCGTGTGTTAAGGAGGTGACACGAAAAGAACTGTTACCCGTTCCAAGAAAAGGGCTCCAATTTATGCAAACGTCTGCCACGCCTAAGGAACGAACGCAAAAATGAACCGCGTGGTTTACAGGGATCGCCACGAAGGAAAACTAGTAATTTTGGGAGGAAACCCGTCGTCATAGACAATTTCATAAAATCGATCCTTCCACAAACGATGGAGGACTTTTACATCAATCTAAAAATAGTGCCGACATTACGGAAACTACAAATTGCCGTGAAACAAAAAAATCCAATTTTACTCGTAACAGGCTAGCCAAAAGGAATATTTAACTTTTTTTAAAATTCCATACTCTTTATTCTTAAAACAAAATGTAAGAAAGATTCTCTAATCTGTTTTTACACAAAACAAATAATCGTTGATGCTACCAAAACACATGTATCCTTTTTGACAGCTGACAATAGAGCAAATAGCCAATGCGTATAACATTGTCCACATACTTTTCACGTACGTTTACGAAGGCAGTGACAAAAAATGTAGTGCAAATCGGACTAGTACAACACAAGAAATTGTAAATTTCTTGTTACTTTTTAAACACTCATTGTGTTGCAAGACCTGTTAAGTTTCAACGCAATCCTTCAAAGAAAACTTCTATCCTTTACTAGAAACACAAAGTGACAATAATTCTTAAATTCTACAGATTCATTGCGCTTTATGGGGTAGAAGTAGAGGAACGTACATTCACATGAACAGGCATTCGGTTCCATGTTTGTAGTAAAATCCCGACTTACGTTCATATGTTAATATTATTTACTCTATAGCGTTATGTTTCGGAAGAAGCTATCGTCTTTTGTATTCTTTACGGTACTAAAACACTCGTCTAAAAATTAACGCTGCCGGGCCGTGTATGCAGACGGCGTCGCCGCCGACTTAAAGCGCGCGCCGCGGCAGGGCGGTACTGCGTCGTGAGACAGCCTATGGAGGCGCCCCGTGACGTGGCTGGGTAGCCAGAGTGGGGACAGACTGTAAACGGGTACAGTGAGGATCCATAAGAAACGCATTGTCGTTGATACAATCTGTAATATTTCAGTGTCAGTTAATAACGTATCTACCATTAAAACTTTCAGTAGGTCAGATTCAATGTATGGCCATTCGACAGTCACAGTCGGTAGAGCGAAATGATGAGGTAGCTGGTAATGTGATTCTTGTTTGCGCCTCAGTGGATCCGAATATTTTTATTACTAGTCTTCGCTTTTTCTGTTAGGATCTGATACTTTCTTTTCAGTGCAATAAAAGTATATTCTCTAATATTCGATGTTACATATGTACGTTCCATCTGAGGATGGAGTTTGTTTGAATGGTTTAATCTACAAGACAGATTGCACTACATGCAGTAAGATACAACAAGAAAGTGTAAAATAAGTTTTTTTTATTTCACATGTTGTGAAGATTCTGCTGCTGAATAGGAACAAATATAAAGTAAGACTTTGAATCGCGCTATTTGTTACGGAGCTTCTCTTTCTGCCTTATAACATGTCCGTGGACACTATACGCAGAACAACGTGACTCTCACGTGGACAAGAGAGGAAAGGCGCGTTTTAATAGCGCTAGCTTAAGAATTTTACGCCCATGCATTTTGTAAAGTGGGTGATAGAGAGAAACGTGTGACGAGGGCCTCCCGACCGCTCGCCTGGTGCAGGTCTTTCGACTTGACGCCACTTCGGTGACATGCGCGTAGTTGGAGATGAAATGATGACGATTAGGACAACACGACACCCAGTCCCTGAGCAGAGAAAATCTCCAACCCAGCCAGGAATCGAACCCGTCTGTCACGCTGACCACTCAGCTACCGGGGCGGACAACCGGGTGATGTGTGACCCAGATGCTGCCGCTGCGGTCGCGTGTACCACGTTGACAGGCACATGCTGTATGCACAAGTCAGAGCGTTCGGCAGCACTTTCAACTTGGCACGCTCAAGACTGACGTTCACAACACCGTCCGTGTAGTGACGGCATTACACTTTCCTAAAACAGTGCACGGAGATCGGCGCAAATACTGTTGAGTGGTACTTAAGATAGGGAAATAAATTAGTGAAATCAAAGTGAAGTAGAAATTTAAAATTAATGAGAAACTTCGTTTAGCTTAGAAGAGTTACACTCTGGCAAACAATGGGCAGAGCAGAAGAGGCGAAGTCAGCACATTCAGGAGAAGCTATCGTCCTCCCCCACGTAAGCAGAAGCTGTCGATTCAGCCGTCAGGGCATCGCCCGTCCGGCTCACGTGTTTCTCAATTGTCACACGTGATCAAAGGCCCTCGCCTACATTCCGAGAGCCAATGACCGACGTTAAGAAGATTCTTCGCGAAGCTTTTCGACGTGACAGAAGAGGCAACGACAGTGATGTTGTTCACCTCCAGTGAAGTGAATAAGTACGCGAGACGCAGTGGGCCCGACAGGAGTAGCTTTCAGTTCAGTTCCGGTACAGTCGGTGCTCAAGACCGTCATGCAGGAAGAAACTACATCGTACACAGAAGCACCGAGTCCGCCGCTGTAATGGAATAGCAAGCAGCAGCCTCGGCGCCAGAAGACAGAAGGTATTTGAGGCCAGATTTTTATGTACCCGAGTGACTCGTGAGGACGGGAAGGAGACAGCGCACATCAGCAGTCACATCCGAGTCGTCACCGTCCGATTCACGACTTCTTCCTCAATAATTAAACGGACCACCTCGCGATGCCCGTCTCCAGTCAACTGGGCGAAACGGCGAAACGGCGACACGAGATACACACCGCCGTGCGTAATCAGACGCCGCCGCTCACGCAAGCAGAAGGCTTCGCAAACGACACAGTTGCCAGTATCCCAGCCAGAAACCCTTGTACAAAACTTTCAATAAAAGTTATCTTATGTAAAACTGCTGTTTCATTCTACCTCATACCTGAGCCAAGGATGAACCCACCCTGCAAAAATGTTGTTAAGAGAGAAAAAGTAATTTATTTAGTGTTTTTCACCCTGACATAATGCTTTAGAATCAAATGCCCTTTGCAGTAGTGCTCATCCTGACAGATGACCATCGCAAACAGAGAAAACCCAGTTACAGTACGGAGTAGAGAGGAGCGGAGAGTATTCGTTGTGAAGGGGTGCCGTCGAGAAAAGATACGATGTGTCAGGGGACGAAAAGCAGTTCGCTATAAAATTAACGAAGAATGCCAACAAGTTAGGAATTACTACAATAATAGTGATTGCGATATTTCTCTCGGCAGTTTAAACCGAGTAGGTGAGCGAGTAAGGTAACCAGGAAAATAACAATAGCTACAGTTGTATGCTATAGCATACAATGTAAAGAATTTCAGGCAAATAGTTTCAGATCAAGTAATGCTACAGTTAACGGTAACAGTCGAAGACACTAGCAGGAAGATAATTACGGAGTTACAGTTACAAGAACAATAGGTAAAGGCACAGAAACAGAGATAGTTGGAGAGTAGATGCAATTTCAAGATAGCATTCAGAGAAGGAGAGATGTTGCAAAAGATTAGTATTAAATTAAGGTGAGAGGTGCTAGGTTTTCGCTTTGGCTCGCATAGTTTCTCTTAATGCTGTTCAGTTCTGACACGTTTCTAAATGCATTCTTTTCAGGGGGGGGGGGGGGGGGGGGGCGGCGGTCTTAATTATGCTGCCGCCCAGAGTACATACATTCTGAAGGCCGAAATGGGGTGTGGCGCTGTTTTAAATCCTTAGATGGTCCTTTGTACACTCCTGGAAATGGAAAAAAAACACATTGACACCGGTGTGTCAGACCCACCATACTTGCTCCGGACACAGCGAGAGGGCTGCACAAGCAATGATGACACGCACGGCACAGTGGACACACCAGGAACCGCGGTGTTGGCCATCGAATGGCGCTAGCTGCGCAGCATTTGTGCACCGCTGCCGTCAGTGTCAGCCAGTTTGCCGTGGCATACGGAGCTCCATCGCAGTCTTTAACACTGGTAGCATGCCGCGACAGCGTGGACGTGAACCGTATGTGCAGTTGACGGACTTTGAGCGAGGGCGTATAGTGGGCATGCGGGAGGCCGGGTGGAAGTACCGCCAAATTACTCACCACGTGGGGCGTGAGGTCTCCACAGTACATCGATGTTGTCGCCAGTGATCGGCGGAAGGTGCACGTGCCCGTCGATCTGGGACGGGACCGCACCGACGCACGGATGCACGCCAAGACCGTAGGATCCTACGCAGTGCCGTAGGGGACCGCACCGCCACTTCCCAGCAAATTAGGGACACTGTTGCTCCTGGGGTATCGGCGAGGACCATTCGCAACCGTCTCCATGAAGCTGGGCTACGGTCCCGCACACCGTTAGGCCGTCTTCCGCTCACGCCCCAACATCGTGCAGCCCGCCTCCAGTGGTGTCGCGACAGGCGTGAATGGAGGGACGAATGGAGACGTGTCGTCTTCAGCGATGAGAGTCGCTTCTGCCTTGGTGCCAATGATGGTCGTATGCGTGTTTGGCGCCGTGCAGGTGAGCGCCATAATCAGGTCTGCATACGACCGAGGCACACAGGGCCAACACCCAGCATCATGGTGTGGGGAGCGATCTCCTACACTCGCCGTACACCTCTGGTGATCGTCGAGGGGACACTGACTAGTGCATGGTACATCCAAACCGTCATCGAACCCATCGTTCTACCATTCCTAGACCGGCAAGGGAACTTGCTGTTCCAACAGGACAATGCACGTCCGCATGTATCCCGTGCCACCCAACGTGCTCTAGAAGGTGTAAATCAAGTACCCTGGCCAGCAAGATCTCTGGATCTGTCCCCCATTGAGCATGTTTGGGACTGGATGAAGCATCGTCTCACGCAGTCTGCACGTCCAGCTGGTCCAACTGAGGCGCCAGGTGGAAATGGCATGGCAAGCCGTTCCACAGGACTACATCCAGCATCTCTACGATCGTCTCCATGGGAGAATAGCAGCCTGCATTGCTGCGAAAGGTGGATATACACTGTACTAGTGCCGACATTGTGCATGCTCTGGTGCCTGTGGTTCTGTCAGTGTGATCATGTGATGTATCTGAGCCCAGGAATGTGTCAATAAAGTTTCCCCTTCCTGGGACAATGAATTCACGGTGTTCTTATTTCAATTTATAGGAGTGTAAGATCTTGTCTTATAGTAAGCCCTGCCCTTGCTAACTATTTTTTCTCGTGGCTGAAGATCTGCGTCCTTTTTCGGTGTGAGACAAATTTGACAATTATTGGATGAGATTTCGAAGCACCTTATAATCCACGTACCACCCAGTGTCTCCCTTACCTATGTCAATGCCTAATATTTCTCGTGCAACCTGTATAAGGAGGTCATCTGTGTCTTCCGGCTCATCTTCGCCGCCGGCTATTTTGCCTTTTCATGTAGACTGAAGCGAGGAGAAAGGAAACGGAAGGAACTATTAAGGTAAGCTGCACTGAGACCTTGCGCGGAATCAGCGGCAATGAGAAAAAATGTATGCAACCCTGGAACTCGAACCCGGGGTCCGCTGCTACCTGATTCATTGCTCGTAGAGGCGAATCAGTTATATGAAAGCGTGCTGTCCGTTTATTCAAACATGTCACAAAGAACAGACATCGCATATTCCTAATATTTCGCCTTTACTGCCCTCTCTGAAATTCGTCACACACAAATTATTCTCGGGACCGAGAGCTGTCTGAAACTCCAAGTATAAAGCTCTGAAATGTTTAGCGATTCGTGGAACGTGTAACGAAAAGACATGTTAAACGCCACTGATGGGGAAGCGTTTACCGAGGGTGACAAAAATGTTGTTTCTACTCAAGTCGGATTTCAGTGTGGCTGTGAAGTTATCTGGTAACGCACAACAGGTTTAGGTGAAAAGAAGGTAATTGTTGGATGTTATTAACGGCCTCCCGATTCCGTCGAGACAGAGTTATTCAAAGAAAGTCTACGCCCAGTAGTGCGGAAGTACCCAAATCGTGCAGCATTAGTTCCGAGCATAGACAAGGACACCGATGGATTCATTACAAGGTTTCCACATAAGTAGCCTTGCAGAGTACTGTTGAACATGTTTTTTCGAAAACTGTCTTGAGCACCTAGTTCGAGAGAGCACATACAATGGAAATACACACATAAAAAAAAAAAATTGCGTGACCCCGGTTACCAGAACTCGGGAAGATAAACTTTGGCTGTGGATATCGTATCAGATACACAGTCCCTTTGACTTTTTAAAGATGTCACTAAGCCCGACCACAGATGTGAGCAACCGTGTATGAGCAGCGCCTATTAGACAGACGGGGTCCGACAGCCGATCCGTTCCAGTCATTCCACCACGAAGGAGGTACACGGCTCGTGTTGTCTGTAGTTCAACCGTGCCTACACCGTCAATACAGCGGTCCGCATTGTTCGTTTGTGCCAGGAAGGGCTCTCAACAAGTGAAGTGTCAAGGCGAGTCGGAGTAAACGAAAGCGATGTCGATGACATGTCTCGCTCAGGATGCCCGGGGGCGACTACGGCAATCGATGACCGCTGCCTGCGGATTATGGCTCGGAGGTACCCCGACAGCAAAGCCAACATGTTGAATAATGCCTTTCGTGCAGCCACAGGACGTCGTGTTAAGACTCAAACAGTGCACAGTAACCTGCACGATGCACGTCTTCACTCCCGACGTCCGTGGCGAGATCCATCTTCGCAACTACGACACAGTGCAGCGCGGTACCGATGGGCCCAACAACATGCCGGATGGACCTCTCAGCATTGGCATCACGTTCTCTGCACCGATGAGTCTCATATATACCTTCAACCAGACAATCGTCGGAGACGTGCTTGGAGGCAACCCGGTCAGGCTGAAAGCTTTAAATACACTGTCGAGCGAGTGCAGCAACATAGAGGTTCCCTGCTGTTTTGGGGTGCCATTATGTGGGACCGATGTACTCTCTCGTGGTCATGGAAGGCGCCGCAACGGCTGTACAATACGTGAATGCCATCCTCCGACCGCTTTTTTAATTTCGTTTTTAGTGCAACGAGATCGGCAGTATACAGTATATTGCCAAGGCATTCGTCTTCATGGACGACAATTCGCGGCTCCATCGTGCACATCTTGTGGCTGACTTCCTTCAGGATAACGACATCGCCCGACTAGTGTGGCCAGCATATTCTCCAGACATGTGCCGGCCGGAGTGGCAGAGCGGTTCTAGGCGCTACAGTCTGGAGCAGGGCGACAGCTACGGTCTCAGGTTCGAATGCTGCCATGGGCATGGATGTGTGTGATGTCCTTAGGCTAGTTAGGTTTAATTAGTTCTAAGTTCTAGGCGACTCATGACCTCGTAAGTCAATGTTCATAGTGCTCAGAGCCATTTGAACCATTTTTCTCCAGACATGTACCCTATCGAACATACCTGGGACAGAATGAAGAGGGCTGTTTATGGCCGACGTGACCCTCCAACCACACTGAGTGATCTACGCCGAATCAGCTTTAGGAATGGGACAATCTGCCTTGATGAACTTGTGGATAGTATTCCACGACGAATACAGGCGTGCATTAATTCAAGAGGACGTGGTAGTGGGTATTACAGGTTCCGGTGTGTACACCAATCTGGGCAACCGACTCTGAAGGTCTCGCTATACGGTGGTACAACATGCCATGTGCCATTTTTATGAGCAATAAAAAGGGCGGAAACGATGTTTATATCGATCTCTGTACAAAAAATTGGAATAGTTTCCAGAACCAATGGAAGTGATGCTAAACTTTTTTTGATGTAAGTATTTTAGAGCATGTAGCTACAAAGATGCCTGGACTCACCGAGGGTGTCACTACAGAGACAGGCGTTAGTGATAATGACGTCGCCGTAGCGACGATGGTTACTTAAGTTATTAAATCAATCAAGAAAGCTAGGAGAGTAGTTGAGCAGAAAAGCGGTTGTTAGAATCTCAAACAGTGAATGGACATTATTTAGTTCCAGTATGATGGGTGTAGAGTAATTATAATCGTGCTGTGGAAAACTATGTGCCTAGTAAGCGAATGAAGGATGGAGAAGATACATTGCGGAAAATGATGATGAAGCAGAGACTGTTGCACTCTCAGTTCAACAGAGAGCACGCTAACAACAATTCAAGGTTAGTAGAGATTCGTGCTTCTGTGGAAAGATCGATGCTCGAGCATAAAGCTGCCACCGTCATACCTCAACAAATTATCTTGAAGAGATCGCGAGACTATTCTGGTCCTGCGTAAAACCGCTGAGTGGGGAGCGAAGCTTCAGCCTGGTGTGCTAGTAGAAAACAACAAAAGGAATGCTCAAGTTTTAAATTTCATGTTTTAGGAATATTTCACGCAGCAGAATCGTAGATACACGCAGTCGTTAAACTCTCGTGTCGACAGCACGGTAATGGACATTCCTAGCCTAGAGAAGCAGCTGGAACATTTGGTAGCAAATAAGTCGCCAGGTCCTTTCCGAATACCGATTCGGTTTCACAAACAGTACTCTACGGCATTGGTCCCTTACTTAGATTACATTTATCGTGAATCTCTCGCATAACGCAAAGTCCCAAATGACTGGATAAAAGTGACTCCTATGTACACTACTGGCCATTAAGATTGCTAAACTACGAAGATGACCTGCTACATGCGCGAAATATAACCGACAGGAAGAAGATGCTGTGATAAGCAAATAATTAGCTTTCCAGAGCATTCACACAACACTGGCGCCGCTGGCGACAACTACAACGTGCTGGCATGAGGAAAGTTTTCAACCGATTTCTCATACACAAACAGCAGTTGACCGGCGTTGTCTGGTGAAACGTTGTTGTCATGCCTCGTGTAAGGAGGAGAAATGCGTGCCATCACGTTTCCGACTTTGATAAATGTCGGATTCTAGCCTATCGCGATTGCGGTTTATCGGAGCGCGACATTGCTGCTCGCATTGGTCGAGATCCAATGACTGTTAGCAGAATATGGAATGCCGTGCAGGATGCCAACGACCTCGTATCACTAGCAGTCTAGGTGACAGGCATCTTATCCGCATGGCTGTAACGGACCGTGCAGCCACGTCTCGATCCCTGAGTCAACAGGTGGGGACGTTTCCAAAACAACAACCATCTGCACGAACAGTTTGACGACGTTTGCAGCAGCATGGACTATGAGCTCTGTTACTCTTGACGCTGCATCACAGACAAGAGCGCCTGCGATGGTGTACTCAACGACGAACCTGGGTGCACGAATGGCAAAACGCTATTTTTTCGGATGAATGCAGGTTCTGTTTACAACATCACGAAAGTGTGTATTCGTCATCGCCATACTGCTGTATCACCCCGCGTGACGGTATGGGGAGCCATTGGTTACACGTCTCGGTCACCTCTTGTCCGCATTGGCGGCACTTTGAACAGTGGACGTTACATTGCAGATGTGCTACGACCCGTGGCTCTACCCTTCATTTCAGCAGGATAATGCAAGACCACATGTTACTGGCCTTTCTGGATACAGAAAATTTTCGACTGATGCCCTGGCCAGCACATTCTCCAGATCTCTCACCAACTGAAAAGGCCTGGTCAATGGTAGCCGAGCAACGGGCTCGTCACAATACTCCAGTCACTACTTTTGATGAGCTGTGGTATCGTGTTGAAGCTGCATGGGCAGCTGTACCTGTACACGCCATCCAAGCTCTGTTTGACTCAATGCCCAGGCGTATCAAGGCCGTTATTACGGTCAGGGGTGGTTGTTCTGGGTACTGATTTCTCTGGATCTATGGACCCAAATTGCGTGAAAATGTAACGACATGTCAGTTCTAGTATAATATATTTGTCCAATGAATACCCGTTTATCATCTGTAGCTATTTTAATGGCCAGTAGTGTATAAGAACAGTAATAGGACGGACCTGCAAAATTACAGTCCAATATCGTTAACATCCATTTGCTGCAGAATTCTTGAACATACAGCGACGGAAAAAATCGCAACACCACAAGCAGTTGTGAGAGATAAACGAAAGTTGGTAGGCGTGTTTCTACAATTGAAAAATAGTGTCGATTTAAATTTCGCGCCAGTCGCATAAGAATGGTGTTAGTAGGGGCACTGTGAGGGTGCAGATCAGGTCTGCTGTAAATACACGCCGTGGCGGTTGTGAGCGTTAGTTACCTTCTAGATTGGACGTGGTGGTTTGATCTTAGCCAAGAATGCCTTTGAGGAGACAGAGACGCCATTACGATCATCTTAATGAGTTTGAACGAGGTCGTGTAATAGGGCCACGAGAAGCTGGATGTTCCTCCAGCGATTTCGCAGGAGACTTGGCAGAAATGTAGCACTGTATACTGGCAGCGGTGACCGCGAGAATGTACGGTCGCAAAAAGCTCGAGCTCCAACCGGTCACGTGGCGCTACCAAGAGGGAAGGCAGTCGTGTCTGGCGTACGTCTCTGGCACATCACATTTCTTCTGCAGTAGCAATTCGAACAGCAGTCGACGACATAACGAAATAAAAATCGATTACTTCAGGGACAGCCCCGAGCCAAGGCGCCCAGTAGCATGCATTTCACTGACCCCCAAACCACCGGCATTTGCGACACAAAACTGACATCGCAAACCATTACAACACAATGCGTGCCCGTTTCAATGCTTGCATTCAACATTCTGATCGTTACATCTGTTATTAACTTACCAGCATGTCACTTTTGCAACGGCTTATTTCGCGCTTACGTTGCCCTGTGATGCTGCAATGTTAATTACTTAAATATCCTACATAGACAGACGTATTCCCGAAATTTCATTACTCTACATGACTTTTTGTTCGTTTGTTGCTATGATTTTTTTTTTATCGCCAGTTCATTTGTCCAGTCGCGGAAGCCGTCAGGCTCTGATGCCACCCTGCAACACACCTCTGCCAGGCAGGCTGCATAGAGCATAACCCCTGTAAATCAGTAACTGCACAGTCCAGCGAGCTAAGAAAGTTGCAGCTCGGTCCGCAGAGGTCCTTCGTGTACACGAGACACTAGAACAGGTGGTGCACGCATCCGCGACAGGGTCACTGCTGCTATGGACCTTCTGCTGCATCCACCGTGTCACGTGCGGCCACTCGAATGTGAGTGTGAGTGTGCCTCCCGGGCAGTCCCGTCGTAGCCGACAATTGGTGCCCACCGCTACGAACCCAGTATCGCCTCCGACTGCACGCCGCCTTCGCTTCCTGTCCACAGTGTTAACTATACAGACGGCGCTTCTATGAAATCGGCAAAAAATCTCATACACCATTTAAAGAGTATTATGTCTTTGAAGAAAACTACACTGTCAAAAATTCCCTTTAACTAACAGCTAAAAT
The DNA here is from genome assembly GCF_023897955.1 of Schistocerca gregaria. NCBI lineage: Eukaryota > Metazoa > Arthropoda > Insecta > Orthoptera > Acrididae > Schistocerca > Schistocerca gregaria. The sequence goes on along the minus strand of NW_026061883.1, from coordinate 4,939,438 downwards.
TAAAAACTTTTCCATTCCTGATGATGGTAATTTCATATCCCTTAACGTAGTTAATTTACTTGCTAACATTCACATTTTTGAGACTATTAAAATTACTGATGAGAATCTTCTCCAACACAAAAACCTAATGTACAAGAAATTAAATCCTACAACTATTTCCAGTTTAACGCTGAAATATATTTTACGACCGTAAGCCTATGCCGTGCCCATTTGTATAACAAGTACGCTTGCCAACAATATTGTTAAACATCACAAAAGGCAGTACTTTAAGAAATAGGTGTCACCTGAGCAATTTTTCAGTCTTTAGGTACGGATCTTTCTGTGAGTGGTTGTATATAATTACTAAACATGGAGCTATTGTATCAGCACACTCAGAGGAACTTGACTGGTATACAATCTGGAACGGAAACCTTGCCTTTAATAAGTGATTTAAGGTGCTTTGCTACACCGAGGATATATGCTTCTCATTTTGGCACTTTCTGTTGACTGGGCTTCGGGAATGCTTACTTCGTATTCTTTGCTGAAGGAGTTTCGGAAAACCACGTTTCTTAACTCTACTTTAGTGACACTGTCATCAGTGACTCCACCGTTACTTTCGCGCAGTGAAGGTACTGATTGCGTCTTGACACTGGTGTACTCTATGCATGAACAGAATCTCTGGGTTTTTCGCCAGATTTCGAAACAGAGTTTTGTTGCGGAAATTATCAAGAGCATCTCGCACTGTAGTAACCGCTATATTTAGAACTTCTGCAAAACATTGCCAGTCTTGCGGATTTTGGATTCTTTTAGATTTGGCATGCTTTTTCGTTACTTCTGCAACAGCGATTTCACCCGTTTTGTCCATGGGGGATCAGTACCATCACTTATTAATTGATGTGGTATATATATCTCTCAATTGCAATCGATACTATTTCTCTGAAATCATTCCACATCTTTTCTACGCTTACATGATCAGATCGGAAGGAGTGGAGGCTGTTTCCTTAAAAATCGTTAAGAGCATTGTCAGCTTTTTTTAAACAGATGTACTTTAAGTTTCTTTTTGATGGTTGTAGGTGTTACAGTATTCAGTGTACAGGCAACTGACTTGTGGTCGCTAATCCCTGTATTCGTCATGATACTACCTATTCATCCAGGAATATTTGCTGCTATGAGGTCAAGTACGCTTTCGTAACCATTTATGCTTCGAGTGGGCTCACGAACTAATAGTTCAAAATACTTTTTTTAGAAAGCATTCAGTACTATTTCAGGTGACGTTTTAAGCCTGCCGCCGGCTTTAAACGTGTAAATTTTCCAGCATATCGAGGATACATTGAAATCACCACCGACTATATTTGTGTGAGTGGGGTACCATTTGAAATGAGACTCACGTTTTCTTTGAACTGTTCAGCAACTATATCCTCTCACTCGGGGGTCGGTAAAACGATCCAGTTTAGTCCGATTGACAAGTACAGCCTCTACCCAACTATTTCGCAGGAACTATCTACTTCAGTTTCACTACAAGGTAAACTACTTCTGACAGCAATAAATACTCCAGCACCAACTATGTTTAATCTATCCCTTCTGAACGTTGTTAGGTCGTTTGAAAAAATTTCGGCTTAACATATTTCCGGCTTTAGCCAGCTTTCCGTACCTATAACTGTTTGAGCTTTAGTGCTTTCTATTAGGGCCTGGAGCTCAGGTTCTTTCCCAACACAGCTACGATAATTTACAACACCAATCGTTTCTACAACCACCTTACTGTGTGTTACCTGCCCCCTTTTAGACAGACGCCATTTCTATGTTTTCCTGAGACCCTCTAACCTAAAAATGCACCCCAGCCGCCCCCACTACCCGTGTAGTGGACTCCTGACCTATTAAGCGGAATCCAGAAACCCACTACCCTATGGCACAAGTCAAGGACTCTGAGGCCTACACAGTAAGATAACCACCCGAGCCTATGGTTCATACCTTTCATTTGGCTCTGCACCGAAGGACCACAGTCAGTTCTGTCGATGATGGTGCAGATTGTGAGCTCCGCCTTAAACTCGCTTAACCATATCCGCTAAACAAAACCAATCCAAAGCGACACACGCCATTGGCACCGACTGGGGCCACCACATGCTGTTGGCTGCGCCCTGTACTCTTCATGGCATCCGGAACACTCTTTACAAATCAGGAATGACTCCCCCACCTTGTGCACACTGCCGTCCTTCCCCTCCTTGGCAGCCATGTTATTAAGGGGGCCCAATTACTCGCCTATTATTGGAGTTCCGAACTACCAGCAAACTCACCTTCTGTGAACGCCCAGAAATTGCGTTCCAAGAAGCTTCCTCTGGAGGCCCTACGATCGGCCCCTCGCAAAGTCGTTCGCTGCCTGTCAGGCTTTGGAATGATCTCTCAGTCGACCACAGGTGAGGGATCAACCTCAGCGCTGTAGACCAACATAAATTTAGGCTAATGGCACCAGTGCTGCTCAGAAATCTGCAGTCTGAGAAGACAATTCACAAATGCAAGGGGAAAAGACACAACAATGCTGTAAGTGAATATCAGAGACTTATCTATTATAAAGAACGTTCCTAGATGTAGAAAGCGACCGAAATTGGTAATTCTACTTACGATGTTTTAAAAGAATTAACTGATATCGTAAAATAAACCAAGTCTGCTTTTCTTCATGGTTACGTGGCGTTACGTATATATCTGTTTTGTATTTTTATTCGTCCATGCCTTTCGTTTAAGCACTCACTCAAGCTAAACAGGTCTCTGCTGCCAAGTCATTATCACTTGTCATCGATGAAGGGTGAAAAACAAAGGAAAGGGTATTCACTTTCTTTTTCCTGATGGCGGATTTAAGGAGTGGGGATGCATAGCAAAAGCGCATTCTTACGCAACTTTGGTAAAAATAAACGTACGTTTATACCGTAACAGCGTTGCGTACGTGGATTACGACTCTAGAATCATATTGATATACTAAGAAGGACAACCAAATCAGCATCCGCTGAAAAGTGGATAGTAGCACGAGGAGATTTATTTTTACTTTCCAGACATTAATGCAGACTCTAGAAAATTCGAAGCCCAAGGGCCAGTTACAATCGAGTCTGCACAATTCGAAGGATGTAAGAAAAAGTTAGAACAATTAATTCTATTTAACTCTCCTTTATTCCAGATGGAATCAGGAAAAATCTAAATAAAATTTCGACTTTTTTTCTATTGTATTCCCAGTTTTCTTACATGTTATGTCCTTTTGTATTTGAAACGGAAGGCACGCACAAATCTTCAAAAATACATAAATTCAGCTTCATTCATTTTTTCAATACTGAACAAACTGTTACGAATGGATGCATTTTGTGAACTAAATTTCTTATAAACCACCTTATGTCTTTGGATTTAGCGTGTCACTTCTTATTTGTATCTGTGACTTCGGTTCCCAGACTAACCGTTAATGATTTAGCGTTCCGTTAAGCTATAACCTCCGACAAATACCCTTGCTACCCTGCACTGAGTAAGCCAATTCCATAAGCTTTCAGCAAGAGGCGGGAACTCGCCTCGCCGGTCTGCTTGCTCCCGCCTTTTAACAATTATCAGCAACATTATCTTTCTGCTCGATGATCGTTTGCAGCATGGATAGTGGAATCCCGAAACAATTCGTCACCTACTACTTCTCGAAGCATTCCACAGCGTCGAAACTCGTTTCTGCTTTACGAAAGTCGAAAACTTCCTGGAAGGTATTCTGACGTGAAAACGTCTAGTTTCTCCTTGGTCGGAGTTTCTTATATGACAACATGGCGTCAGATTTGAATCACTATTAATTACGAGACCGACAGTGCGCAAACAAAGGTTAAGTCCACGTGGTTGTCGCTTATTGCCTGTGTTGGCATATGCGGGTCATTGTTAGGAATCATCTTTGTGTAAAGTTGTAAACTGGTGTAGCTGTAAGCTAGGATTCTCATTCGTGAGTCATTGCGATGAACAGCTTAGGGAGCGCCGCTAGGAGTAACAGAAAATAAAAATATTCGCCGGAATATAAACGAAAATCTATATTGAGTTTAAACCTACGACACAAAGGGAGAGTTCGTCTCAGGACTTGTAAATATGCTCTAAATTACAGAAAACGCGAGAAAAGCCTAAAAAGGGCAGCGCTGAGAGAAGGCGACAGCTCCCTCAGAGTCGGAAAAAAAGGAAGAAATTGCGCAACGCGATAACGTACTCAAAGGCTATATCGTACCCCAGCCACTGAAAAGTCCAAAATTGTGAGTGTGACCACTGTAATAAAGATATTGATAACTTAATTTCATATTAATATGAAACACATGTTACGATTTTATCCCGACGTTTTCACGAAAAATCTACGGCGCAGACCTGAACTGCACACACAGATATTTATTTGCAACGGATTAATAATATGCTGTGGTATTTCGTGCACTGTTAAAACAACTGATGAAACAGACAGAATTATCTGGTGTAAGCTAGGCGTTGACTTTTAATTATAGAATGTCTGCGGGTCGTTTTGATATGACAGTCGCCTCGATTAGTGAAGAAGTTGCTTCGGTTTTCTCGAGGCATTTGGGAACAGGTTGAAACAAACGATTAACAACCGTCGACTGCATACAGTCGCAAAGGCTGATTTCAAATGTCTTTGGTAACTGTAAAGCTACTTCACCTGGGTAGGGGGGACAGCTACTAGTCGGAGGTAAACACTTCCCCCTCACAGCGTTCTAATGTTGCCGGCTACACTATGCCACTCAGCGTCCGATGTAAACACAGCCGACAACAGGAAGTGTGACAGGACTACCAGACAACAGGAAGTGCTCTAAGACCACTAGCTGGACTATGGAGCAGGAAACGGCCGGGGTCCCCGGTGGTCTAGTGGTAAGGGGGTCTGGAACGTTCCAGCGCCTCGGCTGGGGCTATTCGCCCCAGCCGGGCCGGGGTTCAATCCCCGGCCGGCGCTGGAATTTTCAGATTTCCGAACACTAGCCTCCACCTCTGCCCTGGCATGTGGCGCATGCCGGGCACCCCCGTGGGGTCCGTGCTTCGGATCCCACGTGGAGATCACTCCCACAATATAAAATATACCTCATTATGCTGCTGCAATCACTTATTTTAAATTTTAATACGCACACTTTCTTCACCAGACCGCATCTGCATATATTTTCCAGGTACTTTCTACATATTATATCTCACTGTCAAAAGAAACAGCATAGTATCATGAACATTTGTAGGATTACAACAATGAAATAATATCCTTACTAAAAAAAACTAATACGTTTTATTTTCGTTTTTGTTCTAAATGCTGCTAAGATAACTACAAGAAATTGGAAGCTGTTTTGGTATTTAATAATCAGTAATTAGAAAAATAAATTTGGCTATCATACTGATACATATATTAGATATTTACTTAGTACATTCTCAGTGCAGGAACAGGATAAATTCTTTCAATGTCAAAAGAAATGCAAAATATTATATCAATTTTTTTTAATTATTCAAGAGTCAAAATGAGATTATGATATGACACAGGTCACTAATGAGGTACTCTCTTTCTTTGTATGAAAGAGGATAATTATCCTGGTTTTATGTGAGCTGAATGTTAAATTAAACAGATAACATTTAACATTTAAAAAACGAATTTCTTGACGATTTTTCTGACAGGTCTACATGTTTCATATTATATTTCTGACGGTAGTTAGCTGACATCCTCTCAGGCTCAGCTTTATATGAAAGTATCTTGCAGGTCAGAAAATAAATTTTATTACTACCTCTACAGATTCAGTTGGTCTATTGTTGTTGTACTATTGTTGCATTGCGAGAGAGAGACTGCTACTATAGCTGTTTTCTTTTTCTATTAAATTCCGTGCCATATCTCCATTCTAACTGCTAAAAGGCGTGGATAAAACTTTTAGCAATACTATTTCCTTTTCACCACATCGCTGCTAGGTGTCGCTACTGGTCCCTCACACAGTCAGTTGTCTGTAGCGCAGGGCTTGGCTACCAGTGGGCTCTAGCGGACCTGGCGACGACTCACTCTGCCGGGATTTGCTGCTTGATTCCTGAACGAGTACGCCGGCTGAAATACCCGCTAAATCCTCACACTAAACGAGAAGCGTAATAGCACCAATACCAAATAAGGCAACTCGTGGTCAGTGCGAATATTTTCAAACCACCACTATGATAACTCCTAGCTGAAAATACTGATACAAACTATTTGCAGAGGAATGGAGCACCTTACAGAAGCTGATTTAGAGGAAAATCAATTTGGAGGGAACAGCACCTATATTTATAACATCTTTCGATACAGAAAAAACTTTTGACGATGTTGACCAGAATATACAGTTTGAATTTAAGATGCAACCAGGAATAAAATATAGCGAGCGAAGCATTACTTAGAACTCCACCAGAAACGAGACAGCAGCTGTACGAGTTGAAGGACATGAAAGAAAGGAAATACGTGACAAGTGAGTGAGACAGGATTCCAGTCCATTCCCTGATGTTATTCATTCTTTATACAGGGTGTTTCACAAATCATGCTTAACACTACTCAGGGCTGTTCAGGGGACGTAACTGATGAAGTTTTACATAGGAATCTACTTCTGAAAACGTCATCCAGCGACGCTACAGAGCGTCAAAGTTATAGATACCGGTGCCTACAAAAATAGAGGGATCCCACGAAGATGTTACAACCTTTCTAAGATGATGCAGATGGAAAAATGCATAAATTTGAGATTATGTCCTTGTACCGGAAAATTATAACAGAGAACCTTTCTGTTACCTCAGTATGTACCGTTATCGTTGTTGCTAAGATGTAGGACAGGAAACTTTCAGGTGTGGTGGTACGGAACGAGAGAAGAAAACAATGTGCAGTACACATAGGCTGTTAAATGCATACATCAGGAACCATGAGCACTTGTTCATCTTCGCTAGCGTTATTTGTAGGAACTATATCGCTTCTGTCCGATATTTTGAGAATGATACAATTATTTTTTCCTAAAACCTAGCAGCTGAATAGTGCTTGAAACGATATAAATGGTACTTATGATTTATGGTATGGAGACAGAAACGGTAGTTCACTTTAATGATAACAATATACAGCAAAATTCAGTAATGTTTCTGCAAAATGCCATAACACCCAAATCCTGAAATATAATGGATATTTCGAATGTGGTACGACACCAGCTGTACGGTTTACTGGACAGATACAGAGTTTTCCGAAATTCTAGCACTTTTAGAGAGAACTAAGCGACCACGTTTTTAATTTGAACCCCCGTACGGAAACGTATACTTTCCGTGCTACAGCCGTTTGAATACATGTTTGCTAGGTGGGTATGCAACAGGGTAGCCATCGTGGGATGGCGGAAGGGGTGGGGGAAGATGCTTACTTCGGATGTCATTCACCGTCAGCCCTGCCACTCTGACAAGGTTCGTGCGTCACTCAAGTGTCTCTCAGTATTAGAGAAATATTGCGGAGTGCACTTTTGCCGAATACACCGATATGATCCTACTGTATGGCGAAGTTCGTCGCCTTTATCAAGCTCGTTCTCAGCAGCGTCCAACTTCACGGCATACGCTTTTCGCCACAACTGCGCAACGACTTTGAGATAATGGTGCGTTCACCGTCAGCAGGGGTGACTGCAGTGCTACAAAGAGACGCAGCGCACCTAAGTTTCAAAAGGCCGTATTGTAAAGAAGAGTGTTTCTGAAAACTTATCAAGTTTCCTTTCAGTGAGTGGAATTGTGGAACTATCGATGTACTGGGTCACAGCTAATGACTTACTTGTACAAGTGGTCGCGTTACTAACATGTTTTCCGACGGCTGTAGCGAGGAAACGGTGCGTTACAGGAGATGGGTTCCAATTCAGAATACGAGTATTGTGTACTCATTCCCCATCTACACTAGGAGTTTGTAACGGAAATTTCGGAACATCGTGCATGTTTCCGGTATATTGTACAGTTGTTGTTCCACCATAATAGAAATTTCGAATACATTTCATAATTTCTGAGAGCTCACAAGGCGCGACTACCGTGTCCGCAGTATAAAACCCAGGGGGCCTCTTGCGTACGGGGGCTCTGACGCCCACGAGAACAACTGTAGGTAGAGAGCGCAACACAGCTTCTTTGATGGACATTTCACTCTAATGCTGCCAGATGTCTCTATTTTTAGAGGTATCTTGAACAGCCTCGCACCAGCTTTAAGCTCAAAGCCGAATGTCCCAAATTCTGGCCACTGCTAACATTCTGAAATACACTATCCGATCAAAAGTATCCAGACATCTGGTAGTGGACTTCAATATGCGGTATGACCACCTTTTGCCATTACGAGGGGTTAACCTCTGCTGGGAACGCTTTCAGTGTAGACGATATTTTATGCATCACACATGTTGAGAGTTTCATCTGTGTGTACGTACGTGACAGTACACTGGCCAACAAGATCTCCACCTCTCTCCCCAATTTTGGAGCTATATGGGATTCTCCTTGCAACCAGGTCGAGATTTTGACGATGTAACAAATCAATTGAACTGAATATGGTACGACATCCGTCAGGAGGACATCCACCAACTTTATCAATGAAAATCAAGTCGAATAGCTGCTTCCTTAAGGGCCAGAGGTGGACCAACGCGTTATGACTTTCTCCTGAATGAGTCACCCAATTTAACAGCAATTGTTATCATTTGTTTGCCTTTACACGTACATCACATCTAACAATTTCCTTCACTCTGGGATAATTTATTGGTGGTACTGTTTAGAGTGTAAATATGCAGGGTGTATCAAAAAGGATCAACCGATTTTTTTAAAAAAAGTAACTATTATGTTATTCGACATATGTACGTGAATAGCGTACTGCTGGAAAGAGCAAACCCTACGGCTTTTCATGGTTACCGCTTGGCAGCAGCACTGTCCGACCATTTCAGTCCTAGTAAAAATGGTGTCGCGGCGACAGGAAGCGTTTTGTGTTCTGCACTTTGCGCAGTGTGGGCAGTAATAAGTGTTCGACGTGACTTTCGTACAAGGTACGATGATGATCCTCCTACAGCACAGAGCATTAGATGATAGCATCAACGATTAAGAGAAAGAGAAGGTTTGCGGAAAGGCGAATCGCCGGGCCGTCCCCGAATGCCTGACACAGACGTCAAACGCATCCGCCACAGTTTCACGAGGGGTTCGCAGAAATCCGTTCGCCGTGCAGCTCGAGAGCTCAGCACGTCCCCGATGTCCGTCTGGCGTCTCTGCGTCGACGTTTATGCATCAAACAATATTAAATTCAGCTAATGCGAGCTGTTCGTGAGGGCGATAACATCGTGTGAAGTTCCATAATTTCACTCTTGTCAAGGTGGAGGATGGCCGTTTTCTCCCACAGTCAGTGTTTAGTGACGAGGCAACACTCCATTTACACAGAGAAGTGAACTGTCATAATGTGACAATATGAGGTACGGGACAACCACATGAAGGTGTACAACATAAAATAGACTCTCCTAAATTTAATGTATTTTGTACAGTTTAGAGGGAAAATGTGTATGATTCATATTTCTTTGCCGGAAACACTGTTACAGTAAGCATATATCTCGATATGCCTGAAAACTTTCTCTTCCCACATGAACGACTTCATTTTCCAATGCGATGGGGCACCGCGACAGTGGCATCTGGAAGTGTGGGAATTTCTAAATCAAACGATTGCTGAACGATGGATCGTTCACACTGGACTAAATCACTCACCCCTAGACTACTAGACTCCAAGGTCACCGCACCCGACTATATGTGATTATATATGTATGGTTTTGTAAGAGACTCTTTATGTACCTACATTACCAACAGCAATAAATGAACTGAGACATCGCATAACAGCACCTGTGGAAACTGTAACTCCAGACATGCTTGCTGCAGTGTTGGTACAATTTGAACACCGCATTGACATGTTCCGTGCATCTCAACGATGCATATTGAACACCAATGAAAAGGATGAAAATAACTTTTTTAGTTTTCGTACATCAAAGGACAAAATTCATTGTATTCATTGTATATGTTTCTTAGTTCCAGAAATATAGACGGCCCAGGTCGGATGATTGTTTTTGATACACCACGTATAGATAATGCACTTCAAAACCTCACAATAATTAGGCCACTACCAAGATGGGAGACAACAAGTAGTCACACATGCGTCTTTGCATGTGTTGGATAAAAAGTGGTAGCACAATGCCATAACATGACGGATGTGAGTCATTCGGTACGCACACTTTCTGTTGCTGACAGATGGTGGGCTGAAGTAGTAAAGTCATCAGCACAAGTCGTGTTTGAGTCAGTTGCAGTGTGTACTCTCTCTGAGTTGAAGAGGCTAGCTCGAGTGCCTAAATAGTATGTTTGGGAAACACGAAAAAGGTGCTTGGGTGCAGACTGGAAGGGCACGTGGTCGGAGCGCGCAACAATCTTTCCTTCCAGCGCTGCATTCTACCAACTTACACGACGCCAAACGACGAGCCCTGTGCAGGAGCACCGCATACGTGGCAGCGGGACATACTGGGACATCCACCGTATTCATCCGGTAGAGTCCCCCCAATTATGGCCTGATCACCCAAATGAACGAAGTATTTCGTGGCACGTCTTACAGCAAATGATAAGGCACCATATGGCGGTCCTAGCGAGACATCATCACAGATGGATGCACTGACAGTGTATGACATCTTTCATGTGGGTGTGGAAAGTGATCGAGACGCGAGACGGAAATGTGATCAAGTGTATTTTAGTCAAAGAAGACTGACATGAATTATAGCCAAACTGCCACTACTTTTCATTCACCTCCATGTATATTACCATACCCGTTTATTTTTACTCACAAAAATTTGTCAGTAATCTTGTATGAAATGTTTTCACAATTTTGGTTTGTTTTCTAGATGTATAGCAATTCGGTAAGAAAAATGGAAGAGTTTGATTTTTACTTACAATACTGCTCTGGCTGCACATTTTTCTGGGATCGGAACTGATGCCCTTAGCGTGAATGTACTTTGGCTTACACCACAGCACATTTACGTGACGCAAAATACGACGAAATACTCTGCCAATACAGTTCGATTACCGTCTCGTAACTGTTGGACCTGGTGGTCTACCGGCACAGCGCGTGCCTGCAAATCGAGAATCTCGGGATCGAATCCCAGATGAACAAATAAATTTTTCTGTCTGCTTTTAATACAGCCTTCACCTCTCAATGATATGAGGAGTCGGTAGAAACAACATGTGGTGCGGATTCCACGTTAAACTGCCGATTCCCTTTCCCCGGTTGGACAACTGGAGTACGTTAATGATAAGCATGTCTTCAAAGTGCCGTCCAATTGAAAGACTTAAACGAGGGCACTGAAATACGCGAAATTTATTAGTATTATTACACTGTCCAGTCGCAGTAATCTGACCACGTGTTAAAATACCGAATAAACACCTTCTGCAGCACGAGACGCACAGGAATAGAGTCAATGATGTAACGACAGTCATAAGAAGCCATTCCGACACAAGTACTTGTCATGCTGCGATAGAATTCTATCGATTGAGGATCCGTGGCACAAACTACTCGATCGAGGTGACCTTTCAGATTCTCGATTGGGTTTAAAGGCGGAAAATTTGGTGGTGAGGGCAGTACGGTAAATTCATCCTAGAGCTTTCAGAACCACGCACATACACTGCGAGCTATGTTACACGTGCATCTAGGGGTGGATATGGTCCCCAAGGATAGGTGCGTACTAGGGTTGATCCATTGTGCCTTTCAGAACAACGAGATCACCCAGGGAGTGCCACTAAAACATTGCCCACACCATAACACTCCCTCAGGGTTGCAGGGCGTTTGCTTTCAATCTGTCCGATGGAGCACAAAATGTGATGAATATGGAGAGGCCACCTGTAGCACTCAGTGGACTTTCAGTTGTGGTACCGGCGTGCAAATGCAAGCTTTCAACGCCAATGAAGATCAGTCAGCGTGGGTGCAGGGACCAGGTGCCCACTGCGGAAGCCCATAAGTTGTTGAGGAAACATTGGTGGCAGCCCTCGGTTCGCCTGGGCTGTCAGCTGCACAAAAGTTGCACGTCTTCTCGCCAGCACACACATCTGCAGCTATCGTTCACCTGTGTCGCCTACTGCCCGTAGTCCAACACACTTGCCTTGGAGCCGGATTAGAATACCGAGATTTTGCCACTCACGGTTTACTTTACATACAGTGGCATGTGAAAAGATTACAGATTTTGCCGTTTCGGAAATGCTTCCACCCTTGGGAAGAAAGCCAACGATTATGACCTGTTGGACGTCACATAAATCGCCCCTTTTATGCATTATGACAACGACTTCACTGTTTCCAGCCTCCTCCCCCCACCCCCATTCATCACCTACTAATGCTATCTCCTGGAGTCTATGGGTTATTACACGTTGACCTCGAAAATAGGAGTTGGTCATATTAATATGACTGGATCTATTATTATTATTATTATTGAAACTTCCTGGCAGATTGAAAATGGGTGCCGCACCGAGACTCGAACTCGGGACCCTTGCCTTTCGCGGGCAAGTGCTCTACCAACTGAGCCACTCCAGCACGACTCACGCCCTGTCCTCACAGCTTTACCAGTGCCTCGTCTCCTACCTTCCAAACTTTACAGAAGCTCTCCTGCGAACCTATTATTGTTATTATTTCGTTGTTGTTCAGTTGCCTACAGTAATTTACTTGCTACAGTAAAATTTTCTTTGCCTTTGCTGGAGTTGTCTTTCAAGTTTGCAGGGTCCGGCGCTACTGGACTGCGATATTACTGTTATTTCAAAATGTGCCGTTTGTTACTTTTAAAACTAACAAGGAGAGCCCCCAGCGGTGGGATCGACTTTTTGAATCCAAATAAGCCGTAGTGCAACTTAAGATCCCTGCATCCAGGTGGCCCTCGGATTGAAAGTAACTGACGGAAAAGATTTCAAAATTTTGCCTGGTGCTACATAGCGTGAAGGAAGTCGTATTCCACAGTCTGGTTACGTGTCATAATGGTTACGATAGAAGCTTAACCATGCCTCGTCAGGTGCAGTAATTTTTTTAAAAATCTTTATCGAAATGACTTTGATGTTTATTTGCACTCTATTTATTGGTTTAAATGTAATTTCTTTCGTTCTATTCTTTTGTCACATCGTTTTAGTCACCGTATGAACTTTTCCATTAGTTTAATTTTTCTTTATGTCATTCTTCTTCCAATCGGAATTTTTGTGAATGTGTAATTTATTATACCTATCTGTTGACTATTGAATTACTTCAAAACTCCGATAAATTAATTAAAAAACAAAAGACGAAATAATCTATTTATATTGACTGTGCATTAATGTGAAAAACGTTTTTCTTTGGGAGACGTGCCTTTTTTGCATGGTAATCGACATACAAATATTTAAAACATAACATAAAATCTTTGTGCACTATGGAAATTATAGTGTAGATGAGGACATAAATGAGAGAATGTTTTCTAAGTAAAATAAAATTCAAGCAAAGTGAGAAATCGATGTAATGTACACAATAACGTAGACGAAAATACAGGGTAATAAAAACAGGAGACATTAAATCGGAATTGATACATGAAGATAATTAAAAGTTCACAAACAAATATTTCCAGTGGAGAAGGGATGATAAGAAGAAAAACTAGACCAAATGAAGAAGTTCATATCACTATTGAATCACGTGACCCAGGAGTGGAACTAAAAAAAAATATATATATTTACATCAGTTGAAGGAATATGATTATCAATGTCACTTCGATAAAGACCTAAAATAGATTTATTTCTCTGGTGAGATTCGAACCCACAACCTCATGCATGTGAAGCTAGTATCCTTTCAATTATCCTCATAACCAACTTATGTCATTCGGCTTTCTTCATACTATCGAGTCTCACACAAAATTCCGAATTTCTTTTCTCCTCACTTCCTCGCTAACGTCGACTCACCAGGATGAATGGCTGCAGTGTGCGACACTTGGGTGCTTAACCTACATAACCGTATAGATGGTTCAAAAAGTCGATCCTACCGCTGGAGATATCTCCTTGTAAGGCATGACGAAAGAGGGCCGCCGTTTCATTATATACCCTGATATGGTGGTGGATACACATTTAGTAGTGTAGCAATACTAACACAATCGGTCTGAAACCTGCACGATCTAAGCAACAAGGAACGACTTCATACTTAGTCCAAAGGAAAATCTCCAGAATTACTAGAAAACTTATGGCCAATGCATCGAGTCCCCTGCAGTCATTTAGTCCGCGGCGACTGCTGAGAACCTTCAGAGCAGTCATTAGGATTCGCACTCGACTACTTCGATGTTACATGTTCGGTGTCCTACTCTATGGAGCTGAGTCATGGACTGTATTAAGCATTTGAAATGCGATCGTATCGAAAAATATTAAGGATACCATCGACAGAGGGGTAAAATACAGGGAGCGAAAGGATATTTACAATTTGTACAGAAACCAGATGGCAATTATTAGAGTCGAGGGGCATGAAAGGGAAGCAGTGGTTGGAAAAGGAGTGAGACAGGGTTGTAGCCTCTCCCGATGTTATTCAATCTGTATATTGAGCAAACAGTGGAGGAAACAAAAGAAAAATTTGGAGTAGGTATTAAAATTCATGGAGAAGAAGTAAAAACTTTGAGGTTCGCCGATGAAATAGTAATTCTGTCAGAGACGGCAAAGGACTTGGAAGAGCAGTTGAACGGAATGGACAGTGTCTTGAAAAGAGGATATAAGATGAACATCAAATAAAGCAAAACGAGGATAATGGAATGTAGTCAAATTAAATCGGGTGATGCTGAGGGGATTAGATTAGGAAATGAGACACTTAAAGTAGTAAAGGAGTTTTGCTATTTAGGAAGTAAAATAACTGATGATGGTCGAAGTAGAGAGGATATAAAATGTAGACTGACAATGGCAAGGAAAGCGTTTCTGAAGAAGAGAAATTTGTTAATATCGAATATAGATTTATGTATCAGGAAGTCGTTTCTCCGAGTATTTGTTTGGAGTGTAGCCATGTATGAAAGTGAAACATGGACGATAACTAGTTTGGACAAGAAGAGAATAGAAGCTTTCGAAATGTGATGCTACAGAAGAATGCTGAAGATTAGATGGGTAGATCACGTAACTAATGAGGAGGTATTGAATAGGATTGGAGAGAAGAGAAGTTTGTGACACAACTTGACTAGAAGAAGGGATCGGTTGGTAGGACATGTTTGGAGGCATCAAGGGATCACAAATTTAGCATTGGAGGGCAGCGTGCAGGGTAAAAATCGTAGAGGGAGACCAAGAGATGAATACACTAAGCAGATTCAGAAGGATGTAGGTTGCAGTAGGTACTGGGAGATGAAGCAGCTTTCACAGGATAGAGTAGCATGGAGAGCTGCATCACACCAGTCTCAGGACTGAAGACAACAACAACACCATCGAAAGATATAGTCAAAAATATGGCGGTACGAAAATTCAGAAATTCTCAACAGCATCCACATAGCAAAACTCGATTGTTTTGGTAGCGCAATTCCGCAACAATAAATAAAACTTGTTGAAATTAATAATTCAATGAAACATTAATGGCCGGCCATTGTGGACGAGCTGTTCTAGGCACTTCAGTCTCGAACCGCGCGACCGCTACGGGCGTGTGTGTGTGTGTGTGTGTGTGTGTGTGTGTGTGTGTGTGTGTGTGTGTGTGTGTGTGTGTGTGTGTGTGTGTGTGTGTGTGATGTCCTTAGGTTAGTTAGAACTACTTAAACCTAAGTTCTAAGGGACTGACGACCTCAGATGTTAAGTCCCATTTCTTTGAAAGATTAATGGCATACGTAACACACGACGCACAGGATTATCCAGGATAAATAACTCAGACCAGCAGTTTGGGTTCAGCACTGAATCAATGGTCTGAAAAACCATGGACGGACAACAGATCATGCTGTCGATCGACAGTGTTACTGGAAGACGAGGCACTTTAGAGAGGAAGAATGACAAGGCAGAGAATGTTTAAAAATTAGATAAATGCTCACCATTAAATCTAATAGTCCACTCATATAATCGCGCTAGCTGCCATTAAAATTAATCTGCAATTGGCATACAGTTAAAATTTTTTGAACCTAGTGCTGTTAAAAGCATTCATGTTAACACTTATTTTGATCCATGTACGTATTTTTTGAGACATCCATTGTACGAGGACGTACAGAAAAGTAATGTTAACATGTTTTGAGTGAAAAGTCACAAAGATTTTTAAATAAAACAAACTTCATGAACATTCTGCATCGGTATTCTTCACGTCAATAAATTTAGTTTTCAACACACTCACCCTCGGAACCAGCACAATTTCCCCAACTAGATACTATTTTGTTGACACCGTCACAGTATATTGTTTGACTATGTTAACAGAGCCACAACCTTACCTCTGCTTGCACCGCTTGAAATAATTGAAGTGCTCGAAGGTTTTCTTAGTTTTGCACATAGACGAAAATCGAGACTGTGTGTAGGATGATCGACGGCAGTGAACCAAGGACGTCGGCTTGCTGCAGATGCCGCAGCGATCGTGTGTAGTTTGGCACTGCCGTGCTCAAGGAGAGAGTGCTCCACATGCGGACGAAGTCTTCGAATTCGTGCTTTTAGTGTTGTGAGCTCTTTCTCACTCCCAACGTAGTCACGTCACACACCGCTATCTAACGCGGTACGAAGCAGAGGGCTGCAGATATCCATAGTAAAGATGTAGAATGTTACTGACTTCAAATAAAACAGACCGAGTCATTATCTTCTCAGCACGCCGTCGTGTTATAAGCACAAAAATCAAAAAAAATTGTTTCCGAGCAAAGTATGCTGTATTTTTAAGTGAAGATCTTTGTAAGGTACATCTGTGGTAAACGTTATGCTTGTGATATATGGTGACAATTCGTATTTATATTTACAATGGAAAGAGATTGACCAGTGGCCAACAGACAACTAAAACGCAAGTTGCTAGATGGATATTAACTGCAATAGTGCTCACGCTGCCACGGTAAGTAGGTGTTTTGGTTTCGCGATACATGTCGCCGTTTAACTGCCGCTCGTGGCGATACATTAAAGAGTGCTCTGTCTTATTGTCAAAGAGCCAGTACCCAGATTCAATCTAAAGAAATAAAGACGCGAATTCTGTGCGCCACATTTTCAGATGTCCCTCAAACGGTTCCAAAACTAGTTAACTCGAATTAAAAAAATTCAAAAAGGGAGTTGTGTCAGTTTTCCACATTTATGTTCAGTATACATTCACAGGCAGTTGAACAGTGGTTCCCAGCCTTTCTTAGGCCGTTGCTCCTGAGTGCCATCAGACATTTGCCAGTACCCCCTGTCCCCCCCCCCCCCCCCCCCCCGTCCCTGAGGTCTGTGGCCTTCCCTCCCCCTCCCCCACATTATCACTAACTTTGGCATATAAATAAACTGTACAGTGATCAACTTTTCTAGGAACACTTTCATTTTTAAAATCATGAGAGGTGGAGGGTATTGTGTAGGGGGGAAGGTGATATTAGACTGAATGACGAAGGAATTCGTGATGCATTTCAAGGGCTAGCCACAATTACTTCTCAGATAAGAAAGCTAACTATCCAAAATAAGGATAAACACTTGTTCCAAACGCTTCTCTTGCTCAACCACTCTACAGTACGGTACTTGCTTGATCTGCACGTTGCAACCTCAATTAAAATCAACCGAGCAAAAATGTGTGCACTTACTGTTCATAAATCACTTGATTGTTACGCTCCTTGCTTCTGAAATATAAGACTTCAGGCTTTTAAATCTTGGTATCCGAACACAACATGTGAAGCTATTATCCTTTCCATTACACCTCACAACCAACTAACGTCACTCAGCTTTCTTAATGCTACGGAGTGTCACACAAAATTCAGAATTTCTTTTCTCGTCAGTTACTCGCAAACGTGGAGCCACCATTTTGAGTGGCTGCAGTGTCTTAACCTACATAACCGTACAGATGGTTTCAGACCAAGTGTTACTTGCAGAGCAGTAGGATAACGAGCTATCGGCCTGGCAATTGAGTTTGAGTTTGGCCGAAGCAACTTTAGGCACGAAGGGGATAATGATGTGTCCCTCCGAGAATAATTTCGCGTGGGCTGTAAGCGGCGCACAGCTCAGCGTTTACATAGTTTGCCAATTACATCTCACACAGGGAATATTATTATTAAGACCAGTTCCCACAGCAGCGAATGGAAGCGAACTCAAGCGTACGAACATTTGCAGACCACTTGCCTGTATTCATTACCTTTCGTCTAAGAGGTCTGTTTAAAAAATTCCGGAACTTTGTCCACAAAAATTTTCTACGCATACCTTCACATATTTGTATATGATCACCCCCACGACTGATAAACCGTTTCCACTTCTGGGAGCAGACTTGGTTCACCTTTCGCTGGACCGTGCGTCTATCGTTACAAATCTTCGTCCTCTCAACTTGGTTTTCAACTTTGAAAATAATTGTCTGCAAGGGCCAAGCTGACCTGACAAGCTATTTTATATGTTGATCGTTCAGAACATTTCCCTACACATTGTGAAGATTGAACCTTCATGTCAACGTCATAACTGCAGACCCACGTCTCATCACCAGTTATAATTTTCTTAAGGAACATCTCGTTCTCATTTGGGTGATCCTAAGGCTCTTCTCAGATTGGGAGGTGGAGGTCTTTCTGCTCTTAACTCGTGAGCCGTGGCACGAACTTGGCGGCAACACGATACATTCCAAGATGCTGTATTAGGATTTCACGATCCAACTGCAATGTTACATTCTTCTGCAATCTCTCGGACAGTCAGTCTTCGTTCAGCACGCACAGCATCGTTGACGTTCCTGACACAAGCGTTGCTGGCAGAAGTCGGAGGACGAGCGTCGTCTTTAGCTTCCGTCCGGCCGTTTTTAAACCGTGTGAACCATCCGTAACACGGAGTGCGGCTTAAGCACTCATCACCGTAGGCTTCCTGCATCATTTGGGGTGTCTCTGTAGAGGTGTTCTTGAGTTTAGCTCTTATGTTCCTATGGGACCAACTGCTGATGTCATCAGTCCCTAGGCTTGCACCACTTACACACACCCACGCCGAGGGAGGACTCTAACCTCCGACAGAGGGGAGCCACACGAACCGTGGCAAGGCCCCTAGACTGCGCAGCTACCCCGAGCGGCGGTTTTCTTGAGTTTCACGCAAAATTTATTGCAGGCGCATTGCTCCTCTAACTATACCCTCTCGAAGTTCGCCAACTGTGCGACACAACGTTCTAGTCAATACAGCACTGAACAATAAGCTAACAGACATACAACAGTGAAACTTCCCGCAGTTACACATTAAGCACACGCGCGTGCAGGGATGTCAACTGCATTTCGCCCCAACACGCCATTGGCGCGAAATTACGAACGTTCCCAATTTTTTTTAACACACCTCGTATATTCAAAATTTACGGTATGTTCTAGAAATTTGGCAAGTAAGCTTTCTCGGGATAGCTTATGTGTATCTTCAGGCATCTCCCAATTTCTTCAGCATCTCTGTTACATTCTCCTGTGAACCAAACAAACCTGTGCTGACTTTATTGTGAACAGTTCAATATCCCCTGCTACTCGTATATGGGACAGGTCCCACACCACGGAGCAATATTAGAGTATGGGTCGCACCAATAGTTCAAAAAAGATCATCTTTGTGCACTGATTATATTGCTCTTTAATTCTATCAATAAATTACAGTTCGCCACCACCTTTATCTTTGACTGACACGATGTGATGGTTCCATTTCTTACTTCGTTATCACCAATGTTAAGACTCTCGCTTTTCCCGTTTATGCTTCATCTCATCACTATTGTCTTTGATTTACTCTGACCCCTAATTCTACACTCATTATATTGTATATTTCATTCATCAGATCCTGTAGTAATTCACTTTCACTGACAACGATAATATTATCAGCAAACATTGTCACTGGTATCCTTTCAACCCGTATTTCAGTGCGAATCTTGAACCTCTCTCTTATTTTCTTCATTGCTTCTTTGATGCAAACATTGAACAGTATAGGCGAATAACTATATCAAAGTCTTACTCTCTTTTTAATCCTTGCACTTCGTTCTTGGTCTTCCACTCTTATTTCCTCTTGGGTCTTGTACTAATATATACCCGTCTCTGCCTAGAGCTATTTTCTTCACAACTTCGATCTTGCACCATTTTACATTGTCGAACGCTTATCTAGGTGTAGAAATCGTATGAACGCGTCTTGAGTTTTATTCAGTCCTGCTTCCATTCCGTATCCTTACAATGTGTTACACCGAGGTATTTGTGTGAGCTGACCGATTGAAAATGAGAGTTATTGATGCTGTAGTCATAGGATACTATGATTTTTCGTTTTGTGAACTGCACAATTTTAGGTTTTCGAACATCTAAAGCAAGCTGCAAAAACATCCGGAATTCTGTTTGAGTCTACGTACAAAAATGCATTGTTAGGAAAACAAAGTAAACCAAGGAGGGACAAAATATCAGTAACGAACAACGTAGAATCTCTGTGGCTAATCTGGATTAAACTGCTCCATCATCTTCAGCAACAACCAGGGCACAATCCAAGGAGGGATCTACACCCACATGGATATTGTGCAAATCATATCTAAGTGCCAGGCATAGGGTTTATCGAATCACCTTCACAATTGTCTATTATTCCAACTTCATGTTTTGAACTGCCCAAGGTGTGGCGAAGACTAAAACGAGTCTGTCACGGAAGACTGTATTGAATGTGATGTCTGCTCCCAACAGTGGCATGAAGAATGCACAGTTTACGAAGGTCATGGTGCATTTTCTTGTTATTGGTGTTAATGCGTACTCTTGCCAGATGATGCAGCTACGAGCAGTGTCATATATATGACATTTAAGGTTTGGGTTAAACGTTACTCAGCTGTATCTGATAAATGTTGTTCCTAAATAAATGAGCAATGGTTTGCTACTTGTTTGTTTTAACTTTCTCATCAACTAGAAATGACCGACTAAATACTAAGCGCATACTCCTTCGTGAGTTTCCCCTGCAAAGCAAATTAATGAAGTCGAATAGTCCGTAGGAAGAATTTTTGTAGTTTCATGACTTTAGGATGGCATGACTGTGATGAGCTAAGAGCGGCTGACAAAAAATAATTGTTTTATTTATAACCTTAATGTTGCAATTGAGAATGGCGTGTCCGGTTGAAGTTTCCACATTAACTGAGCAACGTTCAACGATGCGTTTTCCCTTTCAGAAGACGGAAAACGGCCGAAATATTTTCTCTAACGTTTTTTCAGTATGGTCGAAGCTGTGCGAACGACGGAAATTTTTGATAAATACGTAGGACAGTTCAAAAACCATCTAACTTCAGTGACTAATAAAAAACACCGTGGCCGGCCAATTGAACTGTCTCCTCCTCCGCTTAAAGCCGGCTCTCACGACATTACTCCTGATGGCCGACGTGTTGCAGTAGAACTGAATAGCAAAATAGCTGCAACAGGTAGTGGCACAGTCCATAACGTCGTCATTGACATGCTCAAGTACAGCGAAACAAGTCCAACGTGGGTCCCGAGAGAATTCACACAACACAAGGAAACAAAGAGTGCTATGAACGTGAAGGTGAACATTTTTCGAACGAGATTTTAACGTGTGATTAAACTTTCGTTCAAAATGGGGAACCCGACTCGAAAAGACAAGGAGTGAAATGGAAGCACACTAGTTCACCTGTCCGAAAGGAATTCAAACTCGAGCTTCAGCGAGGAAAGTGATGCTGGCCATCATTTGGATGCCAAAGTAGTTGTATTTTGGTGATTATTTGGAAGATCAGCGTACAGGATGCAGCGCTGACCACTCACACATAGTGATGAGCAAAGTAAAGCCGAAAACGAGAGGAAAGGGTCGCCAATGTCAAAGAAAAGACGTGATACTATTACACAACAACGCTCGCCCAAACATAGCGCAGCTGATCCAAGAAACCACTGGAAGGGAAAAGAAACAGTAATGGGTTGGGAGACTCTGCGTCATTATCGCTACAGTCCAGATTTGACTTTCGTGAATTTTCATTTTCATATTGCTGATATTATGGAGAATGGAAGCTGTCTGCATTGTACTTGACTGGTAAGAAAAACTTCAAAAGTCACCCTACTTGTAGAGCATTTATTGCTACCTGTTTGACCCGCTCAAGGACGCATCGCTTGGAAAGGATTCGGCGACAGCGAAGAAGTTAAAACAATTTCAGTTTTACTTACTTCATTCGCATTTATCGCCTTTCTCTTGCCCAGCAGTATTTCGCAAAGGACTGGCAAAAGCGCAAGTTGCAGCCGTATATAACGAGATCAATATACATTTGCCTTCTGAATATTACACCTGTAATGGGTCCAACCTAAGGCAGTTTAAAAAATCGCAGGTGACACTCGTGTACAAGAAGAGTAAAAGAAAGGATGTCCAAAATTACAGACATCGATTTTCTGCAGAATCCTAGAACGTATTCTGAATATGATTACAATAAATTTCCTAGACACCGAAAAGCTTACGTCCAGAAATCAGCACGGTTTTAGAAAGCTCGTGTGAAACGCAGCTTGCCCTTTTCGCACATTATATACTGCGAACCACGGATGAAGGGTCCCAAGCACATTGCACTCTCCTATATTTGAGAAAAGCCTTTGGCACGGTGCTCCACTGCACACTGTTAACCAAGGGCCTCGTATGAGCATACGGAGTCGGTTCCCAGATATGAGAGCGGCTTAAAGTCTACAACAGATACCAGTACGTTCTCGACAGCGAGCGTTGATCAGACACAAGGGTATCATCAGGAGTGTCCCAGGAAGTGTGACAGCTGTTATACTGTATAGACATAAATGAGGTGACAGGCAGAGTGAACAGTAGTCTGCGGCTGTTGATGATGCTGTCGTGTACGGGAGAGTGTCGTCATTGAGTCACTGTAGGGGGATACGATTAACGGGAAGCGCGGACAACTGAGAAACGCGCAGGAGTCAGTGAGGTACTGAGCCATGCCGACGTCGGTGCCTTAGTTAGCTGCGCTACGTTTTTCGATTGAGGACCCAGGATACGAAGAGCTTCATCGAGGTGGTCCCACATATTCTCGATTCCGTTAAGTCCGGGAAGCCTGGTGGTCGACGGAGTACAGCAAACTCATCCTGGTGCTTTTCCCACTGCAAGCTGTGTCACAGATTTAGTTGTTCTGCTGGTAGATTCCGAGGGAAAAAAGACTCGATGTAGGTGTGGCAACGGTTCCGACCGATATTTCTGCTCATCCACTGTGCCTTCCAGAACGACGGGAGTGTCACGATAACGTTTGTGAGATCGTAACGATCCTTCCTCCTGTCCTAACCCTGCCACCGACTGTTGCAGGGTGTTCACTTTCAGGTGAATCGCGCCCTACACGCCAACGTCTGTCTGTCACTTGGAAAGCCCGCAGGTCACCGTTCAGTGGACGCCCAGTCGCAGAACTGGCGTGAAAATTCCAGCCTTCGTCGCGGACGAACAGCAGTCAGCATAGGTGTGTGGACCAGGAGTCTGCTGTGGAGACCTACACATAGCATTTTTCGCTGAGTGGTCTTAGAGGAGACACTGTCGGTAGGCTCTTCGGTTCACGTGCATGGTCAGTTGCTCAGCAGTTGCACGTTATTCACCTGCGGTCTCCTTTAACTCCTGTCCTCTGTGGACCGTTGGGCACCACAACGGCCTCAGCGTCGGCTCTCGACAGCGCCATGCGCGGAGTGCTTTAAATATGGCAACACGCCAACATTTTACGAACTCTGCCGTTTCGAAAATGCATCCACCTGTGGCCCGAAAGGCAATGATCACGTCCTTTTGGATGTCACATAAGTGGCTGAGTTTCCGCGTTACGCATACCCTACACATTAGCGTCGGACACAGGCGGTGGTCACGTTAATGTGACTGGAGCGTGTGGTTAGAAAAAGGAAAGGAAAAGGAAACAGAAAGGGGAAAGGATGGTAAGCGGTGCCAGGAGCACCGGAAATGTGGTAATTATACGAATTGCCTGTACAGGAACTCCGAACGGAATAGGAGCAGCGGCAGTTTAAAAATTGTAAATGGTAGAATCACGGCTCAACAGTAAGTTTCTCGCCCAACCTGACGAAACAGATGTGTAGATTGAGAAACGAATGCATAACTGCTGGGAAACAGTCTGCGGTGAGTAGACAGTGCCTTTTTTCGGAGGGTTTAAAGAGCAATTTCAAGATTTGCGAGATAAAGGTTTAGATTACGTCGCAAGTATAACGAATTATGAGAAAGACGGCAGTAGTTCAGGGATTCGGCAGCACGAAGATATTTTGAAAGTGACTGAAGTTTTTAAGGAGACATAATAACCCTGTTCCTGACAAATGAATCCTGGTGATCAGTTAAGAAGAAGGGGAGAAAATGTTTGAAAATAAAGCTCTTCTTATGGACGGACATTTCAGAGGTGTTCGAAACAACTTGTCGATACCTGAAGCACGGAAGACTAGCTTTTTTACCAGAGGAAAGTCAAAATAATTGTGAAATATTTTTTCTCAACCGAGAAATGTCATAACTTGGTTGTCATTTAAAACTGCATTGCTTTACTTCGAAATGGCTGCAAATTAAGCTATGAAAACAGTGTTATCCGAGACATTTATTTTCCAGTTGTAATTTTCATTTCAAGCAATGCCTGTGGAAGACATACAAGAACTGAGATTAGTGGAGCAATACAGGGATGAAGAAGTAGTTCGTTTGTCTTGCCGCACGTGTGCTGTAGAGTCCATCTTCCACCGGACTGCCTTGATGAAGCATGGAGAGTAACAGCGTAGCAAGTGCCCAGTGGCGTAGACTATTTAATCAGTCAATAGATGGAAAATGCTAGTACACAACCTGAAATGTGGAATTGGTGAAGACAGACAGTCGACCGAAATATTTCGAAATAAATTCACTCTTAGGTTGGCTTCAGTTGCGTTAGATAATACCTCGATACCTAACACTACTGTATCAAAGTTATCTGCGTTCAGAGAATTTATTTCAAAGTGATTTCGGTCAGCTATCTACCGTCATCAATTCGATGCACAGGACCATGAATGCTGTCGAAGTTTGGCATAGCAGACGATACTCAATAAGGCAAAGGTATCTTAACCTACAATTTCTGATCAATACGCTAAAGGAGAATGCAATAAAACCAATACCTGAAATTGAAAAAAAATCTGTTGGTCAGCTTCTTCAGTGAAAGAGGTAAAAGATACATATGTGTTGAAAAAGAGTTAAAGATATTTTAAGAATACATAATGACTCGGTGGATCTAAGAAGTTTAAAATTTATATCATTCCTACGATAAAATGTGGAGAGGCGTTCTTATTACAAAACGGCACGCAGAGCCTCCCCATTGTCGCGGCTTCCTTTGCACGTCGGAGAACCCGCAGTTAAAATGTATGTGGTCAGAAACACCGCGTTGGCTCACGGGTCGCCGAGTCCACGGCTGCAGAATCCCATGACACCCTTCAAGAGGCGGCGAGGCATCTTGTACAGTATTTATTTGAGAGTGAATTTTTTCCTCACTCCTCAAGAGACGTCATCAAACGGATCTTCCTGCTTCTGGAGTGTCTACGCGACTATTTTAGTTCTGCTCTCCGTTCCACACCTTCAAGGACCCACTTGTTTTCTGTGGCACTCGAACACTTGTACTTCTCCGATGTCATTTTCGCGAGGGATTTATGTACTGTGCTTATGCTTTATTGAGAAAACACGGGAATTTTTTTAAGTGTATAGGGGTGAAACGATTATCTTAATAACCGATAAAACAACTCCAGATATCGAGTATTACGTACCGGCTGACACTTCATTACAAAATGTTTACGGGCTGTGTGTTATCCCAGTCGCTTCCGTTTATGAAATGTACCGAACACATGAGCTTTCTTCGATAAACAGTTCTGACATGGGTCTTGACAACACGATCGAATTACAGAGGTTCAAATAGTGAGATGCGACTGCGTGCAACTGCATAGGCAGATTTTCAGTCCCTGCATATAATTGTAACGCAACTAAGGAGATTATAGCGACACGAACGTCAGCCGGGTAAATAAGTCGTACACTAAGTGGACATCCAGCGGACGCAAGTAAACACTTCCTGTTACACCACGCCACTGCTGCCTCGGTGTAAACACGGAGGACAACAGGAAGTGCTCTACGACCACTAGCTGGACTATGGAGCAAGAAACCGCCGGGGTCACCGGTGGTCTAGTGGTAAGGGGGTCTGGAACGTTCCAGCGCCTCGGCTGGGGCTATTCGCCCCAGCCGGGCCGGGGTTCAATCCCCGGCCGGCGCTGGAATTTTCAGACTTCCGAACACTAGCCTCCACCTCTGCCTTGGCATGTGGCGCATGCCGGGCACCCCCGTGGGGTCCGTGCTTCGGGTCCCACGTGGAGCTCACTCCCACACTACAAACTAAACCTGATTATGCTGGTGCAAGCATTTTAAAATTTAATTTACACACTTTCTTCACCAGACCACATCTACATATATTTTAAGGTACTTAATATATCTCACTATGGTATCAGTAATATTTGTAGGAAACTATCAAACAAAAACCTTACCAAAAAAATGATTTTTGTTATCCTTCGTGTGCTGAATACTTCTGAGGTAAATACCCAAACATCTGCCATTTTCTTGAAGTTAACAATGAATATTCGAAAAAAGTTTATCATACTGATTCATATATTACATAATGTATTTTACTCATTCTCAGTGCTGAAAAGGCAGTAATTATGTCAAAGTCATAAGAAAATGCAAAGTATTGTGTCACAAGCCAACAAGGTGTTCTTTTTAGTATCATGATTTACTATGCGATTTATAAATTCTGTATAATAAATCGTTTCGTAACAATTGACAATACCTTTTAAAATACATTGTTTTCACTTATTGCATTTTCAAAAACTAAAACAGGCCTTTTTTTTCTCAAATTATTCTAGTGTCAAAATGAGATGTTTGATATTACACAGGTCACTAAAGACATAAACTGTTTTTTTTATAAAAACGATATTTCTCGTGGTTTTATGTGAGCTGAATGCTGAATCAAACAGATAACACTTAAAATTAATAAGAGGAATTTCTTGGTGATTTTACTAACACGCCCATATAGTTCATATAATATTTCGATTAATAGTTACATGACTACCTCTCTGCCTCTACTTTTTGTAAAAGTATCTTGTAGATCAGAGAAAAAATTGTATTACTACCTCTCCATGTTAAGTGCAGTTCAATGAAAGAGATTGTAAAGGCTGTACCGAAGATGCAGAATATTACGTTCTCTGCAAGGCATTTGCCATCAGTAATGAGTGAAACTGTAAAATAGAAAAAAAGGGCTGACAAACGCCTATTACTGTTGTACTATTATATCACTAACGTTGCATTGCATAAACTTACTTACAGTTCTCGTTGCTGTTCAATAATCTTTAACTCACTATACCGTGCGATTATGTTGTTAACATTTAATGTAACAGTAGTCCTGTTCCGAGCCACATATCCATTTTTAATGCTTAAAAGTGTGGACAAAACTATTAGTAATACTAAATTACGAAGAGGGAATGATGAATGTAACATGCTGCGTACATTAATGTCGCTCGAGAAGTAGTTTGCATTATATGTTACCAGAACAGAATTATTTTGTAATGTGTGAAATACACAAAAATACGGTAACAGACAAACCGAGCAGTGATGCCGTAATCTGTTTTGTAATAATAGTGTAAAGGAAGAAATAAACAGCAACTAGACATTTAAGTCACTCGATTTTCGCGGCCATTTTGCTGTTCATCACTTCGCTGCTAGATGTCGCTACTAGTTCCTCACACACTCAGTTGTCTGTAGTGCAGGGCTTCGCCACCAGAAGGCTCTATCAGCACCGGTGAGGACTCACTCTGTCGACGTTTGCTGCTTCACTCCTCAACATCTATGCTAACTGACGTGACTGCTAAATTTTCAGACTAAACGAAAAAAATAACACCAACACCAAATAAGGCAAATAGTGATAAGTGCGGATACTATCGAACCATCACTTTCATACGTCCTGGCTGAAAATACTGATCCAAAATATTTACACAGGAATTAGAGGAGACGAGCTAGAGGAAAATCGATTTTGAGAGAACACACTAGCCGCTAGAGATCGGTTGAAGAAATTCAACCCATATTTATAACATCTATAGATGTTACAAAATAACTTCTGACAATTTTGAGCAAAATATACAGTTTGAATTTAAGATGATGTAACCAGCGATAAAATACAGTGAGCGGCATGTTATCTAGAGCTCTGCCAGAAATCAGACAGCAGTTTTAAGACTTAAAAGACATAAAGGAAAGCTGGCAGTTGATAGTTGAGAAGAGAGAGTGAGAGAATGAAAGTGAGAGAATGAGAGAGAGAGAGAGAGAGAGAGAGAGAGAGAGAGAGAGAGAGAGAGAGAGAGAGATAATGGGAGGGGGGGGGCTTCGGTTCTAGTCCATTCACCCATGTTATTCACTTTGCATACAGAATGTTTCACACGTCGTGCTACACACTTATCGCGTCTGTAGAGGGGACCTACCAGATGAAGTTTTACATAGGAATCGATGTCTGGAAACGTCATCCAGCGACGCTACAGGGTATCGAAGTTACAGGCGCTGGAGTCTGTAAAATATGTGTACACAGAAAGATTCAATGAAGATGTTACCAATTTTCTATGATGATGGAGATGGATAAATCTATAAATTTGAGGTTATGTCCCTATAACGGAAAATTGGAAGAGAAGACATTCCTGTTACTTGTGACAGGATCTACCGGTAGTGTTGTAGCTGAGATGTAGGGCAGGAAACTTTCAGAGGTGGTAGTATGGACAGAATGTCCAGTACACATGGGCTGTAAAATGCATACCTTAAGAGCTGTGAGGACTTGTTCATCTTCGCTAGCATAAAACATATCTCCACTGCTGAACAAGTGCTCATAGCTCCTCAGGTATGCATTTTGTAGCCCATGTTTACCGGACATTTTTTCTTACTTTGATCCATACTACCAGCTTTGAAAGTTAGCAACAACAGTACCAGTACTTGTATTCCGCCGTCAGAGGTATGTAACTTTCGACTCATTCGTTTCTGGATCATGATACATGATCAAATTGATACATGATCACGGCATCACACTCTACTTACATACATTTGCCGGAGCTGGCGCTTGTATTTTGATGCTCTGTAGCCTCGTTAGATGACGTTTGCATGCATGAGTTACTAGGAAAAATTGCAAGCTCTAGAAATGTGAAACACCTTGTATAATGAAAGCAACATACGAAACGAACGAGATATTTGGGAAATTAATCGAAGATAAGAAAGAAGAAATAGAAACTGTTTCCAAATCGACCTTTCATTTCGCTGCTGCTGATTTGAAATTTCGTGGCATTTATTCGCTCTGAAGAGGATCGTTCAAACGATGGTCGGAATGTAGTTATTTTAGTTGTTTCACTGTTTTATAATGACATGGCTTAGAACCCAAAATGATTTTCTCCAAGTTGTTTGTAGGAATTCTATCGCTTCTCACCGATATTTTCAGTATGGTACTGGTATTTTTTTCCTACACCTACCAACTTTAATAGTGCTTGAAATGATGAAAATTGTCTCCATATCAAAAAGTATTAGGTACTGAGACGGTGCTTGGTTTTAATGATAACAATATACAGGAAAATTCAGCCATGTTTCTGCGAAGTTGCATTACGCCGAAATTCTGAAATACATCCGTATATTTCGAATGTCGTACAACAGCTGTAGGTAGGAGACGGGGTACTGCAGAAGTAAAGCTGTTTAGACGGGGCGTGAGTCGTGTTTGGGTAGCTCAGATGGTAGAGCACTCGCCCACGAAAGGCAAAGGTCCCGAGTTCGAGTCTCGGTCCCGCACAGAGTTTTAATCTGCCGGGAAGTTTCATATCGGCGCACACTCCACTGCAGAGGGATCTAATTCTGGAAAGAACTGTATAGTTAGTGGAGAGATACAGGATGTTGCAAAATTCCCGTTAAAAACTTCTAGGGAACTGAGTGACGATATTTTGAAGAGGAGCCCATGTATGGAAAGGTATATCCGTGGTACAGCCGTATAAATACACCTTCGCTAATGTGGTATGCAACAGGGTTATAATCACTGGAGGGGGGGGGGGGGGGTTACTTACGTCTGATCCTATGATGTCATTTGACGGCTGTCTCCTCTCTGACCTGGATCGAGTCTCTTTCATGTGTCTGTCAGTGTTAGAGCAACATTTCTGAGCAAACTTTTGCCGAATACACCGACACAAGTATTCTGTGTGGCCAAAGCGCTCAGTACTGGAAGAGCTGCTGGTCGCCTTTGTCAAGATCGTTGTCCACAACGTCTGACTCCTCCCCACACGCTTTTCGTTACCATTGCACAACGTCTTCGAGTAAGGGTGCCTTCACCGTCAGCAGGTGCGTCTGTGGTGCTCCGTGGAGACGCAGCGCATGCGAATTGGAAAATATATTTATATGGATATTGTGTCTGTTCTTCCGGACATGTGCGAAAGGACGCTACGAATGTAGTGTGTGGACATACAAAGGTGAGAATGTGGGTCTTGCGGGAGGCGTGCGAGAGACAGTCCCTGTAGTCTCACTATCCTCTGTGCCGTCGGTGGCTCAGATGGATAGAGCGACTGCCATGTAATCAGGAGATCCCTGGTTCAAGTTCCGGTCGGGGCACACATTTTCACCTGTCTTCGTTGATATCTATCAACGCCTCTCAGCAGCTGAAGGAAATAATATCATTGTAATTTCAAATTGGAAAACGCCCTCCTGTAAAACCAGTGTCTCTGAAGACCGATTTTTTTGATTCTTTGGTTATTAAAGAGTGAAACTGTAGAACAATAGATGTACTCGGTCACATCTACACTGAAATGCCAAAGAAATTATTATAATAATGCGTATTCAAACAGAGAGATATGTAAACAGGCTTAATATGGTGCTGCCGCCGGCAACGCCTATGTAAGACGTGTGTCTACCGTAGTTGTTAGATCGGTTACTGCTGCTACAATGGCAGGTTATCAAGATTTAAATGACTTTGAACGTGGTTTTATACTTGGCGCAAGGCCGATGGGACACAGCATCTACGAGGTAGCGATGAAGTGGGGATTTTCCTGTACGACCATTTCACGAGGGCACCGTGAATATCAGCAATCCAGTAAAACAAAAAATCTCCAACATCTCTGCGGCCAGAAAAAAAAATCCTGCAAGAATGGAATCTGAAGAGAATCGTTCAGAGTGGCGAAAGTGCAACCCTTCCGAAAATAACTGAAAATTTCAATGCTTGACCATCAACAAGTATCAGCATGCGAACCATTCATGGAAACATCATCTACATGGGCTTTCAGAGCCGAAGGCCCACTCGTGTACCCTTGCTGACTGCACAGCACAAAGCTTTACGCCTCATTTGGGCCCATCGGTACGAACATTGGACTGTTGATGACTCGAAACATAATCCCTGGTTGGACGTGTCTCATTTCAAAATGTATATACAGTATGGACGTGTATGGGTATGAAGACAACATCATGACTCCATGGACCCCGCATGTCAACTGCGGACTGTTCAATCTGGTGAAGGCTCTGTGACGTTGTAGAGCGTGCGCATTCGGAGTGATGTGGGATCCCTGATACGTCTAGATACATCCTGTCTGATCACCTGCATCCATTCGTGTCCATTGTGGATTCCGACGGAAGTGGGTAATTCCAGCAGGACAAAGGAGCGGCCCACACAACCACAATTGCTACATGGTCGCTGCAGAAACACTCTTCCGAGCCTAAACACTTTCGCTGGCCACCAAACTCCCCAAACATACTGTACGTTTCTAGTAAATTTTATAGCATTAACTAGCATATCTGGAATGCCTTGCAACGTGTTGATCAGAAGAGATCTCTGCTCCCTCTTACTGTTACGGATTTATGGGCAGCTCTGCAGGTTTCATGGTGTCAGTTCCCTGCAGCGCGACTTCAGCCATCAGCAGAGTCCATGCCACGGCGTGTTGAGGCACTTCTGCGTGCTCGCGGGGACCATAAACGATATTTCTTTGGCTCCTCAATGTAACAAATTACTTGTCAAAGTGACATCGTTACCAACATGTTTTCAAGTGGTTCTAGTATACGGTACGTCTCGGGAGACAGGTTACAATTTAAAATATGAGTATTATGTACTCAGTCCCCTCTACAAGTTGTAGCAGGTAGTGATGGGAATTTCAGAACATCCTGTACGTTTCCTGCAAACTGTATAGCCGTTGTCGTATTACAATTGGTATCTGCGAATACATTCCATAATTCGTGACAGATCGCGAGGCGCGACTGCAGAAGTCCGTAGCGTTTACCCAGGGGGCGTCTCGGCTACGGCAGCTCTGACGGCTAGTTTGAAGGCCACTTTCAACTAGTGTTGCCAGAGGTGTCTCTTTATAGAGATTCTACGACTCTCCCCACTTAAGCTTTAAGAGGAAGACCAAATGCTCCAACTTCTGGCCTCTGCTAACATTTCGAAATACACTATCCTATCAGTGAGTGTACAGACACCTGTTAGTGGACATTAATATGCAGTGCGTCCACCCTTTGTCTTAATGGCGGCTTGAACTCTGCTCGGGACACTAAGTGAGGTGCCTACCGACAATTTACGCACCACACACGGATATCGTATCTACGTGTTTGTACACGCAAGGCAATACATTGCACAGCAAGATCGCCATATCTCTCACCAATTTTAAACATCTGGAGCACAATGGGCAGGTTCTTTAAAGCAGGTCGCGATTTTGAGGATGTAACGAACCAACTGAACTGAATTTGGTACGATATCCGTCAGAAGGGTATCCACTAACTTTATCAGTGAATGCCAAGCCTAGTAACTGCCCGCGGAAAGACCAGAGGTGGCCCAACACGTTATCGACTTATCAATTTGTGAAGCTCTTTGTCTTGAATTAATCATCCAGTTTTTCTTCAACTCTAATCATTCATTTGCCCCTACACGTACAGTCATGCTCAAAACTATCCTAACGCCCGAATTGAATTTCGCCTGATTCACATGCAACCCACATAACGCAACTGTCTAGCAGGTCCCCTTATCGCTCCTTGGTACAGTCGTTTGACTATTGAAAATGGTTCCAACAAATCACCACAAGAAAACACTGTTCTGTATCGCAATAACTCAAGATGTAAAGTAATACCACGATACTACAAATATCACGGAACACCTTATCACAGATAAGACTGCCCTTAAGGCTTGTAGCTCACATTTATTACAATAAATGACATACCTGACATTTTACCACTCTCATTATTACGTCAGATAGGTAATACACGTAGTAAATTCGTCGTATTCATGATTTCCTCTTCAATGTAACATACCGTACTTATCATTGAACACAAAATGAGATTAAAAATTAAAGTTATTCACCGGCAACCAGTTGAGAATATGTATGAACTTCAAATGACACGACGAACCGTCTCGTTTTGCATATGGATTCAAACCCAGGTCATGCAGACTAAGCAAAGATTTCGTGCCTGACGGAAACTAACAGTCACTCCTGATTAGGCACACAGAGAGTGATATACCTCGATTTTAGAGAGAGCCAGTTTGCAAATACCAACTTTAAATTACATAGCGCAAGCATTTTTGCCAGACGCGAATTCCTACCAAGCACCTATTGCTCCTGTTAACGAACGACGAGAGATGTTGAATCTTGGTTCTTGACAAGTAACTTACTTGAATTGCCGTGAGGTAAGGCTTTGTACTGGGCAGGGATTCGAACTCAGAACTTAATCGGATAGATATCGACGCACAATCGACTGTGACATTTCGGATTTTCTCGGCAGTAGCTAGATGTTTTAACTGAAATGACGAGACGAAACATATTTTTTTTTTCCTTCGAAAGACTCCAACCCGGCATCTATCGCTGTTATATTCTACAGAAAACGAACGTTAAATATGGGTTTGTTGCACCAGCAGCTACATGTGAGCGTGTTTGACCTAGAAATAAAATGACGAAGAGTTCAGTGCTCACTGGGAATACAGATCCACACATCATATCGCTTTTGACTACACACAAAAATACGTCAGCTTCCGAATTTTTGTCCAGCTCGGACTAACATCTTGAACTTACAGTGATCTCGCAAATAGTCCTGTGTCTCACTGGGTGTCAAAAACGTCACATATCGTTAGTGTTGACAACGAATGAAAATACATTAAACATTAAAATAATTATCCACCAGCAGATAGGTGTTCTCATGCTAGAGCTTGATAATACATAATGAAATCTATAGTGCCGGGCCAGGATTCGAACCCATTCACGCGCAGTATGTGGAGATGTTGAGGAATCTGCAGTTCTGAACAAACAACAAATTGTAGCCGTGCTGTATTCTCACGAAGGGATCAAATTGAGCGTTAAGTACGGTCTAAGTTGCATTCCCAGATCAGAACCGATTTTATCGACATACAGAAGCTCAGATAAAATATGGACTAAATGTCCTTTGAGCGTTATTTAAGCATCACAAGACTGCACATACATGCAATCGATTTCGAGGTGCAAAGTGTTTATCTTACTTTGGTGACAGGTGGGCATAAGAGATTTCCAAAAACTTTTTATCGTACTGAAATAATCTTTTGTCGGAAAGAAACAAGGTAAGTGTTTTATTTGTATATATTTTGTAGGAAACTGTAATCGTGAGGGAAGATTATACACCTTAATGTTTGACACAACTGCTAGGAGAAAACGCTGCATCCTAACCAAACCCTGCAGTTCCTCTCCATATCCCCGTAAGACACGAGCAGGGCATTCTCCACGCATACCGCTACACAGCTGTTCCTAGCACACCTGAGATTTGGCAACATCGTCACAAACATTAGGCAACACTGTGACAGTGCAATCACTTCCGCCTATGGTACTGAATTGGCTCACTAAATTTACTTGATATTACCTTTCCATTTGAATGGCTCATGCTGTATAATCCTTACGTAAACTAAGATACTGAGGCAGAAAATTCAATTTTTTGGCTAAAGAAATGCTATTCTTCACATAAGTGGCAACTTTTATTATCTTTCACGATGCGTTATGAGGCTGAGCGACCAATACCATGATGAGAGTGGTGCAAAGGTAGCAGTGTGTCTGTAACCCGGTGGTACCGCCCATGTCACGTGTCAGAACGGCTCAATCAGTCGTCAGTTCCAACTGAGGTAGGGACCATCGTGTGCGAGCTTTTTTTTTAAGGAGCTGCGAATTTCCAGAAAAAATTCTGTATCGAAATCGGAAGAAAACCTTTACACATCAAATCTTCTTAGTAGCTCGACTCAGTAAGTTGTGTTAATCGTCATAGATCATGGCGTTCTGACTTCCAAGCTGCTTCGCAATACCAGCGTCTCTGAAGAAATTCGAATCGACCATCAACGATACGAATTTCAATATTGTTCTTCACTTAAGACTCACATTCCAGGGTGATAAGTATGAAGGAAATGAGCCTCTTGATTACTCTATGCTAAACTTCCCTGCAGACATGTGCTGACAGTGTCTCTAGCAACTTACTTTTTCTCTGGGTAGCTTCAAATATGGGCAATTTTTTCGCCTTAAATCCAATTGAATATTCTAAATATCATTTGTGAACAGCGTTCACTTCTCCATTAATTAATTTATGGACCTCAAAACAAGCAGTTTGCCTTAGTAGCTATAGAGCAGGTTCTCATAGGTATTAACGCAATCTTTTGCATCCATTTACCATAGAAAATCTAAGAAAGAAACCAAACACATTACATTGCATTTACTCCCTGTGCCTTGAGTAACACATATGAATCCATGACAATAATAAATTATTTGAAGAATCTCCTGTGCAAGGAAAGGAACAGAATGTGACGCTTTAATTATAGCGCACTGGATCAGAAACAATGAAATTAATTCTGCGTCACATTGATGTACTGCATTCTAATGTAATAAAGTAATCATCAAATAAAAACGGTTTTGTGCCTCCTTTGCTATGAAGAGTGAAACACAAATCGTAGGCAGATTTTATGGGTCACTACTCAACAACATTAAAGCATTTTACATGGTTGAGAGTGTGGAGTGGAGCAGATGTTGTCGGCAGAAGGCAGCGCAGTGCCTCAGCCCCCGCCGGTAGGCAGCAAACGGGTCCCAGAGAACTCAGACGCATGCGGTGTTCAGAGGCAGATGCTCGGTAAAGAAATCTTTCGCTAAGACATTGTTGAACCAAACTATTATTACCAGTGTGACACAAAGCGAAATATATTGTAGATTCGCTTGAATTACAAGCATAGCTTCAGCACCGAGAGCAAAGGGGCGATAAAAATTTTGTCGTTGTCTGCTTCCGGTCGCCAGACGTCATATTAGCTAGTCTCGCGTTTTACCTCAAGACTACGGCCTTAGTCAAGAATAATGTACTAAGACTGAACTCAAGACTTCCTCTGGGAAGTGCCGCAGTCTACAATGTTGCTGATCGAGCATACTGCCGGACACAGGATCCTGAGAGGAGCACGACTGTGTTGTCCACCTTATGTGGACGGCTCGGCGGTCAATGTTTTGCTCTAAGGCTGTATCTACAACACATATTGCACCCTGAACACCTAGAAGAATTAAGAAAACAAAAGTAGTTTATGAGAGCAACGTTAACTATGGCGTTCGAAGTATTCATAGTGTTGTGTTCGTGTGTGCAAACGCCTTCCAATGCCCACTCAAGGAGGACAAGGATGCAAAGTCTAGCTTCAGTATTATAAATTCGCTACAGTCTGCGGATGAACTCAGACTTAGGTTGATAATTAATTTGAATATTTAGCAATACTATACCCACTGGTGTTAAACTCGTTATTAACCAATGATTCCCAAAGCTACAGGGACACTACTTGTGATACTTAGGCTGAGCTATCAGACGAAAAGATCAACCTGACACAAACTGTGGTAAGTTTGTTTTACAAACTTCGTACCAGGATAATGAGCTTTTACGTATTTGGGATGTCTGTGAACGTTGCTGCTTGAGGCGATTTAAGACGAAAGTAAATTCCTTTAGCAACGACAATGTTTGAAGAAATCGTCTTAACGGGACTAAATCGTGATTTGTAAATCGTTTACCGGCCGTACTCTACCGCATTTCGCTGATTGGAAGGCAAATAGATTACGGAAAAATGTCACAGAAGGAAAAGGGAGAACGAAATGTCTCCCACTGGAAGGTCATGTTGTCTTATTTAAATGATTACAAAATCAGGTAAAACGACCAGTCAGATTGTCAGTATAAGAACATTACTGTTGTCAGTATGATGTAGCACTGCTCAGGGCCTGTAACGATAAAGGGCCCGTTTAGGTCAGTCATATTGTATACAGAAGTGGGAGAGAGAGCACCGCTAAATTCTACAATCCGAATGCATTGCCGACACACAGAAATTACTGTTACAGTGTACTAATGGAGCCCAATTAGTGAGTGAACTGCGTATTTTCTGGTGAGAGAGAGCACTGGCAAATAATCTTCGCTATATTAGGTTACTTAATCTGGTGTCACTCTGAGACAGAATTTATGGCCGGCGGCTGAGTGTAAGGTCAATGGGCCGGATCCGAGTTTTGCAAGTGCGAAATACTTTCCTACATTATAGAAGCGAATATTAAACTGGAACTAATATTCCAAAAATTTTGAACTTGGATAGCTTAGAATGAAAATCTTTTTCTTTATTGCAAAGGAAAACAATTGATTTTCTAAAACATTCTCTGTCATACACAACTTGAAACAGGTCACGTCAACCAAATCATATGGAAAAATTGACAGCGACGTATATCGGCAGGCAGTAAGATCTCTTGGCTTTTGGTTTGGCAGTACTCGACAGCCATTTCTAGGCGCAAGTAATAGAAGAAAGGCAGAGCGTTTTTGTTATCAAGTAACGTCTTCATCGATTACTTTAGTTTTAATGAAATCTATGAGTAATTGCTGATGTTTGATATTAACATGAAAAGAATTCTGTAGACAGAGAAAGAACCTCTTCTTGTGAAACTACTTGTATAGTGACCAAAAGGCACGAACTGATATTCAAGTACAGTGTTCCAGCAGCGGCATGAAGAAAATGATAGTAATAATGACGGTAATAATCCAATTATCCGGTAACTTCACACTTCCCAGTGGATCTTCACGAAATAAGAAAATATCTGAATTTGTGAACATTTCAAAATGGCTTCACATCGAGCCTATGATGCCTACAAGGGTCTTTACATCCTGCTGACATGAGAATAGCATAATCTCCGCGTCAGAAGCTTGTTTCTACTTAAACATTTAATAGACTCGCGTTTTATCCACCGTGACTACTTTTGTAAGCTCAGCACATCATCCGTTGCAGCTCACTCCTGGGGCTGGGAAATGTGGGCACAATGGCCTGGTGGAACTATCACAGGAGCAATGCGTGGGTTCAGACATTTACTTTTAAGAAGCACAAACAGATTTACTTTGCGTCTGGTAACCTCAAAAGAAAGACGTTATAATCCAGAATTCGCAATACAAATCACGTTCCATCATTACCAACTGGGCAGAGCCAGGTTACGTTGGGAAATGACATAGCGGAAGTCATCGTAAACAGAAATACAGTCGCCAGTAAACTTACTTACATTAGAAAATTTTATTTTATTTTATGAACCGATAGCCATTTAAAGGATGGGGCTCTTATTTTACTTGTAATTGATTGAACTAGAGACGTTGTAAAATTTGGTGCTGGACTGTGATTCGAATTCGTTTCTCCTCTTTCGAGGATCTGAATCTCTCGGAACATTATAGTTCAACCATTTCGTTCCTTTTCGCAAGACTGCAACCTTCTCTAGGTCTCCTCCAAAGGTAAGTATGTGGGTCCGAATCCTGATCCAATACAAAAATATTCATAGTTTCAGTTCAAGCCCTATAACGTGCACACCGTCCCGCTAGTGAAAACCAACGTGCGCTTTTAATGTCTATTCATGTGTTGCCAACAATCGCAATAGGTGTCATTATTTCTTGTCAAACACGCACACACCTTACCGTTGGTGAGTAAGCAACTGATATTTAAGCTATATTTGTGGATGCACGGTAGGCGTGCAGTTAGATTGTCGCTTAGGTACTAAAGTTTGTATCTTTAGTTTAGATCCAAACACCTAGCAGCTGGTAAGAAAAACCGATACGTAACATTTGATTTTACTTAACTAACAATACGATTACGTGTTGGGTTCGTATCTCCGTCATATAACTTCACATCATGCACTTAATCTTTAAATGCATGCGCACTTTGTTACTTGAGAATGGAGGTATATCAGACATCTTTCGTGGTTAGTTAAGAGGGACGAAAGGGTCTTGTTAGGAGTCCCGGTTTATTACAAAAATTGTCGTCTTTTATTTTCAAGTTTAGATTTCATTACTGGTATTGGCAAAAATTTCGGTAATTTATGACTCTTCATGGATAGCCATCAATATGATATGATTAGATTACATTAGATCAATTCTTGTTTCATAGATCATGAATACGATATTTCGTAATGATGTGTAACATGTCATTTTAATGAAAGGTTTCTTTACATACCATGATTCAATTTCTTTACAACAATTTCTTACTCTCTCTCATTCTTTTTGATCTCTCTCTCTCTCTCTCTCTCTCTCTCTCTCTCTCTCTCTCTCTCTCTCTCTCTCTCTCTCTCTCTCTCTATCATACACACACACACATTCTTTTTTTATTTGTTTGTTTTGCTCGACTATCGGCGAGGCATCAAAACGTCTCTGAATGAGCTTCTTAGTTTTTAGTACACTTACGAAATAAATATAAAAGCAACTGTGAGAGTTACTGATATATGATGCTTAGTTTTCAGTCAGTTCGGAGTATTATTAGTAACCACGCTCCAGTCCCTAAACCTAGTTACAGAAATGCGAATCAGACGCATTACGTATTCCAGGCCGTAGCAACCGCGACTTGGAGACACCAGCTATGGTCACTTCCCAGCCCGCTGTACGATCACATCGGTTCGTCTTCTTTCTGCTGGTACTGTAACTGAGATTTTACAACAAGGCAACGTATGTTTGGCAACTATGTGATCGACGAGTTCCTTCCTGGTGCGCACGGAATTTATCCTCAAAGTTCACTTGATTTTACCTGTCATTTCCATTGAATAATCTGATTTATTATCACGTTAGGTGTAACAAAAGTTTGTAAATTTAAGGTTTTCAGCCCAGGAAAGTCGTTGCACGTGGAAATCGCAACTAATCTCGTCCTTTAAATAGCGGTTTACGAGTGCTAGACATTATCGAACTCGTAAGAGTAAGCTAAGACACGTACTTCTACGCCAGCTCTATGGTAATGCGCTGACCTGAGAAATAGCATCTGTTATGGTTCGCACTTCCAGTCTCACTGACTGTAACGTTTTTATCCCTTCTGTGAAAGAGCTACAAGCAGTCAGATAAAACATCGATAAGGAAATCGCAAAAAAAATACTTTCGGCTCATAGTGCAATGGTGAAAACTTACAATGCTGCACAACAGGTAACTCCTCTTCCCGCCGCTCACAAGCAAATTTTGGGTTTCTAGGAATACAAAACTTTACTTATGAAATGCGACATTTGCACTGCACGACGTTTTCAACAAAGAGATGGCGCAATACAGTAGCTCAAGTGGAAAGAAACACTTCCTTTTCAAATTTGTGCATCCTACACTGTTGGCTGTTCTGTGTAGGTGGCAGGTACGTGATTTTATTTCGGTGATTACAAAATAAAGTCGAATGTATGCACTGGGTAGTCGAGGCAGCTAGTTCATTGTGATTCGGTCAACCAAGTACATGAATTTACTGAACCTGCTGCAAATTACTACAGGAAGCCTGTGTGTCAATTCTCATCCGGAGAGGTGCAACGGCGTTACGATAGAAAAATGAGCCACATACTTATAATATGCTTATATATCTATGGACTGGGTTCGATTCCAACTTCTGTCAATGATTTTAGATAGGGAGAGACAGATT
The DNA here is from genome assembly GCF_023897955.1 of Schistocerca gregaria. Classification (NCBI taxonomy): domain Eukaryota; kingdom Metazoa; phylum Arthropoda; class Insecta; order Orthoptera; family Acrididae; genus Schistocerca; species Schistocerca gregaria. The sequence goes on along the minus strand of NW_026061883.1, from coordinate 4,898,526 downwards.
CCATTCTCTTCTGGCTACACCAAGTGAAGAAGATATAATGACATTGTGGTCTGAAATTAACATGAAAAATGATATTCCTTTTCTACAAAGTAGACGTTAGGATGAATCACAATAAAGACTGGAGCGGCGACACGTAGAAACCTTTCTTATACTTGTTATTTATTTCTAGTGACGAAACAAACGCTATGTAGGCTCACAGGACATTTAGTCCATATTTTATCTGAGCTTCTGTATGTCGATAAAATCGGTTCTGAACTGGGAATGCAACTTAGACCGTACTTAAGGCTGAATTTGATCCCTTCGTGAGAATACAGCACGGCTACAATTTGTTGTTTGTTCAGAACTGCAGATTCCTCAACATCTCCACATACTGCGCGTGAATGGGTTCGAATCCTGGCCCGGCACTATAGATTTCATTATGTATTATCAAGCTCTAGCATGAGAACACCTATCTGCTGGTGGATAATTATTTTAATGTTTAATGTATTTTCATTCGTTGTCAACACTAACGATATGTGACGTTTTTGACACCCAGTGAGACACAGGACTATTTGCGAGATCACTGTAAGTTCAAGATGTTAGTCCGAGCTGGACAAAAATTCGGAAGCTGACGTATCTTTGTGTGTAGTCAAAAGCGATATGATGTGTGGAGCTGTATTCCCAGTGAGCACTGAACTCTTCGTCATATTATATCTAGTTCAAACACGCTCACATGTCGCTGCTGGTGCAACAAACCCATATTTAACGTTCGTTTTCTGCAGAATATAACAGCGATAGATGCCGGGTTGGAGTCTTTCGAAGGAAAAAAAATTATGTTTCGTCTCGTCATTTCAGTTAAAACATCTAGCTACTGCCGAGAAAATCCGAAATGTCACAGTTGATTGTGCGTCGATATCTATCCGATTAAGTTCAGAGTTCGAATCCCTGCCCAGTACAAAGCCTTACCTCACGGCAATTCAAGTAAATTACTTGTTAAGAACCAAGATTCAACATCTCTCGTCGTTCGTTAACAGGGACAATAGGTGCTGGGTAGGAATTCGCGTCCGGCAAAAATACTTGCGATATGTAATTTAAAGTTGGAATTTGCAAACTGGCTCTCTCTAAAATCGAGGTATATCACTCTCTGTATGCCTAATCAGGAGTGACTGTTAGTTTCCGTCAGGCACGAAATCTTTGCTTAGTCTGCATGACCTGGGTTTGAATCCATATGCAAAACGAGACGGTTCGTCGTGTCATTTGAAGTTCATACGTATTCTCAACTGGTTGCCCGTGAATAACTTCAATTTTTAATCTCATTTTGTGTTCAATGATAAGTACGGTATGTTACTTTGAAGAGGAAATCATGAATACGACGAATTTACTACGTGTATTACCTATCTGACGTAATAATGAGAGTGGTAAAATGTCAGGTATGTCATTTATTGTAATAAATGTGAGCTACAAGCCTTAAGGGCAGTCTTATCTGTGAGAAGGTGTTCCGTGATATTTCTAGTATCGTGGTATTACTTTGCATCTTGAGTTATTGCGATACAGAACAGTTTTTTCTCGTGGTGACTTGTTGGAACCACTTTCAATAGTCAAACGACTGTACCAAGGAGCGATAAGGAGGCCTGCTAGACAGTTGCGCTATGTGGGTTGCATGTGAATCAGGTGAAATTCAATTCAGGTCGTTCGGATACTATTGGGCATGAATGAACATCACGTGTATCGATTTCCATCGCGCTGGGGTAAGTCCTCATGGATACGTTTATTCTCCTTAGAGTGTAAATATATTTGGAGCATGTCATTCAAAAACGTTTGAAACGACATAGACGGGAGCGGGTTGTTGTTAGGAGAGCAGAATGTATTAGACTCGCGGATCATGTGGTGTTATTGGCAGAGAGCGAAAGAAGTATGACTGAAATGTTAAAAGAATTGAACAAGAGGCGTGAGTAAATTGGAATGAGAAATAATAAGAAAATCGCAAAATGTCCGGTGATAGGTGCAAGAACAACTATAACGTTAGGCAGGAAGATACACAACAATTTAGTGTTTTTAGATAACTGCGACGTGCTATTATGGACGACATTGGAAGTAATAAGGAGGTGAAAATACGTATAGCAATTGCCAACGAGACGTTTCATAACAGGAGGCTTTTATGTGGGTGCATTGATAGGGGATAAAATAGGCAGGCACAGTGAGAAATGAGGTGGTGTTGAGTGGGAGAACAGAGAGAAATTTTAAAGGTAGCAAGATGAGCAAACACAATTGGCATGGACACTGAATGAGAAGAGATTGTTTATTGATGGTATGAAGGAAATGGTGAATGCAAGAAGAAGAAGAAGAAGAAGAAGAAGAAGACGCAGAACATACCAGGTGGTGGACAGCGTAAGAACAGAAAATAGTTGTGAGAAAACAAGAGGGTAACAAATGATGGGACTGCATGGAGAGCTACATGTGAAGACCTGCCCTAGGGCAGAACACTCATGGTGGTGGTGTTGATGAAGAGGAGACTTATGTAGGACATCTTGCAAAACGCCCATTTTCTTGTAATCCAAATTTAAACAAAACATAGGCAGCTTATAATTTGTAGTCTATAAACGACCGTGAATTGCGTGACAGATGGAACTTGCCAGTATACCAGTTATTAGGACTTATTCCCACTCCACTGACGTATGGAGCGTGCGAACTGTGGCTGCTTAAAAGCCTCTGTGCGTGCTGTGCTTAGTCTCTTCTGGTCTTCACGCTTCCTACAGTTACAATACGTAGGTGGTTTCAGTATATTCCATTCCTACTTTCATCATGTAACGTCAGTTCTATAAACTTTCTAATTAGGTCTCCTCGAGATACTTTACTCTTCCACGGGATAGTCTGTGTCTACCATGAACTGTCCGTTAGTCAGTAAGTAGAATAACTGGTTTTCCGACACATGTCGCCATGTAACTGTCGCTCTGTCTCCACGTCAGAGAGACGGAAATTCTGTGTGCCACATTTGAAGATGAGTCTGTAAAGGTTACAAAACTAGTTAATGGAATTACAAATAGTTCAAAAAGTGAGTTTTTGCGGTTTTCCGTATTTACATTCAATGCACTAGTCACAGGCTCTAGGCGATCCTTAGGGGATATGCTTAGTCGGTTGAGAGCGTGATGTGTCCCTCCGAGATTAATTTCACCTGGGCTTTAAGCGACTCACCGGTCAGCATTTACAGAGCTGCCAACTACATCTCACACCGGGAATATTATCAGGATTGGTTTGCATCGCAGCCTACGGAAGAGAACGAAAATCGAACGAGCATTCGCAGTCATTCCCTCCATTGACTACCATTCGCCTATATTCAACAGTTAAGGATTCCTCCGGAAATATTCCAAGTAGACTTTCTCTGGATATTTTACGTTTCTTTCCAAGCGCCTGCCTGTTCAATTTGATCAGAAACTGTGTGACATTCTCCAACGGGTCAAAAAACCTGTGACCATTCGTGCCGCCCTTCTCTGTATACATTCAGTATCGCCTGGCAGTTGTATCTGATTAGGATCCAAGAATCTCGAGCAATATTGGGGGATGGGTCGCAAGCGTGATTTGTAAGCAATTTCTTTTGTACACTGATTGTATTTTCCTAGAATTCTACCAACGAATTGCAGCCAGCCACCGTATTTCCCTAAGACTGCGACTATGTGACGGTTCCATTTCAAATCTCTAGAAATTTTTACACCCAGGTATTCATGTGGGTTGAGCGATTGCGAATTTGACTCGCTGCACTATACTCGTAGGATAAGGTTATATCGTTTTGTGAACCGAACAATTTTACATTTCGGGAACATTTAAACTAAGTTGTCATGCTTTGCACTATGAGGGCGTGACTTCTTTCAAACAGAACTTTATTACAGGCAACAGCATCATTTGCGAAAACACTGAAGTTCCAAATAGACCGCGTAACCACCGCCCCCTTCTCCCCTCCAAATTGCTGTCTGAAAACTGGAAGTCCCATTTGTAAAACACCTTCAGAAGTTCGTTCACATTCCGTATCAGTTAATGTGTTAAAAACTTGACCTGAAGAAACATAACCCTTTGCAGTTGAAGACGCTCTGTTGTAAGAGAAGCTAGTTTTTCGAAAACGTCTCAATATTTATTTACTGAACTAGGTGTTGTACAATTCTATAATTTTCAGGTACATTCGGCGACGTATGTGGATACTGTGACAAATGTGTTGCGAATAAAGTGAGTAGTAAAGAAGTAATAAAGTGAAACATCAAGCCTGACGCTGACACCTTACTACACGAACAGCGAAAATGTAGAAGTGATCAAAGTCTTTTTCCTTTCATCATTATGTCAGGGATGTCAGAGGGGAAAAAAAGTTTCGCCAAGTTTCGAAATTATGTGTGAAGTTTGTTGGAAGTCGCCACGTGCTGCCTTTCACAAATGCTCGGTGAATATAGTCTCGATAATTTGCGCGCCATGAAATTGTGCTGCCTTAGACGAGTACGCAGTTTTTAACTTTTAACGCCCGACTTATTGCGTAAACCTATGCCTTTAAATGAAGGACGGAAGGAGGATTGCATTTAATGTGCCATCGATGTTGAGGTCATTAGAAACGGAGCAGGAGTTGGCACTGCGTCAGGGAAGGGTAAAAGAAGTCCGCCGTTCCCTTTCAAAGGAACCATCCCAGCATTTGCTTGGAGCGATTCAGGAAAGTTACGGAAAACGTATCAGGATGGCCGGATGCGGATTTAAACGTCATCCTCCCGAATGCGAGTCTAGTGTACTAGTTGACAGCTCGTCGTGTAGAAGCTAGCGTTGCTGGTGGTGGGATTCCGGGTTCGATTCACGGCTGGGTTGCTTTCTCCGCCCGGGAAGTAGGTGTCTGTGGTGTCATCATTTCATCATCATCCGTGAAGGTGGCGAAACTGGACTGTGTAAAGGTTGGGGCTTTGTACAGGCGCTGATAACCGTGCAGTTAAGCGCCCCAAAAACCAAACATCATCATCATCATACCATGGAATAACCACTGCGGCAGCTCGTTCGGAATACATTTAAATGAGCAGATTAAGTCAGCATTTTTAGTATTTACATTGACTTCGTTCTTCATAAATGAAAGCAGGAACTACGACAAGACAAAGGAATTGGGATAACGAATGAGAAATACCTGATTGTGCTTCTGTTAGTAGATGACATGATTCAAGTTCACGAAATGACCTCCAAAGATCTATGTACCACCTGAACGAAATATGCAATGAATACAACTTTAAAATTTCTAGTAATAAAACGAAAATAAGTGCACTCCGAGGAAAATAGTCAGTCAGTTTAAAACTAGTTTTGGATAATCCTGCTTTAGAACTGGTCTCTTAATCTTTCATTTAGGCTACGCTGTAAGATCTGATTTTTACTCTGATACTTAAAATAAATTACACAAATTCTAAGCTGTCTGTGACACTATTATCTGAATATTGGGCAATAAAGTACAAAAAGGTTGTCCCGAAATTCTATAACGTGGTCGCGGTTCCTGTATTATGCTATGAAAGCGAAAACATGGTTAAAAAAAAAGCAAAAAAAATCACACGGCAGAGATGAGGTTCCTACGAAATTCGAAGAGCTGCACAACAAGAAATGATTAGGAATGAAGTTACTAGAGAAAAATTAAGTATTTTCAAAAGAAACTAAAAAATTCAAAAATATCGTGAAGACTGGTGAGAATGCTACGTCCCAGACTTCCCCAAAATATTCTGAACTACAAGCGGAATGGAAGACGTGATATTCAAAGGCCTCGGACGTGGGAGCAATTTCGTTTGAGAGACTATCCCGCGCGGCGACTACTGAAGTACTTATACATTATAGAATTCTTAAGTTATACAACCAAAATAAGTAAGTTTTAATGTAGTTTACGTTCACTGATGCAAAAAAAATTTCTTGCTTTTTAAAGTGGGCTATGTTCTTTCTAAGGGTTCAAACTGTCTCCATGACAGATTTGAACAATATCTGTTAAGCGGTTTGGACTCTAAAACGAAACAGACTGTGTTACAAAGTAGAAAAGCAACTGAGAGAAAGAAGCGGCGTCGGTTTCTGCAGGAGGCGGCCATCATTTTGTAGGACAATGTTCGGGCACGCTCGGTTCAAGTCGTGACTGATTTGATCGGTATATAGGGATGGGGAGCGCCGCTACACGCACCACACTCATCTACATCTATATTTATACTCCGCAAGCCACCCAAAGGTGTGTGGCGGAAGGCACTTTACGTGCCACTGTCATTACCTCCCTTTCCTGTTCCAGTCGCGTATGGTTCGCGGGAGGAAAGACTGTCTGAAAGCCTCCGTGCGCTCTCTAATCTCTCTAATTTTACATTCGTGAACTCCTCGGGAGGTATAAGTAGGGGGAAGCAATATATTCGATACCTCATCCAGAAACGCACCCTCTCGAAATCTGGCGAGCAAGCTACACCGCGATGAAGAGCGGCTCTCTTGCAGAGTCTGGCACTTGAGTTTGTCAAACATCTCCGTAACGCTATCACGGTTACCAAATAACCCTGTGACGAAACGCGCCGCTCTTCTTTGAATCTTCTCTATCTCCTCCGCAAACCCGATCTGGTACGGATCCCACACTGATGAGCAATACTCAAGTATAGGTCGAACGAGTGTTTTTTAAGCCACCTCCTTTGTTGATGAACTACAGTTTCTAAGGACTCTCCCAATGGATCTCAACCTGGTACGCGCCTTACCAACAGTTAATTTTATATGATCATTCCACTTCAAATCGTTCCGCACGCATACTCCGAGATATTTTACAGAAGTAACTGCTACCAGTGTTTGATCCGCTATCATATAATCATACAATAAAGGATCCTTCTTTCTATGTATTCGCAATACATTACATTTGTATATGTTAAGGGTCAGTTTCCACTCCCTGCACCAATGGCCTATCCGCTGCAGATCTTCCGGCATTTCGCTACAATTTTCTAATGCTGCAACTTCTGTGTATGCTACAGAATCATCCGCGAAAAACCGCATGGAACTTCCGACACTATCTACTACCTCATTTATATATATTGTGAAAAGTAATGGTCCCATAACACTCCCCTGTGGCACGCCAGAGATTATTTTAACGTCTGTAGACGTCTCTCCAGTGATAACAACATGCTGTGTTCTGTTTGTTAAAACTCTTCAATCCAACCAGAGAGCTGATCTGATATTCCGTGGGCTCTTACTTTATTTATCAGGCGACAGTGCGGAACTGTATCGAACGCCTTCCGGAAGTCGAGAAAAATAGCATCTACCTGGGAGCCTGTATCTAATATTTTCTGGGTCTCATGAACAAATAAAGTGAGTTGGGTCTCACACGATGGATGTTTCCGGAATCCATGTTGATTCCTACAGAGTAGATTCTGGGTTTCCAAAAACTACATGATACTCGAGCAAAAAACATGTTCTAAAATTCTACAACAGATCGACGTCAGAGATATAGGTCTATAGTTTTGCGCATCTGCTCTACGACCCTTCTTGAAGACTCGGACTACCTGTGCTCTTTTCCAATCATTTGGAGCCTTCCGTTCCCCTAGAGACTTGCGGTACACGGCTGTTAAAAGGGAGGGCAAGTTCTTTCGCGTACTGTGTAGAATCGAATTGGTACCCCGTCAGGTTCAGTGGACTTTCCTCTGTTGAGTGATTCCAGTTGCTTTTCTACTCCTTGGACACTTATTTCGATGTCAGCCATTTTCTCGTTTGTGTTAGGATTTAGAGAAGGAACTACAGTGCGGTCTTCCTCTATGAAACATCTTTGGAAAAATGTGTTTAGTATTTCAGCTTTACGCCTGTCATCCTCTGTTTCAATGCCATCATCACCCCGGAGTGTCTGGACATGCTGTTTCCAACCACTTACTGATTTAACGTGAGACCAGAACTTTCTAGGATATTCTGTCAAGTCGGTACATAGAATTTTACTTTCGAATTCACTGAACGCTTCACGCATAGCCCTCCTTACGCTAAGTTTGACATCGTTTAGCTTCTGTTTGTCTGAGAGGTTTTGGCTGCGTTTATACTTGGAGTGAAGCTGTCTTTGCTTTCGCAGTAGTTTCCTAACTTTGTTGTTGAACCACGGTGGGTTTATCCCGTCCCTCACAGTTTTACTCTACACGTACCTGTCTAAAACGCATTTTACGATTGCCTTGAACTTTTTCCATAAATACTCAACATTGTCAGTGTCAGAACAGAAATTTTCGTTTTGATCTGTTAGGTAGACTGAAATCTGCCTTCTATTACCCTTGCTAAACACGTAAGCCTTCCTCCCTCTTTTTATATTCCTATTAACTTCCATATTCAGGGATGTTGCAACAGCCTTATGATCACTAATCCCTGTTCTGCACATACAGAGTCGAAAAGTTCGGGTCTGTTTGTTATCAGTAGGTCCAAGATGTTATCTCCACGAGTCGGTTCTCTGTTTAATTGCCTGAGGTAATTTTCGGATAGCGCACTCAGTATATTGTCACTCGACGCTCTGTCCCTACGACCCATCCTAAACATCTGAGTGTCCCAGTCTATATCTGGTAAATTGAAATCTCTACCTAAGACTATAACATGCTGAGAAAATTGATTTGAAATGTATTCCAAATTTTCTCTCAGTTGTTCTGCCACTAATGCTGCTGGGTCGGGAGGTCAGTAAAAGGAGCCAATTATTAACCTAGCTCGGCTGTTGCGTGTAACCTCCACCCATAATAATTCACAGGAACTATCCACTTCTACTTAACTACAGGATAAACTTCTACTAACAGCGACTAACTCTCCACCACCGGTTGCATGCAATCTATCATTTCTATCTGTCTGTACCTTTGTAAAAATTTCGGCAGAATTTCTCTCTGGTTTCAGCCAGCTTTCTGTACCTATAACGATTTCAGCTTCGGTACTTTCTATCAGCGCTTGAAGTTCCGGTACTTTACCAACGCAGCTTCGACAGTTTACCATTACAATACCGATTGCTGCTTGGTCCCCGCATGTCCTGCTTTGCCCCGAACTCGTTGAAGCTGCCGCCCTTTCTGTACTTGCCCAATGCCATCTAACCTAAAAAACCGCCCAGCTCACGCCACACAACCCCTGCTACCCGTGTAGCCGCTTGTTGCGTGTAGTGGACTCCTGACCTATCCAGCGGAACCCGAAACCCCACCACCCTATGGCTCAAGTCGAGGAATCTGCAGCCCACACGGTCGCAGAACAATCTCAGCCTCTGATTCAGACCCTTTACTCAGCTCTTTACCAAAGGCCCGCAGTCAGTCCTGTCGACGATGCTACAGATGGTGAGCGGTGAGCTCTGCTTTCATCCGGCTAGCGAGACTGGCAGTCTTCACCAAATCAGATAGCCAGGGAGGGTTTCCTCCGATCCATAGCGACACACATCATTGGTGCCGACATGAGCGACCACCTGCAAATGGGTGCAACCTGTACCCTTCATGGCATCCGGAAGGACCCTTTTTCACATCTGGAATGACTCACCCCGGTATGCACATGGATTGCACATTGGTTTTCTTCCCCTCTCTTCCCCTCTCTGCCCCATTACGCGCCTGATGTTGGAGCTCCCAACTACCAGTAAGACCACCCTCTGCGACTCCTCGGATCTTGCAGACTGAGGGGCAACACCTGGAACAGGACAAGCAGCCACGTCAGGCCGAAGATCAGTATCGGCCTGAGACAGACCCGGACTTGCGCCCTTCTGAGCTCAGCTTGATTCCTGACGTGAAGGTAGCGTTCTCACTTTCCGCGTCTGGGTTCCCGGGTTCGATTCACGGCGGGGTCAGGGATTTTGTCTGCCTCGTGATGGCTGGGTGTTGTGTGATGTCCTTAGGTTAGTTAGGTTTACGTAGTTCTAAGTTCTAGGAGACTGATGACCATAGATGTTAAGGCCCATAGTGCTCAGAGCCATTTGAACCATTTGTCGAACTTTGGGGTATTCGGTTCGGAGCTGTTATGGAGATACGTCAGACAATAGACCGCTCCATTCGAACTACCTAATCAACTGGCGTAGTTAGGGGTATCTTGCTCTTTCGACATCACTGGCGATGGCTTATATACATGAGCTGTTCAAAAAATATCCGACCTTTTTTAATTGTTGAAATCAACAATGGTATCAGGGCGCGCATGGGCTCATGTTTTCATGCATATTTAGCACACATACCTGATTTTCTCCACTACTTCGGAACACTTGCAAGTCGTACACGTTGGATTTAGTATTCTGAGCAAAATGACGTCTTTACATCACATTTGGCTCCAAGCTTGGCGATTCTCAAGTTGAAACCATCGTGTGTTTGTGGACAAAGTAATGGGTACTGCAGGGCTAAAGGAGTGGTACAACCATTTCAAAGGTAGCCGCTAATCAATGAAGACAGAAGCCAGTTAAGGTACGCCCGCAATATCAACAAATCAGGTCGTTACTGATCCCGCAATATTGCTGGTGAAGCAGAATGGACGAATCACTATGAGAGAAGTTGCAGTCTAATCTAAAAGCCGTAAAGTCAACTAAATAACAAGGTATTACAATAACTAACGTCCGCCCCCGGAAGCTGAGTGGTCAGCACGACAGACTGTCAATCCTAAGATTCCTTCGATTCCCGGCTGGGTCGGAGATTTTCTCCGCCCAGGGACTGGGTGTTGTGTTGTACTAATCATCATTTCATCCCCATCGACGCGCAAGTCGCCGAAGTGGCGTCAAATCGAAAGACTTGCACCAGGCGAACGGTCTACCCGATGGGAGGCCCTCGTCACACGCCATTATTATTATACAATAACGAACAACTTAAATTGGAAAGAACACATAGAAAATGTTGCGGTTAAGGCTAACCAAAGACTGCGTTTTATTGGCACAACACTTAGAAAACGTAACAGACCTAGAAAGGACACTGCCTACACTACGCTTGTCCGTCCTCTTTTAGAATACTGCTGGGAAATGTGGGATCCTTACAAGATAGGACTGACGGAGTAGATCTAAAAAGTCCAATGAAAGGCAGCACGTCCTCCTATTATCGCGAAATATGAGAGAGTGTGTCACACAAATGATACAGGATTTTGGCTGGACATCATTAAAAGAAAAGCGTTTTTCTTTGCGACGGAATCTTCTCACGAAATTCCAATCACCAACTTTTTCCTCCGAATGCGAAAATATTTTGTTGACACCGACCTACGTAGGGAGAAACGACCACAACGATAAAATAAGGGAAGTCAGAGCTCGTATGGAAAGACACAGGTGATCATTCTTTCCGGGTGCTATGCGAGATTGGAATAATAGAGACTTGTGAAGGTGGTTCGATGAACAATCTGCCAGGCACTTAAATGTGATTTGCAGAGTATCCATGTAGATGCAAGTATAGGTGGTCACATTTTTATTATCCCCTGTATGTGCATATCGCTTCACACGGACTTTGTTACCTCTATGTCGATATCTGCATCATTTTCGAAATACACTCCTGGAAATTGAAATAAGAACACCGTGAATTCATTGTCCCAGGAAGGGGAAACTTTATTGACACATTCCTGGGGTCAGATACATCACATGATCACAATGACAGAACCACAGGCACATAGACACAGGCAACAAAGCATGCACAATGTCGGCACTACTACAGTGTATATCCACCTTTCGCAGCAATGCAGGCTGCTATTCTCCCATGGAGACGATCGTAGAGATGCTGGATGTAGTCCTGTGGAACGGCTTGCCATGCCATTTCCACCTGGCTTCTCAGTTGGACCAGCGTTCGTGCTGGACGTGCAGACCGCGTGAGACGACATTTCATCCAGTCCCAAACATGCTCAATGGGGGACAGATCCGGAGATCTTGATGGCCAGGGTAGTTGACTTACACCTTCTAGAGCACGTTGGGTGGCACGGGATACATGCGGACGTGCATTGTCCTGTTGGAACAGCAAGTTCCCTTGCCGGTCTAGGAATGGTAGAACGACGGGTTCGATGACGGTTTGGATGTACCGTGCACTATTCAGTGTCCCCTCGACGATCACCAGAGGTGTACGGCCAGTGTAGGAGATCGCTCCCCACACCATGATGCCGGGTGTTGGCCCTGTGTGCCTCGGTCGTATGCAGTCCTGATTGTGGCGCTCACCTGCACGGCGCCAAACACGCTTACGACCATCATTGGCACCAAGGCAGAAGCGATTCTCATCGCTGAAGACGACACGTCTCCATTCGTCCCTCCATTCACGCCTGTCGCGACACCACTGGAGGCGGGCTGCACGATGTTGGGGCGTGAGCGGAAGACGGCCTAACGGTGTGCGGGACCGTAGCCCAGCTTTATGGAGACGATTGCGAATGGTCCTCGCCGATACCCCAAGAGCAACAGTGTCCCTAATTTGCTGGGAAGTGGCGGTGCGGTCCCCTACGGCACTGCGTAGGATCCTACGGTCTTGGCGTGCATCCGTGCGTCGGTGCGGTCCCGTCCCAGATCGACGGGCACGTGCACCTTCCGCCGATCACTGGCGACAACATCGATGTACTGTGGAGACCTCACGCCCCACGTGGTGAGTAATTTGGCGGTACTTCCACCCGGCCTCCCGCATGCCCACTATACGCCCTCGCTCAAAGTCCGTCAACTGCACATACGGTTCACGTCCACGCTGTCGCGGCATGCTACCAGTGTTAAAGACTGCGATGGAGCTCCGTATGCCACGGCAAACTGGCTGACACTGACGGCAGCGGTGCACAAATGCTGCGCAGCTAGCGCCATTCGACGGCCAACACCGCGGTTCCTGGTGTGTCTGCTGTGCCGTGCGTGTGATCATTGCTTGTACAGCCCTCTCGCAGTGTCCGGAGCAAGTATGGTGGGTCTGACACACCGGTGTCAATGTGTTCTTTTTTCCATTTCCAGGAGTGTATGTGAGCTTACTTATATTATCTGTAATGTTAATATACAACATGAACAGTAAGGCTACCAACACACTCCCTCTGGCACAAGTGGTTACATTTACACGTATAGATGAACTCTTCATTCAGGATGAGATGATGTGTCCTCCCTACAAAAATATTTTATTGGCCGTACTCTATACGGTGCAGGCAAACGGTCAACTACAATTGCTGTTTACTGTGCGGTAACCTCTAGCGTATCAGAAGCAGTTTAGGAACATTTTTTCAAATGAGTATACGCACTCGTATTTCGGCAGGTGCACAGTTTTGCCATTTCAATTTTTGCACGTTCCCCAGATACCTTTTCGAAAATTTCGAGCAAAACAAATAGAAATCTTTATTACATCATGAAACAATGAAGAAGCAAATTCGGATTTGTTCGCAAGCCCGAAGCAAAATCTAGTACAAGAATCATTGATTTTAACAAAGTAGCTGTCGATAGGTTTTTTTCGTTGCTAACAAATGTAACTGACAATCACAAACTAATGACTTCTCAAATAACTAATTGTGATGGAACAGGCGTCTCGGTTAATGCTAAAAACCAATCGAACATCGCAGCTTGCAAAGGCAACCGTCCAGTGCGATCGTTAACCTCTGCAAAAAGGGGCGAAACTGCAACCAGCCTCATTAGTACTTCAGCAAGCGGAGCTGACATTCCTCCTACGATTATTTTTCCACGAAAGAAGAAGCAGAAAGAATTTGAGTTAGGACTGGCAGCAGGAGGTTGCGCTGAGGTCCACAGCACCGCATGGATGGCCACAGAGTCATTCTTTGTATGGTTTCCACAATTTGTGGTATTTTCTAAGGCATCAAAGCACGTCCCAGTTCTCCTTATATCAGATGGCCACTCAGCTCATACCACGAACAATGACGTTATGGACAACGCGAGGGAGAGTGGCGTTTCTTCACCACCACATTGCTCTCACAGACTTCAGCCGCTTGATGTTTGTTTTATAAATCCTCGTTATAGTGATCAGCTTCGAAAATGGCTGCGAAGGCACGCAGGGAAAGTCGTAACTGTCTTTCAAATTTCAACGCTTTTTGGTTCAGCTTTCGTCTAAAGCGCAACAATGAAAACCGCTATTAAAGGTTTCGAAGCTACTGCAACATGGCCCACGGACCCATCCATATTCACGACGCACACTTCCTCCCGGCACACACAACTGACAGCGGACGTGATAGGCCGTCAGATAAAGGGGTTATTATATCTGAACAATTGTAATTGCCTCCACCTAGCACACTAGCTGAAAAAGACGACTCAAACGGGCTGGATAATCAAGCGGACGAGGTTTCAGCTATTTGTTACAATGAACTGCCGCCTAAGAATAACAAAGTTATTGGGGCTAATTGTTCTAATCTTGGGTGCTCTTGGATGACAACTGACAACACAACCTCCTCATTTCATATTTCACCTGAGATTCTGATTTTCTTGTCAAAAGTTAACGAAAGCAAGAAAAGAGCGAGACTGGAAAGGGGGAAGAACGTTGTTTTAACTGATTCGCAGTACAAAAAAAGAGTTAAAAGTCATTAATGGGAGAAATAGAAAAAAGAACTTTGACAAAGAAGAAAGAGCAAACAGAAAACTTTTTGCGAAAGAGAATAAAGTTAAGAACTCAAAAAAGAGAGAAAGAGTCTGAAGGTAAATGGAAAAAAGGAGAGAGAATACAATACTAACGAGAGTGATTACGAGGAAACTTCTGACTGTCAATGTGTATATTGTGGTGGGTTATATTCAAAATCAGTTGGAGGTTGGGTAGCTTGTTCCACGTGCAAAAAATGGACACACGATTCTTGTGCAGGAATAGATAGCGAAGATGATGAGTGTCTCCCCGTGTGTGAATTTTGTAAACAGCCTCAAGAAAAGGATACGATACATGAAAACTGTAGTTTGACATTAATACTCACTTTGAACTAAAAAAAATTCCGAGCAAGCCAATATTTTCTGCATTTCCGATAATTTTATACGTTTTTGTAATCACTTGTATTTACCACCCCATTCTACCGCGTGCAAATGATATAAATTTCTGTTTTTGAGTGAGAAAATATTGTTGTTTTATTTTATGGCAATGTTCTTGTATTTTTCTGATTAATACATCATAATGTGTTCATATAAAAATTTGTAGCTCTCTTATTTATCAATTTTGTACATTTAATCAAAGTTTTCAACTGTGTACCCCATTATACCTTGGATACCCCAACGTGTCGGATAAGAAAGATAAAAATACAATCACTACTCGTTTCTTCAACGACAATTTAAGCTGTGTTCTGTGGTTCCTCCCAGAGTTCATCACGATATATTCCGAAAAAAATCATAGTTAACGAACATTATAAATTGTTCTAGAAACGAAGGCAATCACAGTTAACATTTAATAAGGCCACTGGTATCCTTCGAAATGCAACTAATCAACGTCATGCAGAACGTCATGGGTCACAGCGGATGGGTGGAATCGAAATATGACATTTACCCACGATCGCTTCTTTTTGTCAATTTGTGCCATTAATTTCTCTGCTCCCTAATCTGATTTCGTATCTCCCCTTCAGCTATTCGATCAAAGCTTTTTTAGCATTCTTCTACACCACCACATTTCGGAAGTTTCTAGTCGTCTCCTGTTTGGGGAACCAGGCATGTTAACTACTGATTCGCAATATATTTATTCCGAAAGGCAAAAGGAACCCCGAAAACAATGAAAATAATTTTGTTTATTGGTGATTGTACCAGTTTTATTTACACTTAGTGCGAATATGAAAGTATTTTAGTCCAAATCCTTATTTGAAGGCCCTAAATGTCGGTTTAAATGGCTGCTTGCTATGTAAGACATGCCCACTTGTTTCTCTGTGCCATCTCTTCTTTGAGACGATAAGCCTAGGGACATTTTACCCGTAGCTTTGAGCTTTCACCTATGAATACATTTTTTATTGTCTTGTAGTCAGTTTACTATTAGCACATTAATATTGTTATTCCCTGTTGCATTTTGCCTACTCCTGCCTTGCCGCGTCTCAGGAGGCGTCTTGTCGGGTCTAGGGAGGGAATTCTCTAACCTAAAAAATACCCCATGTGCACTCCACACGTACTCCGCTACCCTCGTAGCCGCTTCCGGCGTGTAGTGCATGCCTGACCTACTCAGGGGGACCCTACATTTCTGCACCCTATTGCGGAGGTCGAGAAATTTGCACCCCAGCTCTCCGAAGAATCGTCTGAGCCTCTGGTTTAAGCCTTCCACTCGGCTCCAAACCAGAGGACCGCGATCGGTTCTGGGAACGATACTACAAATAGTTAGCTCTGATTCCACCCCGCGAGCGAGGCTTTCTGCCTTCATAAAATCCGCCAACCGCCTGTACGAAATGAGGATGACCTCTGAACCCAGACGGCAGGAGTCATTGGTGCCGACATCAGCAACAATTTGCAGTCGGGTGCACCCAGTGCTCTCTATCGCCGCCAGTAGGGCCCCCTCCACATCTCGAATGAGACCCCCCGGCAAGCAGACAGAGTGAACACTGGCCTTCTTCCCCGACCTTTCCGCTATTTCCCTAAGGGGCTCCATCACCAGCCTAACGTTGGAGCTCCCAATAACTAATAAACTCCTCCCCCCGTGTGCCTGCTCGGACCTTGCTGAAGGAGCAGCCACATGTCCATTCACAGGCAGAGCGGGCGATGCCACACGGCCAGCCTCCACATTGGCCCAACTGCGCCCGGTACCCGCGAAGATGTCTCGACAGCAGGGACAGTGGGTGAAGCATCTAACACCTGAGGTGCACCATGCGACGCACCAGACTCCCCACTGCCGCTACACTCCGAGGCAGCAGCCTGAAGATGGCTGACCGCGGCCATCAACACGCTCAGCTGTTCGCGAAGAGTGGCCAGCGTCCGTACACAGCAGTCACACATCCTATCCATCCTAAGGAATCAATTTACCGAAAGAGACTTAATCAACTTTTAAGTAGACTGCTAATTCACTAAAGGCGGCTGATTACTGACTAAACTGTGATTGCTAACGACTTCTTGTAGAAAACAATGAAAATAGTACTACCAGTCTCTGGACTGTATTCAAAACAAACACTAGCATTACTGGCACTATGGCTGACTACAAGGACTCTCTCTGACTGTATTCAAAACAAACACGAAATCTATGTAACTCTATTACTAGCACTCGACAATTAAAGCTTCCTAAAAGCAAAAACACACGGAAGAAGAAGTGACAAGTAAGAAAAATACAGTTAATACTTAAATTAAGGTAGCTCGCTGAACAGCAGACGTGAAGCAGACGGCGGTTAGGGCGACACATGAACTTACAACATAAAAGTAATAACAGATAAAAATACATGTTCATGAACCTGAGAGAAAATCAGTCCATAAGTTTAAGCAAACGCTATCAGCAGTACAATGAGAATCAGCTTAATTTTTCAATTAACTCCTTGACAGGATAAAAGGAGTGACCCATGAGGAAACACTCCAGTTTCGATTTGAAAGCGCGTGGATTACTGCAAAGATTTTTGAATTCGAGTGGCAGCTTATTGAAAATGGATGCAGCAGTATACTGCACACATTTTTGCACAAGAGTTAAGGAAGTCCGAACCAAATGGGAGTTTGATTTCTGCCGAGTATTAACCGAGTGAAAGCTGCTTATTGTTGGAAATAAACTAATATTGGTAACAAGAAACGACAATAAGGAATATACATATTGAGAGGCCAAGGTCAAAATACCCAGACTCCCTGAACAGAGGTCGACAAGTGGTTCGTGAACTCACACCACTTTTTGCCCGAACCTCCAGTTTCTGAGCCAAAAATATCCTTCTAGAATGGGAAGCGTTACCCTAAAACATAATACCATATGACATAAGTGAATGGAAATAGGCAAAGTAGACTAATTTACTTGTCGAAGTATCACTCACTTTCGGTACCGTTCGAATAGTGAAAATGGCAGTATTAAGTCTTTGAGCAAGATCCTGAACGTGGGCTTTCCACAACACCTTACTATTTATTTGAACACCTAGGAATTTGAACCGTTTAGTATCACTAATCATATGCCCATGCTGTGAGATTAAAACGTCAGGTTTTGTTGAATTGTGTGTTAGAAACTGTAAAAACTGAATCTTACTGTGATTTAACGTTAGTTTATTTTCTATAAGCCATTGACTGAGGTCATGTACTGCACTACTTGAAACGGAGTCAATGTTGCACACAACATCCTTTACTACCAAGCTAGTGTCATCAGCAAACAGAAATATTTTTGAGTTACCCGTAATACTTGAGGGCATATCATTTATATAAATAAGGAACTAGAGCGGCCACAACACTGATCCCTGAGGAACCCCCTCCCCCTTGACAGTACACCACTCAGATCCCCCATCACACTGTATTACTTTCCCCCATTCCTGTAGATCGTTCCCTAATGCTCTTCCTGAAACACTGTACAACTTCTGATTCTGTCAGTTCTTTCGGGTCCCATCTCCTTAAATTCCCACCTTTTTCCAGTTTCTTCAGTTTTTATCTACAGTTCATAATCAATATACTGTGATCAGAGACCACATTTGCCCCTGGAAATGTCATACAATTTAAAATCTGGTTCCTAAATCTCTGTCTTACCATTATATAATCTATATGAAATATTGCAGTATCTCCAGGTCTTTCATGATTTTTGAACCAAGTGTTAGCTATGATTAAGTTATGCTCTGGGAAAAAACCTACCAGGCGGCTTCCTCTTTCATTTTTTACCCCCATTCCATATTCACCTACTACGTTTCCTTTTCTTCCATTTCCTACTGTCGAATTCCAGTCACCCATTAATATTAAATTTTCATCTCCCATCACTATCTGAATGATTTCTTTTATCTCATCACACATTCCATCAGTTTCATAATCATCTGCGGACTACTTTTACGACTTTGGTAGGCGTGGGATTCGTGGCTATCTTGGCCACAACAATGCGTTCACTATGCTGTTTGTAGTATCTTACCCACATTTCTATTTTTATTAATTGTTAGACCTACTCATGCATTAGCTTCATATTAGCCTTCCTAATACTTAAATCTATATTCGATGTTAACAATGACGCCGGTGGATGGACTATCACGAAATTACTGACCGTCGAGAAAGTCACAAATATAACCGACAAGCTAATGGGCCCTTCACAGGAAAAGGTTTTTTGCCGGAAAAGGGGAAAACTGAAACCCAGCAAATGAGTAAAAAAATGTATATTCACTGGCAAAAAAAAATACTGTACGCACACAATTTACACAACAATAGTCTGGGATTACTCTATTACGTAACACAGTTTTTGTGATTGTATCTTGCAGCTTTAGTTATTTTTAATTAAAAGAGGCTTTAAAAGGACAGAAAGAACGTGTTGGACTACGCTACAGATCGTTCTGTTAGCACAGTCTTTACTTTGTAATCACTTTCGTTGACTTCGGCAACTCTCAACAGAAATCTCCAACCTAACCGAGACAATGTGCTACGATACGGCCGAGATCATGACAAGAGAATGGGCTACATCACACTCGAAGTAAATTTATATAGGTAAGGATCCCCATGACCTGTGTACGTCTATTATAGAAAATCTCCAAGCCACTCTCCTCAAATATATCGCAATCTTCTCTTGACCTTCATCTGTTACTATTTCAGAATTAAAAACCAGATTCAAGGAACATTTGGCTACCAGTCACAAAACTAGAAAAATAAAAATAATAAAAGTGAGAACGTGAAACACGTTAGCAATAACCATAAACAGGAGATTTTACAGAAAATAAAATTGAGAAAGGAAATTATTAATATTATCGACCGTTTAGGAACTCTAGGCTACGAAAGGTATGAAACCACATATCGAATAACTGGTGGAAGAGTTAGTGTGTTTTAAGATTAAATCCAAACAAGAATTAGAGAAAAATATATCGAAGCAAGGCAACTATTACGAAAAATTGCTAAATCTCGAGACAAATTGTGTCCTTCTGTATTAGATGAAATGTTTTGGCCCCTAGTACGGATGAAACAGTATCTGCAGAATCAACAAGAACTTCGGACACGTGTTTCATATTTCATCCAAGCCTGCAGTCTATAAATATTTAAACAAAATACTAAAACAAAATACCACTACAGGGGAATTACTTACGAAGTAATTCTTGGTAAAGAAAAACAGGACACAATTACGTATGTAGGCTTAATACGAACTACAGCTGTGTTTATAAATCGCTATAGTTGCCTTGGACTAACGACGAGAGAATATCAATATAACCTATACGCTTTTCAAAGCTGTTATCCATGAAAAAGCTAAACTACGTATCGTGAACAAAATACAATTTAACACCGAAACAATGACATTAGCTGACAATGGGCACAGACTTTAGTCAATGGGCACTTGAAAATTTGTGCCAGACCAGGATTAGCACCCGAGTCCCCTGGTTACTAGGGAGAGGCCATAATCACTGTGTCCGAATTACACAGTGGTCAACAGAATAGCACGAACTGCCCGAGCATGCCGTTCGTTAGATCCAAATTCTCAATTTATCCATAGACTGCTAATGCAGTGATCCTTGAACATAATACTCCTCCCCTTAATTATACAGTACATGGCCAAAAAAACAGACACAGAATATATGCAAACTTGGCCTTACGAACATTGCAAACGTCGTCTATGTAACACACGTCTAACTTTAAAGAATTTACCAGTTCGTTGCATTGTTTACTATAGACCACAAATCAAGTAACGTAAAAAAAGCACTGCGTCTATTGAAATCATGATTCATAGTTAAAAAAAAAACTAATAAGTCGCCTACATATTACAGTTGCTGCCGAAAGAGAACCATTATTTTCCCACAAAAGGAAATATAGTTAAAATTACGCTTCTATTTCGGTTAGTTTCGGCGGTTACTAAAATTTGCAGTGAAAGTTACATAGTGGACTCTACCCTCCCCCCACAAGAAACGTAGTTATCGTTGCTGTTGTGAGACTTTTGTACACAGTTAGAGAAAGTGTGTTAAATGTGGCGCGGACGGAAACACTAGGCTACGCTACAGGGCAATCTGCTCGCACAACGTTTAGTCGGCATTCATAATCGTTGGCGTAAACAACTCTCAATCGAATTACCACCTTCCAACCTAACTTAGATCTCGGGCTACACTACCAATCGGCCTGTCATCACAACGAAAAATTCATTGAGGGGGGTGGGGGGGATTTCCTGTATCTCTCTCTGTAATGTATCTGTAGGCAAAACTGCCAGTTTTGTCAGACTCAACTGCAAGATTTACCAATGGTAAACACTTTTGAGACGGCTCGTAATTTTAGAATAGTCCTCTTCGTCTTACTTGGCATAAATTGTTCGCTGGCGTCCCAGCAGCTAGCTCCCTCAGTGTCTGCTTCTGCCATCGCACCACGCTAGTCTGCTGTTGTCCTAGCAGACCGAACGCACCGCACATCCGATACCTTCGGAACCACTCACTGGCCAGTTAGCAACTGAGCGGAACACTGTTTACATCGTGAAAGGAAAACTATGCAAAGATGTACACTTAAATGGCACGACTGAGTAGCACACACACAGTAATATCTGAGGAATGTCCTTCGACACGCGCAGAACGAAAGTCTTCTCGCGAACGTACAGCATCTCTGAAAAAAAATCTCGTGACTATATTCCGGCGTTACGGCCAGGTTCTCATACAAATGAGCAAAAAAGGGTACATTTGAAATTTTTTTTGAGACAACGAAAATACATTCGAAGGATCTGTTCGTTAATTACGAGTGATAATACTATGAGCTTAATTTTAGATTTTCAATAAAAAATGGCGCCTGTAATTATGATTTGATCAAGGGCCTGCGAGACTGGAGTACGTAGAATGCGTGCAGTGTGGCACCTGAGATGTTACCTGAATTCAAAAATGGGTAACATCAGTTGATACTACATTATTTCTTTGAAATTGAAAATGGATAACATCAGTCGATAATACATAAAATTTATGGGAGCGCATACCTAACCGCAATGAAACAACCTTAAATTTAACGATACAGTGCTAATTCGAACTTTGAGTTCGATTTTGGGGGGTTTGTTTCACTCCTTATGCCTACACAAAAATTAGTTAATATTAACAAATGTCATATTATAGCTATAAGTTCCTAAGAAAAGTGTTTACTTTTAGGGGTCAGAGGTAGAAGTTAAGAGATCGAACCACTTTTAATTTATACTGCATGCCGTTCTGAGAAAATCGTTACTCGAAAAAAAAGTGTTGAAAGTTTAGGGAAAACATTTAGTTATATTATTACTTCGATTTGCATGAACTGAGTGTTACATATATATTCTTAATGTCGCTGAAAACGAATCTGAAGTCAGATTTTCAATATTCAAAACAGCTAATCCAATACGAAGGGCAAACGATTATTTTTGACAAATTTTTACCAAAAATGTATTTTCGTTATTTACGTTTAGTCTGCAATTCAAGGAGTATTTATCAACCCTTCCTCTACCTCTGATTGTTCCTAGACAGCAACTTCCTGTTCTTCTTGGCAGGAAGGTCGCAGTTCGCAGTAATAGATGGCAAATCATCGAGTAAAACTGGAGTGATATCAGGTGTTCCCCAGGGAAGCGTCCTGGGACATCTACTGTTCCTGATCTATATAAATGACCTGGGTGACAATCTGAGCAGTTCTCTTAGGTTGTTCGCAGATGATGCTGTAATTTACCGTCTAGTAAGGTCATCCGAAGACCAGTATCAGCTGCAAAGCGATTTAGAAAAGATTGCTGTGTGGTGTGTCAGGTGGCAGTTGACGCTAAATAACGAAAAGTGTGAGATGATCCACATGAGTTCCAAAAGAAATCCGTTGGAATTCGATTACTCGATAAATAGTACAATTCTCAAGGCAGTCAATTCAACTAAGTACCTGGGTGTTAAAATTACAAACAACTTCAGTTGGAAGGACCACATAGATAATATTGTCGGGAAGGCGAGCCAAAGGTTGCGTTTCATTGGCAGGACACTTAGAAGATGCAACAAGTCCACTAAAGAGACAGCTTACACTACACTCGTTCGTCCTCTGTTAGAATATTGCTGCGCGGTGTGGGATCCTTACCAGGTGGGATTGACGGAGGACATCGAGAGGGTGCAAAGAAGGGCAGCTCGTTTTGTATTATCGCGTTATAGGGGAGAGAGTGTGGCAGATATGATACACGAGTTGGGATGGAAGTCATTACAGCATAGACGTTTTTCGTCGCGGCGAGACCTTTTTACGAAATTTCAGTCACCAACTTTCTCTTCCGAATGCGAAAATATTTTGTTGAGCCCAACCTACATAGGTAGGAATGATCATCAAAATAAAATAAGAGAAATCAGAGCTCGAACAGAAAGGTTTAGGTGTTCGTTTTTCCCGCTCGCTGTTCGGGAGTGGAATAGTAGAGGGATAGTATGATTGTGGTTCGATGAACCCTCTGCCAAGCACTTAAATGTGAATTGCAGAGTAGTCATGTAGATGTAGTCATGTAGATGTAGATGAAAAGCCGATCTGTCTAAGCTGGATATGCAGCACTCGGCAGCCTGCACTTGATATTCGTCCGTATTTTCGGTGAGTATGTTTGCATGCATTCTGCAGTATGAATCATTTTGAGCACGTGCGACACGGGACGAGTTATCATCTACATCTATATGGATACCCTGCAAAACACATTAAAGTTCCTGGCAAAGGGTTCATCGAATCACCTTCACAACTGATAATTAATTGAAACCCTCAGCTGCCAACAGGTGTTGTTGATATACTTCGATGGGGACAGCTGAAAAGTGTGCCCCTACTGGGACTCGAACCCAAGAACTCCTGCTTACATGGCAGACGCCCAATCCATCTGAGCCATCGAGGGCACAAATGAACATCAGGACTGCAGGAATTTATCCCTCGCACGCTTCCCGTGAGACACACATCCTCAAACGTCCACAATCCGATTACGTAATGTACTTAATAGGTATTTGTCCATCCACTCATTACTGGCTCACACTAAGGTGAGTTCCGGCAACCTGTGCGCATTCGCACAGACGAAGGTCAATGGCTGGGTAACGTTTAACCATAGATATGAAGATAGTAACTCTTCTCGAAAGAACAGGCGCCACTGACGACCGTGCAGCTCTTCTAGAATAGATGACAGACCGGCCGATGTGGCCGAGCGGTTGTAGAAGCTTCAGTCGGGAGCCACGCGCCCGCTACGGTCGCAGGTTCAAACCCTGCCTCGAGCATGGATGTGTATGATGTCCTTAATTTAGTTAGGTTTAAGTCGTTCTAAGTTCTAGGAAACTGATGACCTCAGATGTTAAGTCCCAAAGTGCTCAGAACCATTTGAACCATCAGTCCCTATGTTTACACACTACTTACAGTAACTTATGCTAAGGACAACACACACACACAACCATGCCCGAGGGAGGACTCGAACCTCCAACGGGGGGAGCCGCGCGAACCGTGACAAGGCGTTGGAGACATGGCGGGTACCCCGCGCGGCTCATGGCAGCCGTGACACTGCTTCAAACAATGGACTGTAGAAACTTGTGTAAAGCACGGATTAAAAAAAAAACCTTTCCGTTCCAAGAGTCTAGACAAGTACACCTTTAAAAAATGCAACTACAAAGAAATTGAATTTTCGAACGTTTTGAATGAGAACCTGTCCTTATGGAACACCGTTGATCAAATGTCACAGGGATTATATACTCAGGTTTCACCTGTGGATTAACACTTTCTAATCAATATCCGGAATGAGCAGGGCTTAAAACTTTGAAGAGTTAAATTTCAAGGGCCGTTCTCTTGTATGCAAATAGTTTCACAGTAGAAATTTCTCTAGTTTTATTTATTAATTAATTTATTTATTTTTTGCTGTAGGTAAAGAAGGATAGCATTGTGAGGAGGGGGAAGGGGGGGGGGAGGAATCTTGCATCTCCCACCTTGGAATTCTCAGTACAGAATTTTTATTCATTACGAGATTCTTAGCCATTTGCAGAAGTGATTTCGAGTGATTCTGCAAAACTTTTCCTTTAGCCAATCGTAGCAACTATAGGATTCCGTTCCTGCTGCATGACATGTCTCGGAACGTACACTGACCAACTCATTTGCATAAAGAGCTAGCTTATCATCCGCTTCTTTACTTGCGTAGACCGTTCATGGTCTGCAAAGAATTTTTTCTTTAATCGTTTTTTTATGTCTTTTATAAACTGCAACACTTTCTAAACTTTCTAAACTTAGCGCCGTTGAAGCATGGTCTTTTTCTGAATGATCAAAAAGCAATGCTGACAGCTGGAGTCCAAGGTTTTTGTTAATCAAGCCGTTTGTATTCTTGTGGTGATATCTCCGTAGAGTCTTTCATTCCCTAACGCATATTTCTTTATATCTAATTGAGAAGTGAAATACCGGTTTTCATAGATGCAGATTTAAAATATTTTAATATAACGCAATAAATATTTCATTAAAATTTTCATCCCCTTATGCTCGAAGTTCCAAAACCAGAAAAACACGTAGTTTTTAAAAATTGTAACACATTAGCCGAATACGAATTGTCAGATATATTTAGCAATCCTTTCATAATGAACCATTTTCTGAAACATCTCACACCCTTTAGGGGTTGGGTTTTCAAAAACAATTAAACACATATTCTTTTATTTAGAGCCGAGGAGCCAAATTCAAATCTTCATCCATTTAATTCTGAAAATTCTTTCGTAGTGAAATATTTCATAAAACATTTCATCCCCTATTTCACTCTATTAGTGAGTTAAATTTCCAAAAGCAACGAAACACATTTGTTTTACATCCAACCGAGATGTCAAATACCTATTTTCATAGATGTAGCTATAGAAATGCTTCAGTAGTTCTTTAATAATTATTTATTTTCAAAAAACCTTCACTAATTATTTTATCCCCCAATGGAAGAATTTCGGAAAATGCTAAAAACTTGTTTCTTTTTTGTTTCTGACTGAGACACCAAGTATCAATTTTCGTAGTTTTGTAGTTATAGCTTCAATAGGGACATAGGGACATATATTAAAAAAAACTTTCAACCCATATTTCACCCCCTTAGGAGTGAAATTTCGAACAATCTCTTCTTAAATGATGCTTTCAGCGTAAGATTTACACCTTCATCAAATTTCAAGTCCATATACTTTGCAGGTTGGGCTGGAAGGCTATGGGTCAGTGAAACCTGTGCTCCTATTGCACCTTCTTGGAGGTTGTAGTTCCAAAAACAGTGAAACACGTATTTTTCAATAACACAATTTTCATAGATTTCGCTTTAAAAATTCTTTCGCACTGAAATACTTTCATAAAACATTACATCCTATATTCCACCCCTCTTAATGGTTGAATGTATCAAAAACAGGTTTTCATATATTTCATGAAACATTTCATCCTCTATGAAATGGGGTATGGTAGTGACACACCAAAATCACAATAGTAATCCGTTGTAGTTGCTACATATTTTATTACAATCAAAAGCATTATAAAATCACAATCACAATAATAGAGGAGACTGCCTTACAAGGCCAGATCAGTTGGACAAATAATAAATAAGTGGAACGAGACCCGTAAAACTTGAAATTTGAATATGACTAGGTAAATATACTTAGGTAAAGCTTTACTAAAATAGCACAAATGTCCATAAAATTCATAGCAGAACTCTCACTACTTGCAATCAGGGGAGAAACAGATTAAGCGTAAGAATACAGATATTTAACGTTCGGCTAGCCAACTTTCCTAAACAAAACTGTATAAAAATGACTAAAACAATTAAGGGGGTCCTTTAATTTTGACCAAACGGACCTTCAAATTTACTTACTCAGTTGATTAATCAACAATATTCTTAGAATGATTACAACTAGAACATGACTATATGACAATACCCTTAAAATAAGGTTGCTTCAATATTTCGCGTGAATTGGCGATAGACGCGAGCAGACTAAGGATTCAAATCAATACAAGAGATCCACGAGGCAGAGAATGACATAGAAATATACTCAACTTGGCAATGCAATTGAACTTTGGATGCTATAGTTCAGCACCGGAAAGATGGAATCACGCAAAAGTGACAACATAACCCAGGATGTAAAGGAGAGGACATGGCCTTAAATATCTCTCTGCCGCCGTGGTGCTCTGCTCGCAGTATGTTAGCGTCGACCGCTGCCAATTATCTCTAACAAAACACACATCAAGGGCAGACACTTTTCTGAGACATAAACTACACAACCTTATCTGGAGAACAGGTGAGCAATACAACTGGACTGAAACCAATGAGCCTCCGTGAGTTACTTGGCCAGTGCCAGCCCTTAAACTTTGATTAATAAGATCGCTAAAAATCATACCGAAGTTAAGATGACAAGACTTATCTCCAGGTTCGGCATATTAGTGGAAGAGACAATGAATTGGCGACGCTCTCAGCCGTATGTTCGCGGTAGAGTCTAGGGAAGGCAAGGGCCACGTGGAGCCGGATCTTGGGGAGAATTTCCTTCTCTCCGAGACACCCGGCTTCTTCTGCGACTTAGCCGGCAAACAGGTTGAGGACCCCGGGTGGGGACTGATTCGGCAGCAGTTGGCGGATGGCGAGGTCTTCGGGGGGTGGGGGGGGGGGGGGTCTTGTGTAAAGGGGAAGACAACCGTGGTGAAGGGAAGGTCTGTATTCCACAGGAACGAGTTAGCATGGCACTCAGATATTTCCACTATTCGGCGGTAGGGGATCATTTGGGGTTCTACAAGTCCTTGAACCGAGTTCGGGAACACATGTGATGGCAGGCGATTTGTTGGCAACTGTGTCCAGTGTAAGCGCGGTAAGCCCGATGTTGGGCCGCACAGGGAACTACTACAGTCGCTTAGGGAGCAGTGTCCTCTGGACCGCGACTCAAAGATCGAAACAACGATCGACGGAAACTGGCGCCAGAAACGCACCAGCTCACTCTATTTCATCCCCTTAGAGGTTGAACTTCCAAAAACACGAAAATACGTATTTTCTTATTTGTAACCTTGAAGTCAAATACCAATTTTCGTAGATGTAGCCTTAAAAATACTTTCATAGTTCTTCCATAATTATTTATCTCAAAATAAAATGTTCATCCACTATTTCACCTCATAGAGGTTAAATTCCCAATAATACTGGAACACATATTTCTTTATTTCTGACCTAGAAACCAGATACAAGTTTTCGTCTGCCAAGCTTCAAAATTACCTTAATAGCTACATGTTTCAAAAATCCTTTCATTTCCTGTGTATCCCCCTTAGAGGTGGAATTTCGAAATATGCAGCATAAGCGGTATAAGATCAACACCCTTTCCAAATCTCAAGGTTTATTTTCCTTGGCGGTCTGGACTGCGTGAATTTCATAGTAATGGCCTCCACACACACACGCACACACACACACACACACACACACACACACACACACACCACTAACAATGCCACCACCACCTCCTGGGGAAATTTCTGCAGACGCCCTTGTTCCACTGCAGTCATATTTTACCGACGACCTACATTTAGCAGCGTGGGAGGGATAGTGTCGTGCAACAGACAGTATACTCAGTAGACAACGAACTGTTAGTTGTGAAATCAGCGACATAGGAACCGAGACGGACACAGAAGGTGCTGTAGGTGAAGCACACTAGACTCGTGTCTACCACGGCTTCAAATAGTATCGATTTACTATGAACGGAAGTTCCGAAAAGTGAGCAAGTAATTTTACAGTGAATTCAGTACCGATTGTGAGGATATACAACGAAAAACATTTCTATAATATTTCAGAAATAATGAAACATTCCACTCAAGTCGCGCGGCAGAAAACGCAATGGATATGCTTGCACTTAAGACGGAAGGCCCCACGTGCTTACGCAGGCTTACGACAGATCGCAAAATTCGGCAGTAGGCGTAAGGCAACCTCTTGTGCTGCCATCTGTTATTGATGCCAGGAATCAAGGTCTCAGTAGTACGACCATCCACTGGAGAGTAGTTTGCTTTGTAAGCACTCCGTCTTCAGGCCACGAGTGGCCTGCTGGGACGGGACCATCCGACCGCCGTGTCATCATCCGTGGAGGATGCGAACAGGAGGGGCGGGGGTCAGCACACTGTTCTCCCAGTCGTTATGATGGTTTTCTTTGACCGGAGCCGCTACTATTGGGTCGAGTAACTCCTCGATTGGCATCATGAGGCTTAGTGCACCCCGAAAAATGGCAAGAGCGCATGGCGGACTGGATGATCACCCATCCAATTGCCTTCAACGCCCGACAACGCACTTAACTTCGGTGATCTCACGTGAACCGATGTAACCTCCGCGGCAAGTCCGTTGCTGCAGATATTTTAGAGTAGTTGCTACGTTTCATAATTATCTAGTTTACGGGGAAAATGTAAAAAAGGCGATTGTCACCGAAGCTACAACTAATCTGAATTTCTGGTTAGTTATCAAGTGGTCTTATGTGCAAGCCTGAATATTTCATCCTTTGCGGTGGGAATGATTCAAACCCGTCATGTTCTTCTTATGAGGTGTTCTATTTATTTTGCACACAATGATCGTTTGTAGTTGTGTTGAGTTACCACCTTGATAAATTTTTGGATGGCGCACGTATCATAACTGAGATCTGCGCTTGCGCTTAATGGCTGAAGGTCAATTAGCGTAATGAGTAGTAGCGAATGTTATAGTTACATGTTTGTAAATTACTTCAGGTAAATTACCTTAGTAGTGTAATATTATCAGTATACCAGTACAGTATGTGGGCCAATTACGTTAGTCATGGAATACTATCCGTATAAGACTATGTCACCTTGATGTCCCGGACTTGGCTTCAATTTTGGAATCCACGAAAGAACTGGAAATTTTCCTTTACACAGCTTTCCATATAATTTCTATTACAGTGATTCAGTCTTGTCTCTCACTCGACTTTTCTGACTGTGAAATAAATTCTATCGCTCAGGTGCTTATTACCACTTCGTGTTTCCATTTGCCGATATTGCGCATAAACACTTACATATCTCAAAGTTGCTATGGACATTGATGGAACGACACACTTTTCTGTGGCGACATTGCAGTTTAGAGATAGAAAAACCGATCAGTTATAACGACATGGGTATTTTAGTTCTGAATAACCGATGTCTTTCGGTATTTGTTTGCTCTCGGTTATAACAAGTATCTTTTTATTTTTTCCTGATAACCACGTAAAAACAGATATACCAATTAGCCACAGCTGTCGTAGTAAAATTTTTAGTTTTCAAATAAACCTTTTTTAAAAAAGACGAGTAATTTTTATTCGTAAGATTTCCATAGTTCTAAAATACTGCGTTATTACAGAAAAAATGGGTAAAGTGATGTATGCCGCTTTAATAACACTGCTGATAGAAACGAGCAACAAATGAATTGGTCCAACATTGCCGAGACAATACTGTGCGTGCCTGTTATACAAGCAGTTCGCGAGAATGGACGCAGTTTCTCGCTGTTGTCGAACGTCAGTTGTAACACAGAATGGCACCATCTGAAAGCCTGGAAGTATTTTACGATATGCAGTACGAGTGAAGCACAATGGTCGATTTGGTCACTTGCGACATCATACAAGGAAAAAAGTTAAAATTTTACAAATCATTCATAGTTCGGGATAAAAATAGAAAGTGCGTGATCTGCTGCCTGTGTCTACGTAGTATGCCGTTATCTGCTTTTAGCCTTTAACAGAGAAATTAAAACGAAAAAGAGAGTTCTCCTGCCGCAGTTTTCACTCTTTATCGCTGGACTATACGTAATGCCCGCATAGTGCTGTGATAACCGATTTCAATATAATTTTTGATCAGAGTTCTAAAAACTAAAATCAGTAGGATAATACTGGCAGTTTTCTGTAGTATAGAAGCACTCGCTATATTTTGAGAGAAGCAGCGAACATCGGACAAAGTTTTATTGGACTATTTAATTGAAAGAAATTAGAATTATATTAATACCGTCAGTTGCTCAAGGGCGTTGATAAATATCAACGTGGACAAGTGAAAATGTGTGCCGCGACCGGGACTCGAACCCGGGATCTCTTGCTAAAATGACAGACGCTCTATCCATCTAGGCCACCGAGGGCACAGTGTATGGTTCGACTGCAGGGACTATCTCGCGCACGCCTCCTGCGAGACTCACATTCTCACCTTGAATGTCCATACACTACAGTCGTAGAGTCCCACTCCAACACACTCATTCCTCGTGGAAGACATGTCCATATCCATATAAGTATATGGTTCTGGCAATACCAGCTATGACCTTCTTCTGTGAAGATGCACAAGTATTCCCCGAACTGCTACGGGACTTGGTAAGAATGTGTTCCACGAGTAATGAGTGTGTTGGTGTGGGACACTACGAATGTAGTGTGTGCATATGCAAGGTGAGAATGTGAGTCTCGCGGGAGGCGTGCGCGAGATAGTACCTGCAGTCACACTATCGTCTGTGCCCTCGGTGGCTCAGATGGGCAGAGCGCCTGCCACGTAAGCAGGATATCCCGGTTCGAGTCCCAGACGTGCACACATTGTCACCTGTCCCCGTTGATATTTATCGACACCCGTGAGCAGCTGACGGTATTAATATAATTCTAATTTCGTTCTGGACGGCTGCAGGTCGTCATAAATGTATTTGACGTTTTGATTCTATTTATCAATAAACTGAGAAAGTAAAATTTTTTTAATCTTTGTTTGATTTCTACGTTTACTAGAGGAAATAATGTAAATAAAAGACTGAAAATCGGTTATTACAAGAACTGGTATTGTGACGGGCTTTAACAATTAGGTTAAAGTGAGGCTGGGAAACTGATAAGAGCCGAAAACCAGTTGTTTCAGCGATAACCGACATTCCCACTGCTGTTCTGAGTGGTAAGATTGACGCGCAAGGACATCTAGAACAGTTTCTCAGAAAGGTTACTGCAACTCTGATGTTCTCAAAATGAACGGGCCAGCCATTGGCGTCCGCGAGGGGGAAGGGGAGGGGGAGGGGAGGAGGTGGGGAGGGGAGGATTGGCAAAAGGGCACTTTCACCCGTCGCCCCTAACCATCCTTGGAATCTGGAGTAAAGAGTTTTTATTCGTTACAGTATACTCATACTCTTCCAGATAAGAATTCTCCACAATACTGCTAAACCTTAGCTTTGACCAGTTGTAGCGCTTATACAGTTAGGGTCTTGTAGCTTGATGCACCTCGTAACTGACCAGCTGATTTGTACACAGAGTGCCAGTTTCAGAATCATGCATTCCAGCCCCGACGCGCCTTCCCCCCTCCCCACCACTGGAAATATTTCTGCAGACTCCAGTCTGCCACTGTGCATATATTTTGATAACATCCTGGTTTTAATAGCATCGAGGGAACAGCATTGTGGAGTAAGGGTAGACCTAGCACAGAACACACCATTCCCAATGAAACGCATCACTTAGTAGATGGTGAAGTACTCTGAAGCTAGCCAGATAGAAACAAAACCTCCTGGCACTGTATCTAACCCAAATTCTAATCTTACACTAATCTCTTGTATGTACCTACCACGCCCTCAAAGGGCCAACGATTTACTATTATCAGAAGTTCCGAAAAATGAGGAAGAAATTGACCCACACTTTTTTCCGTTGTTCATTATTTCGATTACCCCATAAAGGGAATGGACTTGTAGCCACAGGTTACACAAGCGATAGATGGTTTAAAATACATAAAAAGAGATGACAATAGGAAACGATTTTTAAAAACACAATGATGCTCGGCTTTTACGATTTTTACAGGAAAAAAATGGATGACAAAATAAAGGTTTTTCAAAAATACGCTGGTGGGCAATATTGGGGATTTTTTTTATCTGTATAGATGACTAGCGGAAAAGCTTGGTGTTGACCAGGCATTTATTTACAGCTGTGCGTCCACGTCCGTACTATGCAGCGTCTGGCCTTGTCCTGAGTTTTTATGACGTATCTCCTGAAACATGTGTCGTACAATGATATAATTTTGTAGGTACATTCAGCGTCATATGCGGATACTGTCTGCAAAATTTATTGCGAATATAGTACCAAAGAAGTAACAAATTTAAATGTCACGAATGCTGTGATCCCCACACACATGGGTGCAACTAATGTACACAGGACGCTTGGCTCCATCATTATGGCTACCATCACCTGTGGTCGAAATTGGACCAGCTGTGTCGACGTAGTGAAAATATAAATGTGCATAACATGGTAAACGTCCATTCTTTCCAGCCATCAGACCTGATCTACGATCAAAAATATCATGTAAAAGTTGGAGGGGCAACGGCCTTGCCGCAGTGGATACACCGGTTCCCGTCAGATCACTGAAGTTTAGCACTTTCGGGCGTGGTCGGCACTTGGATGGGTGACCATCCGATCCGCTATGCGCTGTTTCCATTTTTCGGGTTGCACTCAGCTTTGCGATGCCAATTGAGGAACTACTCGACCGAATAGTAGCGGCTCAAGTCAAAGGAAACTACCACAACGAGTGGGAGAGCCAGCTCCTCCTCCACCCTCAGTGCGAATGACGTGGCGGTCGGATGGTCCTGATTGGCCACTTGTGGCCTGAACACGGAGTGCTTTCTTAAAGTAGTGCTCCCTACATAAAATTGACAGTCTTGGCTCAGGGACTGTCCACGGTAAATGCTGCATTGGACCTACGAATACTATTAAAATAACGGTTTGAGTTCTCTTTAATTGTCCAATCATCTGAAGTGAGTCCTTATTGAAGTGCGCTGAAAAATAGATTTTATGTTAATGGCGGATAAATTTTTTGTTAATGGCGGCAAATTAACTTTACCCTAATGACACACAAGGTCAATGCCGTTCTATCACGTAAAGTATTCTCAGATCGAAATGTTTTGCATTACCAAATCTCCAGTGTAGATTCATCATACCGCAATTTTAATTCTCAAAATAATTTGGAGCTACGTTCAATGCATATTTAAATGCATCTTTCAAAACAATACCAGAATTCTCATTAGATCATCATTATCAGTGGCTAGAGTATTCCTATTATTTCGTCTACCAAAAACCGCGTTTCACTATGGCTTTTTCAGTACGCTGTTTTGTTTTCCACTGCTGACAATAGAAACGATCTGGCAGATGTGACATTGTAGATGTCCAGTATGCGTGTCTTAATGCAAATAAACCGTCTGGAACATTTACCCTTGAACCTCCCTAGAATGGGATTTCATGGAACGTTATTACTTTCCTGTGTCCATTTCTATCACACCAGCTGATCGCCACGACTGGGGAGAGTGAGGAGGGGTTGGGGTGAAAGTTGGCAGCACTTTGAGTGGCAGAAACCTCACGTTTCCGTCATTTGTTTTCATAATGACGTAGTGCCAATTCGTCACATTGGACGCTTTTCTCTCGGAAACGTTTACATTCATCGTCTGGATATCAATGTCGCCTTCTGAGGTATGCAGTCGCACCACTCTGTACGAAATAGGTTCTAAGCTGATGCAGTCGACAAGTAACGTCGAAATATATCGTCACATCGAAATATATCGACACCTCGAAATAAATCAACACCTAGAAATAAAAGGCCACCCCGAAATAAATCGCAACCTCGAAATAAATCGACACAATGAGAAAAATCGAAACTTCGAAATAAATCGACACCTCCAAATACTGCTACATCGAAATGATTCGATATCCCGAAATATATCGACATCTAGATGCATTCAGCTTACCATATAGAACGATATCTCGAAACTCAAGGAGCTCTCGAGATAAATCGAGGTATAGAAACATATCGATATCTTGAAATATAATGGTACCTCGTAATATAAAGATATCTCTAAAAATACGATATCTAGAAATTTATGGATTACTTGAGATATAGAGGTTCCTTGAAATATATCGATGTCTCGATATTAATTGATATCTGAAGTACACCGATACATTGAAATATATCGATACCTCGAAATATATAGACAACCCGATTGCGTCGGTATATCAAAATAAATCGATAACTCGACGTAAACGTGTACTTCGAAACCAATCGATACCTCGAAATAAATGGACTCCTCAGTATAGATAGATATCTCGAAATAAATCGACATCTCGATATTATGTGTGCCTCGAAATAAGTCAATATACCGAAATAAATCGATAATGGGAAAAAACTGGACGTCTCGAAATAAATCTGTACCCCTAAGAAAACGATTCTCGAAATAAATAGATATATCGAAATATATCGCTATCTCGATAAATACCGATATCTAGTGGTCGGATATATGTTTCAAGATGACATGACATATCAGTATAGTTCGATATACATGAAAATACTTTGGATTTTCAATATATTCGTAGATTTCTGGACCTCGGGGAAAAAATCGCCGATCCGACCTCGGTGCAAAAACGCAGACCTAGGGAAAAAACGCCGACCTCGGGGAAAAACGCAGACGTCGAGGGAAAAACGCCGACGTCGGGGTAAAACGCCGACCTCGGGGGAAAAACGCCGACCTCGGGGTAAACCGCCAGCCTCGGGGAAAAACGACGATATCGTGGGAAAACGCCGACCTTCGGAAAACTGCCGACCTCAGAAAAAATCCAGTTCCATTAATTTACACAGACACTAATGTATGTCACCATTAGGTTCTCAAAATGCAACAAAATTCCTGGTATTTATCACCTCACACAAAAAGTGGTCGCGACAGAAAAGTCTCGTTCTTTAGAAAGTTTAGAATGAGATGTTCTAAATATTGCAGTTTATCCATTTACAATAATCTACAAGCACTGCACAATGAGAAGAGACTGTCAACCACATCACTTTGAAATAGTGGACAGCCAGGAAGACAGAGGTTGCATTGCTGTTTCTAATCCACTGGTGCTTGAGATTCAGAATCCAGGATTGCCTCGAATAAGAACAGCAGGAATGAATGTCCTGCACCAGTGTAGAACTTATTCTGGAACTCCACAGAAAATCACAAGGCACAATTATATCACATCATTCTCAGAAAACTACAGAAGCCTCTAATGGACGTAACAACGTCGTCACCTCCTTCACCAGTGAAAGATCTTAGTAGCTATTGAGTCAAGAGTAGGTGGCCAATTAATAATTTGTTGTTCAAAGCTAACTTCAGTGTATATGGGAATACTCAGTGGACATCTTTAACCATCATATTTTACTGTCTAAGATATGTCAACTTCCCAGACTATAAGTATAAGCTGAGCTTGGTCTTTCCCAATCCGAGATTGTTTAGAATGGGTATCACGGGAATCAGATCCACTGGGCATTTAGAGCAACCTGCTTTAAACTATATGAGCAGGCAATAGACACAGACACAGAATTTAAAATTTCTCTGTGAAGCGGTTACCTTCATCGTCTGCAAACTTATGTTGTGTGCTGCGGTATGCGGAGGCACTAATAGCAACACAGTAGAACATAGAAGAAGCTTCTAGGTTTATGTAAGTAGCCAGTAGGAAACAGTACAATTCAGGTTTTAGTTATCGATTATTGATTTATTAGCCGGCTTTGCCAGTAAAATGACCTACTACCTTAAGATTTGGCATTAAACAAGGTCTGGCAGCCACGTTACACGAGAGAATGTGAAAAGTGTTCATATGAACTAAAAACCTAACAAATCCGCCCGTTTTCACATCTGCTTTTGAATCCACGTAATGCGAGATCGTCACATTGGCCGTTTTCTCTCTGAAACGGTTACATTTATCGTTTGCAATGCTATGTAGCGTGCTGCGATTGCGGAGACACTAAAACCACCATAGTAGAACACAGAAGAAGCTTTTAATTTGGTGTAATAGCCAGTAAGAAGCAGTACAAATCAAGTTTTAGTTATCGATTATTGAATTTTTAGCCAGCTTTGGTGCCTTGGACATGGGCTAGGACCTCAAGATTTGGCATGAGGGGACGTCTAGCAACCACGTTGCACGGGAGAATGTGAAAAGTTTTCATGTGCAGTAAAAACCTAAGAAACCCGCCCGTTTTCGTCATCTGCTTTCGAATCGACGTAATGCCAGATCATCACATTGGCCGTTTTCAACCTGAAACGGTTACATATATCATGTGCAAAGCTTTGTCGCGTGCTGCGGTATGCGGAGACACTGGAAGCACCATAGTAGAACACAGAAGAAGCTTTTAATATGATGTAACAACCACTAAGGAGCAGTACAACTCAAGTTTTGGTTATCGATTATTGATTTTTAGCCGGCTTTGGTGCCTTGGACATGGGCTACGACCTTAGGATTTTGCATGAAGGGAAGTCTAGAAGCCGCATTGCACGAGAGAATGTGAAAAGTGTTCATATGTAGTAAAAACCTGAGAAATCCGTCCGTTTTCGTCATTTGTTATCGAACCGACATATAGCCAGATAGTCACATTGGCCGCTCTTCTCTTTGAAACGGTTACATTTATCGTCTGGAAAGCTATGTCGCGTGCTGCGGTATGCGCGAGACACTAAAAGCACCATGGTAGAACACAGAAGAAGCTTCTAAGTTGATGTAATAGCCAGTAACAAACGGTGCAATTCAAGTTTTAGTTATCGATTATTGACCTTTTACCCTTCTTAGGTGCCTTGGACATGAGCTAGGACCTGAAGATTTTACATGAAGCTAAGTCTAGCAGCCGCCTTGCACGGGAGAATGTGAAAAGTGTTCATATGTAGTAAAAACCTGAGAGATCCGTCCGTTTTCGCCATTTGTTATTGAATCGACTTAAAGCCATATCGATACATTGGGCGCTCTTCTCTCTGAAACGGTTACATTTATCGTCTGCAAAGCTATGTCGCGTGCTGCGGTATACGGAGACACTAAAAGCACCATAGTAGAACACAGAAGATGCTTCTAAGTTCATGTAATAGCCAGTAAGAAGTAGTACAAATCAAGTTTTTTGTTATCGATTATTCACTTTTTAGCCGGCATTGGTGCCTTGTACATGAGCTAGGACCTTACGATTTTGCATGAAAGGAGCACTAGCAGCCGCGTTGCACGGGAGAATGTGTTAAGTGTTCATTTGTGGTAAAAACCTTAGAAATCCGTTTGTTTTCGTCATTTGTTATCAAATCGGCTTAAAGCCAGATCGTCACATTGGTCGCTCTTCTCTTAAAACGGTTACATTTATTGTCTGGAAAGCTATGTCGCGTGATGCGGTATGCGGAGACACTAAAAGCACCATAGCAGAACACAGAAGAAGCTTCTAAGTTGAAGTAATAGCCAGTAAGAAGTAGTACAATCCAAGTTTTAGTTATCGATTATTGACTTTTTAGCCCGCTTTGGTACCTTGGACATGAGCTAGGACCTTACGATATTGCAAGAATGGACGACTAGCAGCTGCGTGCATGGGAGAATGTGAAAATTGTTCTTATGTAGTAAACACCTGAGATATCCGTCCCTTTTCGTCATTTGTTACCAAATCGACTTAAAGCCAGATCGTTACATTGGCAGCACTTGTCTCTGAAACGGTTACATTTATCGTCTGCATGGCTATGTCGCGTGCTAAAGTATGCGGAGACACTAAAAACACCATAGTAGAACACAGAAGAACCTTCTAAGTTGATGTAACAGCCAGTAAGCAGTAGTACAATCAAGTTTTAGTTATTGGTTTTTGACTTTTTATTCTGCTATGTAATAGCCAGTAAGATGTTGTACAATTCAAGTTTTAATTATCGATTATTGAATTTTTAGCTTTATGGTGCCTTGGACATGAGGTAGGACCTTACGATTTTGTATGAAAGGAGGATTAGCAGCCGCGATGCTCGGGACAATGTGAAAAGTGTTCATTTGTAGTAAAAACCTGAGAAATCCGTCCGTTTTCGTCATTTGTTATCAAATCGACTTTAAGCCAGTTCGTCACATTGGCCGCTCTTGTCTCTGAAACGGTTACATTTATCGTCTGGAAAGCTATGTCGCGTGCTGCGGTATGCGGAGACACTAAAAGCACCATAGTAGAGCACAGAAGATGCTTCTAAGTTCATGTAATAGCCAGTAAGAAGTAGTACAAATCAAGTTTTCGTTATCGATTATTCACTTTTCAGCCGGCTTTGGTGCCTTGTACATGAGCTAGGACCTTACGATTCTGCATGAAAGGAGGACTAGCAGCCGCGTTGCACGGGAGGAAAGTGTTCATATCTAGATAAAACCTGAGAAATCCTGCCGTTTTCGTCATTTGTTATGGAGTCGACTTAAAGTTAGATCGTCACATTATCTGCTCTTCCCTCTGAAACGGTTACATTTATAGTCTGAAAGGCTATGTCGCGTGCTGCGGTATGCGCAAGACACTAAAAGTACCATAGTTGAAAACAGAAGAAGCTTCTGAGTTCATGTAATAGCCAGTAAGAAACATTACAATTCAAGTTTTAGTTATCGATTATTGACCTTTTACCCTTTTTTGGTGCCTTGGACATGAGCTATTACCTTAAGATATTGCATGAATCGAAGTGTACCAGCCGCTTTGCGCGGGAGAATGTGAAAAGTGTTCATATATAGTAAAAACCTTGAGAAATCCGTCCGTTATCGTCATTTGTTATCGAATAGACTTAAACCAAGATCGTCACGTAGGCCGCTCTTCTCTCTGAAACGGTTACATTTATAGTCTGGAAAGCTATGTCGCGTGATGCGGTATGCAGAGACACTAAAAGCACCATAGCAGAACACAGAAGAAGCTTCTAAGTTGAAGTAATAGCCAGTAATAAGTAGTACAATGCAAGTTTTAGTTATCGATTATTGACTTTTTAGCCCGCTTTGGTACCTTGGACAGGAGCTAGGACCTTACGATATTGCAAAAATGGACGACTAGCAGCTGCGTTGCATGGGAGAATTTGAATATTTTTCTTATGTAGTAAACACCTGAGATATCCGTCCCTTTTCCTCATTTGTTATCAAACCGACTTAAAGCCAGATCGTTACATTGGCAGCTCTTGTCTCTGAAACGGTTACATTTATCGTCTGTATAGCTATGTCGCGTGCTAAGTTATGCGGAGACACTAAAAGCACCATAGTAGAACACAGAAGAACCTTCTAAGTTGATGTAACAGCCAGTAAGCAGTAGTACAATCAAGTTTTAGTTATTGGTTTTTGACTTTTTATTTTGCTATGTAATAGCCAGTAAGATGTATTACAATTCAAGTTTTAATTATCGATTATTGAATTTTTAGACTGTTTTGGTGCCTTGGACATGAGCTAGGACCTTACGATTTTGTATGAAAGGAGGATTAGCAGCCGCGTTGCTCGGGACAATGTGAAAAGTTTTCATATGTAGTAACAAACTGAGAAGTCCGTCCGTTTTCGTCATTTGTTATCGAATCGACTTAAGGCAAGGACGTTACATTGGCCGCTCTTCTCTCTGAAACGGTTACACTTATCATCTGCAAAGCAATGTCGCGTGCTCCAGTATGCGGAGACACTAAAAGCACCATAGTAGAACACAGAAGAAACTTCCAAGTTGATGTAATTGCCAGTAAGAAACAGTACAATTCAAGTTTTCGTTATCGATTATTGATCTTTTACCCTTTTTTGGTGCCTTGGACATGAGCTATTACCTTAAGATATTGCATGAATCGAAGTGTACCAGCCGCTTTGCGCGGGAGAATGTGAAAAGTGTTCATATATAGTAAAAACCTTGAGAAATCCGTCCGTTATCGTCATTTGTTATCGAATAGACTTAAACCAAGATCGTCACGTAGGCCGCTCTTCTCTCTGAAACGGTTACATTTATCGTCTGCAAAGCTATGTCTCATGCTGCGGTATGCGGAGACACAAAAAGCACCGTAGTAGAACACAGAGGAAGCTTCTAAGTTGAAGTAATAGCCAGTAAGTAGTACAATGCAAGTTTTAGTTATCGATTACTGACTTTTTAGCCGGCTTTGGTACCTTGGACATGAGCTAGGACGTTACGATTTTGCATGAAGGGAACTGTAGCAGCCGCTTTGCACGGGAGAATGTGAAATATGTTCATATATAGTAAAAACCTGAGAATTCCCTCCGTTTCCGTCATTTGTTATCGAATCGACTTAAACCCAGATCGTCACGTTGGCCGCTCTTCTCTCTGAAACGGTTACATTTATCGTCTGCAAAGCTGTGTCGCGTGATGCCGTATGCGGAGACAGTAAAAGCACCATAGTAGAACACTGATAAAGCTTCTACGTTTATGTAATAGGCATTAAGAAGTAGTACAATTCACGTTTTAGTTATCTATTATTGACTATTTAGCCGGCTTTGGTGCATTGGACATGAGCTAGGACCTTAAGATCTTGCATGAAAGGAGGACTATTAGCCGCGTTGCACGGGAGAATGTGAAAAGTGTTCATATGTATTAAAAACCTGAGAAATCCGGCCGTTTTCGTCATTTGTTATCGAATCGACTTAAAGCCAGATCGTCTTATTGGACGCACTTCCCTCTGAAACGGTTACATTTATAGGCTGCTAAGGTATGTCGCTGGGTGCGGTATTCGGAGACACTAAAAGCACCATAGTAGAACACAGATGAAGCTTCTAAGTTGATGTAATACCCAGTAAGAAGTAGTACAACTAAAGTTCTAGTTGTCGATTATTGACTTTTTAGCCGGCTTTGGTGCTTTGGTCATGAGCTAGGACCTTAAGATTTTGCATGAAAGGAGGACTAGCAGCCGAATTGCACGGGAGAATATGAAAACTGTTCATACGTGGTAAAAACCTGAGAAATCCTTCCGTTTTCGTCATTTGTTATCGAATCGACTTACAGCCAGATCGCCTTATTGACCGGTCCTCCCTCTGAAACGGTTACATTTATCGGCTACTAAGCTATGTCGCAGGGTGCGGTATGCGGAGACACTAAAAGCACCATAGTAGAACACAGAAGAAGCTTCTAAGTTGATGTAATAGCCAGTAAGAAGTAGTACAATTCAAGTTTTCGTTAACGATTATTCACTTTTCAGCCGGCTTTTGTGCCTTGTACATGCTCTAGGACCTTAAGATTTTGCATGAAAGGAGGACTAGCAGCCGCATTGCATGGGAGAATGTGAAAATTGTTCTTATGTAGGAAACACCTGAGATATCCGTCCCTTTTCGTCATTTGTTATCAAATCGACTTAAAGCCAGATCGTTACATTGGCAGCACTTGTCTCTGAAACGGTTACATTTATCGTCTGGAAAGCTATGTCGCGTGATGCGGTATGCAGAGACACTAAAAGCACCATAGCAGAACACAGAAGAAGATTCTAAGTTGAAGTAATAGCCAGTAATAAGTAGTACAATGCAAGTTTTAGTTATCGATTATTGACTTTTTAGCCTGCTTTGGTACCTTGGACAGGAGCTAGGACCTTAGATATTTCAAAAATGGACGACTAGCAGCTGCGTTGCATGGGAGAATTTGAATATTTTTCTTATGTAGTAAACACCTGAGATATCCGTCCCTTTTCCTCATTTGTTATCAAATCGACTTAAAGCCAGATCGTTACATTGGCAGCTCTTGTCTCTGAAACGGTTACATTTATCGTCTGCATAGCTATGTCGCGTGTTAAAGTATGCGGAGACACTAAAAGCACCATAGTAGAACACAGAAGAACCTTCTAAGTTGATGTAACAGCCAGTAAGCAGTAGTACAATCAAGTTTTAGTTATTGGTTTTTGACTTTTTATTCTGCTATGTAATAGCCAGTAAGATGTAGTAAAATTCAAGTTTTAATTATCGATTATTGAATTTTTAACCTTTTTTGGTGCCTTGGACATGAGCTAGGACCTTACGATTTTGTATGAAAGGAGGAGTAGCATACGCGTTGCTCGGGACAATGTGAAAAGTGTTCATATGTAGTAACAAACTGAGAAGTCCGTCCGTTTTCGTCATTTGTTATCGAATCGACTTAAGGCAAGGACGTTACATTGGCCGCTCTTCTCTCTGAACTGGTTAGATTTATCGTCTGCAAAGCTATGTCGCTGGGTGCGGTATGCGGAGGCACTAAACGCACCATAGTGGAACACAGAGGAAGCTTCTAAGTTTATGTTATAGCCAGTAAGAAGTAGTACAATTCAAGTTTTCGTTATCGATTATTCACTTTTCAGCCGGCTTAGGTGCCTTGTACATGATCTAGGACCTTAAGATTTTGCATGAAAGGAGGACTAGCAGCCGCGTTGCACGAGGGAACGTGAAAAGTGTTAATATGTAGTAAAAACCTGA
This sequence comes from Schistocerca gregaria, assembly GCF_023897955.1. Classification (NCBI taxonomy): domain Eukaryota; kingdom Metazoa; phylum Arthropoda; class Insecta; order Orthoptera; family Acrididae; genus Schistocerca; species Schistocerca gregaria. The sequence continues at coordinate 4,855,632 of NW_026061883.1, read as the reverse complement.
GAATTCCGGCCGTTTTCGTCATTTGTTTTCGAGTCGACTTAAACCCAGATCGTCACATTGGCCGCACTTCCCTCTGAAACGGTTACATTTTTCGCCTGCAAGGCTATGTCGCTGGGTGCGGTATGCGGAGACACTAAAGGCACCACAGTAGAAGCTTCTAAGTTGATGTAATAGCCAGTAAGAAGTGGTACAATTCAAGTTTTAGTTATCGGTTTTTGACTTTTTATTCGGTTTTGTAATAGCCAGTAAGATTTAGTACAATTCAAGTTTTAACTATCGATTATTGAATTTCTAGCCTTCTTTGGTGCCTTGACATGAGCTAGGACCTTACGATTTTGTATGAAAGGAGGATTAGCAGCCGCGTTGCTCGAGACAATGTGAAAAGTGTTCATATGTAGTAACAACCTTAGAAATCCGTCAGTTTTCTTCATTTGTTATCGAATCGACTTAAAGCAAGGACGTTACATTGGCCGCTCTTCTCTCTGAAACGGTTACATTTATCGTCTGCAAAGCTATGTCGCGTGCTGCGGTATGGGCCAGACATTAAAAGCACCATGGGAGAACACAGAAAAAGCTTCTATGTTGACGTAATAGCCAGTAAGAGACAGTAAAATTCAAGTTTTAGTTATTGATTATTTACCTTTTACCTTCCTTTGGTGCCTTGGAAATAAGCTAGAACCCTACGATTTTGCTTGATGGGAAGTCTAGCAGCCGCGTTGCACAGGAGAATCTGAAAAGTGTTTATATGTAGAAAAAACCTGAAAAATCCGGCCGTTTTCGTTATTTGTTATCTGTTCGACTTAAAACCAGATCGTCACACTGGCCGCTCTTCTCTCTGAAACGGTTACATTTATCGTCTGCAAAGCTATGTCGCGTGCTGCCGTATGCGCTAGACACTAAAAGCACCGCAGTTGAACACAGAAGAAGCTTCTAAGTTCATGTAATAGTCAGTAAGAAACATTACAATTAAAGTTTTAGTTAACGATTATTGACCTTTTACCCTTCCTGGGTGCGTTGGACGTGATCTAGGACCATAAGACTTTGCATGAAAGGACCACTAGCAGCCGCGTTGCACGGGAGAATGTGTTAAGTGTTCATTTGTAGTAAAAACCTTAGAAATCCGTTCGGTTTCGTCATTTGTTATCAAATCGACTTAAAGCCAGATCGTCACATTGGTCGCTCTTCTCACTGAAACGGTTACATTTATAGTCTGGAAAGCTATGTCGCGTGATGCGGTATGCGTAGACACTAAAAGCACCATAGCAGAACACAGAAGAAGCTTCTAAATTTAAGTAATAGCCAGTAATAAGTAGTACAATGCAAGTTTTAGTTATCGATTATTGACTTTTTAGCCCAGCTTGGTACCTTGGATAGGAGCTAGTACCTTACGATATTGCAAAAATGGACGACTAGCAGCTGCGTTGCATGGGAGAATTTGAATATTTTTCTTATGTAGTAAACACCTGAGACATCCGTCCCTTTATCTCATTTGTTATCAAATCGACTGAAAGCCAGATCGTTACATTGGCAGCTCTTGTCTCTGAAACGGTTACATTTATCGTCTGTATAGCTATGTCGCGTGATGCGGTATGCGGAGACACAAAAAGCACCATAGTAGAACACAGAGGAAGCTTCTAAGTTGAAGTAATAGCCAGTAAGTAGTACAATGCAAGTTTTAGTTATCGATTACTGACTTTTTAGCCGGCTTTGGTACCTTGGACATGAGCTAGGACGTTACGATTTTGCATGAAGGGAACTGTAGCAGCCGCTTTGCACGGGAGAATGTGAAAAATGTTCATATATAGTAAAAACCTGAGAATTCCCTCCGTTTCCGTCATTTGTTATCGAATCGACTTAAAGCCAGATCGACTCATTGGTGGCTCTTCTCTCTGAAACAGTTACATTTATCGTCTGCAACGCTATGTCGCGTGCTGCGGTATGCGGAGACACTAAAGGCAGCATAGTAGAACACAGAAGAAGCTTCTAAGTTGTTGTAATAGACAGTAAGAAGTAGTACAATTCCAGTTTTAGTTATCGATCATTGACTTTTTATTCGGCTTTCGTGCCTTGGGCATAAGCTAGGACGTTAAGATTTTGCATGAAAGCAGGACTAGCAGCCGCGTTGCACGGGAGACTGTGAAAAGTGCTCATTTGTAGTAAAAACCTAAGAAATCCGCCCGTTTCCGTCATTTGTTATCGAATCGACTTAAAGCCAGATCGCACATTGGCCGCTCTTCTCTCTGAAACGGTTACATTTATCGTCTGCAAAGCTATGTCGCTGGGTGCGGTATGCCGAGACACTAAAAGCACCATAGTAGAACACAGAAGAAGCTTCTAAGTTGAAGCAATAGCCAGTAAGAAGTAGTACAATTCAAGTTTTAGTTGTCGATTATTCACATTTTAGCCGGCTTTGGTGGCTTGGATATGACTTAGGACCTTAAGATTTTGCATGAAAGGAGGACTAGCAGCCGCGTTGCACGGGAAAATGGGAAAAGTGTTTCATATGTAGTAAAAACCTGAAAAATCCGTCCGTTTTCGTCATTTGTTATCGAATCGACTTAAAGCCACATGGTCACATTGGCCGCTCTTCTCTCTGAAACGATTACATTTATCGTCAGCGAAGCTATGACGCGTGCTGCAGTATTCGGAGTCACTAAAAGCACCATAGTAGAACACAGAAGAACTTCTAAGTTGATGTAATAGCCAGTAAGAAGTATTACAATTCAAGTTTTAGTTATCGATTATAGACTTTTTAGCCGGCTTTGGTACCTTGGACATGAGCTATGACCTTACGATTTTGCATGAAAGGATAACTAGGAGCTGCGTTGCACGGGAGAATGTGAAAAGTGTTGATATGTAGTAAAAACCTAAGATATTCGCCCGTTTTCCTCATTTGTTATCAAACCGACTTTAAGCCAGATCGTCACTTTTGCCGCTCTTCTCTCTGAAACGGTAACATTTATCGTCTGCAGAACTATGTCGCATGTTGCGGTATGCGGAGACACTAAAAGCACCATAGTAGAACACAAAAGCAGGTTATAAGTTGATGTAATACCCAGTAAGATGCAGTACAATTCATGTTTTAGTTATCGATTATTGACTTTTTATAATTTTTTGGGGCCTAGGGCATAAGCTAGGACCTTAAGATTTCGCATGAATGGCGGAATATTAGCCGCGTTGCACGGGAGAATGTAAAATGTGTTCATATGTAGTAAAAACCTGAGATATCCGGCCGTTATCGTCATTTGTTATCGAATCGACTTAAAGCCAGATCGCCACATTGGCCGCTCTTCTCTCTGAGACGGTTACATTTATCGTCTGCAAAGCTATGTCGCGTGCTGCGGTACGCGGAGACACTAAAAGCACCATAGTAGAACACAGAAAAATCTTCTAAGTTGAAGCAATAGCCAGTAAGAAGCAGTACAATTCAAGTATTGTTTATCGATTATTGATTTTTAGCCGAGTTTGGTGCTTTGTACAGCAGCTAGGACCTTAAGATTTTGCATGAAAGGCGGAATATTAGCAGCATTGCACGGGCGAATGTGAAAAATGTTCATATGTAGTAAAAACATGAGATATCCGGCCGTTTTCGTCATTTGTTATCGAATCGACTTAAAGCCAGATCGTCACATTGGCCGCCCTTCCCTCTGAAACGGTGTTATTTATCGTCTGCAAAGCTATGTCGCTGGGTGCAGTATGCGGAGACACTTAAAGCACCATAGTACAACACAGAAGAAGCTTCTAAGTTGATGTAATAGCCAGTAATAAGTAGTACAATTCACATTCTAGTTATCGATTATTCACTTTTTAGCCGGCTTTGGTGCCCTTTACATGAGCTAGGACCTTAAGATTTTGCATGAAAGGAGGACTATTAGCCGCGTTGCACGGGAGAATGTGAAAAATGTTCATATGTAGTAAAAACTTGAGAAATCACTCCGTTTTCGTCATTTGTTATCGAATTGACTTAAAGCCATTTCGTCACATTTGCCGCTCTTCTCTCTGAAACGGTTACATTTATCGTCTGCAAAGCTATGTCGCGTGCTGCGGTATGTGGAGACACTAAAAGCACCATAGTAGAACACAGAAGAAGCTTCTAAGTTGAAGCAATAGCCAGTAAGAAGTAGTACAATTCAAGTTTTAGTTGTCGATTATTCACTCTTTAGCCGGCTTTGGTGGCTTGCACACGACCTAGGTACTTAAGTTTTTGCATGGAAGGAGGACTAGCAGCCGCGTTGCACGGGAGAATGTGAGAAGTGTCTGAAAAGCTATGTCGCGTGCTGCGGTATGCGGAGACACTAAAAGCATCATTTAGAACACAGAAGTAGCTTCTAAGTTGAAGCAATAGCCAGTAAGAAGTAGTACAATTTAAGTTTTAGTTGTCGATTATTCACTTTTTAGCCAGTTTTGGTGGCTTGGACATGACCTAGGACCTTAAGATTTTGCATGAAAGGAGAACTGGTAGCCGCGTTGCACGGGAGAATGTGAAAGGTGTTCATATGTAGTAAAAACCTGAGAAATCCGTCCGTTTTCGTCATTTGTTATCGAATCGACTTAAAGCCAGATGGTCACATTGGCCGCTTTTCTCTCTGAGACGGTTACATTTATCGTCTGCAAAGCTATGTCGCGTGCTGTGGTATGCGGAGACACTAAAAGCACCATAGTAGAACACAGAAGAAGCTTCTAAAATGAAGTAATAGCCAGTAAGAAGTAGTACAATTCAAGTTTTAGGCGTCGATTATTCACTTTTTAGCCGGCTTTGGTGGCTTGGACATGACCTAGGACTTTAAGATTTTGCATGAAAGTAGGACTAGCAGCCGCGTTGCATGGGAGAATGTGAAAAGTGTTCATATGTAGTAAAAAGCTGAGAAATCCGTCCGTTTTCGTCATTTGTTATCGAATCGACTTAAAGCCAGATCGTCACTTTGGCCGCTTTTCTCTCTGAAATGGTTACGTTTATCGTCTGCAAAGCTATGTCACGTGCTGCGGTATGCGGAGACACTAAAAGCACCATAATAGAACACAGAAGAAGCTTCTATGTTGAAGTAATAGCCAGTAAGTTGTAGTACAATTCAAGTTTTAGGCGTCGATTATTCACTTTTTAGCCGGCTTTTGTGGCTTGGACATGACCTAGGACCTTAAGATTTTGCATGAAAGGAGGACTAGCAGCCGCGTTGCACGGGAGAATGTGAAAAGTGTTCATATGTAGTAAAAACCTGAGAAATCCTTCCGTTTTCGTCATTTGTTATAGAATCCACTTAAAGCCAGATCGTCACATTCGCCGCTTTTCTCTCTGAGACGGTTACATTTATCGTCTGCAAAGCTATGTCGCGTGCTGCGGTATGCGGAGACCTTAAATACACCATAGTAGAACGCAGAATAACCTTCTAAGTTGAAGCAATGGTCAGTGGGAAGTAGTACAATTCAAGTTTTGGTTATCCATTATTGATTTTTAGCCCGCTTTGGTGCCTTGGACATGAGGTCGAACCTTAAGATTTTGCATGAAATTAGGACTAGGAGCTGCGTTGCACGGGAGAATGTGACAAGTGTTCATATGTAGTAAAAACCTTAGAAATCCGTCCGTTTTCGTCATTTGTTATCGAATCGACTTAAAGCCAGATCGTCACATTGGCCGCTTTTCTCTCTGAAACGGTTACGTTTATCGTCTGCAAAGCTATGTCACGTGCTGCGGTATGCGGAGACACTAAAAGCACCATAGTAGAACACAGAAGAAGCTTCTAAGTTGAAGCAATAAAAAGTAACAAGTAGTACAATTCAAGTATTAGTTGTCGATTATTCACTTTTTAGTCGGCTTTATTGGCTTGGACATGACCTAGTACCTTCAGATTTTGCATGAAAGGAGGACTTGCAGCCGCGTTGCACGGGAGAATGTGAAGAGTGTTCATATGTACTAAAAACCTGAGAAATCCGTCCGTTTTCGTCATTTGTTATCGAATCGACTTAAAGCCAGATCGTCACATTGGCCGCTTTTCTCTCTGAGTCGGTTACATTTATCGTCTGCAAAGCTATGTCACGTGCTGCGGTATGCGAAGGCACTAAAAGCACCATAGTAGAACACAGAAGAAGCTTCTAAGTTGAAGTAATAGCCAGTAAGAGGTAGTACAATTCAAGTTTTAGGCGTCGATTATTCACTTTTTAGCCAGTTTTGGTGGCTTGGACATGACCTAGGACCTTAAGATTTTGCATGAAAGGAGGACTGGTAGCCGCGTTGCACGGGAGAATGTGAAAGGTGTTCATATGTAGTAAAATCCTGAGAAATCCGTCCGTTTTCGTCATTTGTTATCGAATCGACTTAAAGCCAGATCGTCACATTGGCCGCTTTTCTCTCTGAGACGGTTACATTTATCGTCTGCAAAGCTATGTCGCGTGCTGCGGTATGCGGAGGCACTAAAAGCACCATAGTAGAACACAGAAGAAGCTTCTAAGTTGAAGCAATAGCCATAAGAAGCAGTACAATTCAAGTTTTGGTTATCGATTAGTGATTTTTAGCAGCTTTGGTACCTTGGACAAGAAGTGGAACCTTAAGATTTTGCATGAAAGGAGGACTAGCAGCAGCGTTGCACGGGAGAATGTGAAAAGGGTTCATATGTACTACAAACCTGAGAAATCCGTCCGTTTTCGTCATTTGTTATCGAATCGACTTAAAGCCAGATCGTCACTTTGGCCGCTTTTCTCTCTGAAATGGTTACGTTTATCGTCTGCAAGGCTATGTCACGTGCTGCGGTATGCGGAGACACTAAAAGCACAATAGTAGAACACAGAAGAAGCTTCTATGTTGAAGTAATAGCCAGTAAGAAGTAGTACAATTCAAGTTTTAGGCGTCGATTATTCACTTTTTAGCCGTCTTTGGTGGCTTGGACATGACCTAGGACCTTAAGATTTTGCATGAAAGGAAGACTAGCAGCCGCGTTGCACGGGAGAATGTGAAAAGTGTTCATATGTAGTAAAAACCTGAGAAATCCGTCCGTTTCCGTCATTTGTTATCGAATCGATTTAAAGCCAGATCTTCACATTGGCCGCTCTTCTCTCTGAAACGGTTACATTTATCGTCTGCAAAGCTATGTCGCGTGCTGCGGTATGCGGAGACACTAAAAGCACCTTAGTAGAACACAGAATAAGCTTCTAAGTTGAAGCAATGGTCAGTAAGAAGTAGTGCAATTCAAGTTTTGACTATCGATTATTGATTTTTGGCCGGCTTTGGTGCCTTGGACATGAGGTGGAACCTTAAGATTTTGCATGAAAGGAGGACTAGCAGCCGCGTTGCACGGGATAATGTGAAAAGGGTTCATATGTACTAAAAACCTGAGAAATCCGTCCGTTTTCGTCATTTGTTATCGAATCGACTTAAAGCCAGATCGTCACATTGGCCGCTTTTCTCTCTGAGACGGTTACATTTATCGTCTGCAAAGCTATGTCGCGTGCTGCGGTATGCGGAGGCACTAAAAGCACCATAGTGGAACACAGAAGAAGATTCTAAGTTGAAGCAATAGCCATAAGAAGCAGTACAATTCAAGTTTTGGTTATCGATTATTGATTTTTAGCAGCTTTGGTACCTTGGACAAGAAGTGGAACCTTAAGATTTTGCATGAAAGGAGGACTAGCAGCCGCGTTGCACGGGAGAATGTGAAAAGGGTTCATATGTACTAAAAACCTGAGAAATCCGTCCGTTTTCGTCATTTGTTATCGAATCGACTTAAAGCCAGATCGTCACATTGGCCGCTTTTCTCTCTGAGACGGTTACATTTATCGTCTGCAAAGCTATGTCGCGTGCTGTGGTATGCGGAGACACTAAAAGCACCATAGTAGAACACAGAAGAAGCTTCTAAAATGAAGTAATAGCCAGTTAGAAGTAGTACAATTCAAGTTTTAGGCGTCGATTATTCACTTTTTAGCCGGCTTTGGTGGCTTGGACATGACCTAGTACCTTAAGATTTTGCTTGAAATTAGGACTAGCAGCCGCGTTGCACGAGAGAATGTGAAAAGTGTTCATATGTACTAAAAACCTGAGAAATCCGTCCGTTTTCGTCATTTGTTATCGAATCGACTTAAAGCCAGATCGTCACTTTGGCCGCTTTTCTCTCTGAAATGGTTACGTTTATCGTCTGCAAGGCTATGTCACGTGCTGCGGTATGCGGAGACACTAAAAGCACCATAGTAGAACACAGAAGAGGCTTCTAAGTTGAAGCGATAAAAAGTAACGAGTAGTACAATTCAAGTATTAGTTGTCGATTATTCACTTTTTAGCCGGCTTTATTGGCTTGGACATGACCTAGTACCTTAAGATTTTGCATGAAAGGAGGATTAGCAGCCGCGTTGAACGGGAGAATGTGAAACGTGTTCATATGTACTAAAAACCTGAGAAATCCGTCCGTTTTCGTCATTTGTTATCGAATCGACTTAAAGCCAGATCGCCACATTGGCCGCTTTTCTCTCTGAGACGGTTACATTTATCGTCTGCAAAGCTACGTCGCGTGCTGCGGTATGCGGAGACACTAAAAGAACCATAGTGGAACACAGAAGAAGCTTCTAAGTTGAAGCAATGGCCAGTAAGAAGTAGTACAATTCAAGTCTTGGCTATCGATTATTGATCTTTAGCCGGCTTTGGTGCCTTGGACATGAGGTCGAACCTTAAGATTATGCTTGAAAGGAGGACTAGCAGCTGCGTTGCACGGGAGAATGTGAAAAGGGTTCATATGTAGTAAAAACCTGAGAAATCCGTCCGTTTTCGTCATTTGTTATCGAATCGACTTAAAGCCAGATCGTCACTATGGCCGCTTTTCTCTCTGAAATGGTTACGTTTATCTTCTGCAAGGCTATGTCACGTGCTGCGGTATGCGGAGACACTAAAAGCAGCATAGTAGAACACAGAAGAAGCTTCTAAGTTGAAGTAATAGCCAGTAAGAAGTAGTACAATTCAAGTTTTATTCGTCGATAATTCACTTTTTAGCCAGTTTTGGTGGCTTGGACATGACCTAGGACCTTAAGATTTTGCATGAAAGGAGGACTGGTAGCCGCGTTGCACGGGAGAATGTGAAAGGTGTTCATATGTAGTAAAAACCTGAGAAATCCGTCCGTTTTCGTCATTTGTTATCGAATCGACTTAAAGCCAGATCGTCACATTGGCCGCTTTTCTCTCTGAGACGGTTACATTTATCGTCTGCAAAGCTATGTCGCGTGCTGTGGTATGCGGAGACACTAAAAGCACCATAGTAGAACACAGAAGAAGCTTCTAAAATGAAGTAATAGCCAGTAAGAAGTAGTACAATTCAAGTTTTAGGCGTCGATTATTCACTTTTTAGCCAGTTTTGGTGGCTTGGACATGACCTAGGACCTTAAGATTTTGCATGAAAGTAGGACTAGCAGCCGCGTTGCATGGGAGAATGTGAAAAGTGTTCATATGTAGTAAAAAGCTGAGAAATCCGTCCGTTTTCGTCATTTGTTATCGAATCGACTTAAAGCCAGATCGTCACATTGGCCGCTTTTCTCTCTGAGACGGTTACATTTATCGTCTGCAAAGCTATGTCGCGTGCTGCGGTATGCGGAGGCACTAAAAGCACCATAGTAGAACACAGAAGAAGCTTCTAAGTTGAAGCAATAGCCATAAGAAGCAGTACAATTCAAGTTTTGGTTATCGATTATTGATTTTTAGCAGCTTTGGTACCTTGGACAAGAAGTGGAACCTTAAGATTTTGCATGAAAGGAGGACTAGCAGCAGCGTTGCACGGGAGAATGTGAAAAGGGTTCATATGTACTAAAAACCTGAGAAATCCGTCCGTTTTCGTCATTTGTTATCGAATCGACTTAAAGCCAGATCGTCACTTTGGCCGCTTTTCTGTCCGAAATGGTTACGTTTATCGTCTGCAAGGCTATGTCACGTGCTGCGGTATGCGGAGACACTAAAAGCACCATAGTAGAACACAGAAGAAGCTTCTATGTTGAAGTAATAGCCAGTAAGAAGTAGTACAAATCAAGTTTTAGGCGTCGATTATTCACATTTTAGCCAGTTTTGGTGGCTTGGACATGAGCTAGGACCTTAAGATTTTGCATGAAAGGAGGATTAGCAGCCGAGTTGCACGGGAGAATGTGAAAAGTGTTCATATGTACTAAAAACCTGAGAAATCCGTCCGTTTTCGTCATTTGTTATCGAATCGACTTAAAGCCAGATCGTCACTTTGGCCGCTTTTCTCTCTGAAATGGTTACGTTTATCGTCTGCAAGGCTATGTCACGTGCTGCGGTATGCGGAGAGACTAAAAGCACCATAGTAGAACACAGAAGAGGCTTCTAAGTTGAAGCAATAAAAAGTAACGAGTAGTACAATTCAAGTATTAGTTGTCGATTATTCACTTTTTAGCCGGCTTTATTGGCTTGGACATGACCTAGTACCTTAAGATTTTGCATGAAAGGAGGATTAGCAGCCGCGTTGCACGGGAGAATGTGAAACGTGTTCATATGTACTAAAAACCTGAGAAATCCGTCCGTTTTCGTCATTTGTTATCGAATCGACTTAAAGCCAGATCGCCACATTGGCCGCTTTTCTCTCTGAGACGGTTACATTTATCGTCTGCAAAGCTACGTCGCGTGCTGCGGTATGCGGAGACACTAAAAGAACCATAGTGGAACACAGAAGAAGCTTCTAAGTTGAAGCAATGGCCAGTAAGAAGTAGTACAATTCAAGTCTTGGCTATCGATTATTGATCTTTAGCCGGCTTTGGTGCCTTGGACATGAGGTCGAACCTTAAGATTATGCTTGAAAGGAGGACTAGCAGCTGCGTTGCACGGGAGAATGTGAAAAGGGTTCATATGTAGTAAAAACCTGAGAAATCCGTCCGTTTTCGTCATTTGTTATCGAATCGACTTAAAGCCAGATCGTCACTATGGCCGCTTTTCTCTCTGAAATGGTTACGTTTATCTTCTGCAAGGCTATGTCACGTGCTGCGGTATGCGGAGACACTAAAAGCAGCATAGTAGAACACAGAAGAAGCTTCTAAGTTGAAGTAATAGCCAGTAAGATGTAGTACAATTCAAGTTTTAGGCGTCGATAATTCACTTTTTAGCCAGTTTTGGTGGCTTGGACATGACCTAGGACCTTAAGATTTTGCATGAAAGGAGGACTGGTAGCCGCGTTGCACGGGAGAATGTGAAAGGTGTTCATATGTAGTAAAAACCTGAGAAATCCGTCCGTTTTCGTCATTTGTTATCGAATCGACTTAAAGCCAGATCGTCACATTGGCCGCTTTTCTCTCTGTGACGGTTACATTTATCGTCTGCAAAGCTATGTCGCGTGCTGTGGTATGCGGAGACACTAAAAGCACCATAGTAGAACACAGAAGAAGCTTCTAAAATGAAGTAATAGCCAGTAAGAAGTAGTACAATTCAAGTTTTAGGCGTCGATTATTCACTTTTTAGCCGGCTTTGGTGGCTTGGACATGACCTAGGACTTTATGATTTTGCATGAAAGTAGGACTAGCAGCCGCGTTGCATGGGAGAATGTGAAAAGGGTTCATATGTACTAAAAACCTGAGAAATCCGTCCGTTTTCGTCATTTGTTATCGAATCGACTTAAAGCCAGATCGTCACATTGGCCGCTTTTCTCTCTGAGACGGTTACATTTATCGTCTGCAAAGCTATGTCGCGTGCTGCGGTATGCGGAGACACTAAAAGCACCTTAGTAGAACACAGAATAAGTTTCTAAGTTGAAGCAATGGTCAGTAAGAAGTAGTGCAATTCAAGTTTTGACTATCGATTATTGATTTTTGGCCGGCTTTGGTGCCTTGGACATGAGGTGGAACCTTAAGATTTTGCATGAAAGGAGGACTAGCAGCCGCGTTGCACGGGAGAATGTGAAAAGGGTTCATATGTACTAAAAACCTGAGAAATCCGTCCGTTTTCGTCATTTGTTATCGAATCGACTTAAAGCCAGATCGTCACATTGGCCGCTTTTCTCTCTGAGACGGTTACATTTATCGTCTGCAAAGCTATGTCGCGTGCTGCGGTATGCGGAGACACTAAAAGCACCATAGTAGAACACATAAGAAGTTTCCATGTTGAAGTAATAGCCAGTAAGAAGTAGTACAATTCAAGTTTTAGGCGTCGATTATTCACTTTTTAGGCGGCTTTGGTGGCTTGGACATGTCCTAGGACCTTAAGATTTTCCATGAAAGGAGGACTAGCAGCCGCGTTGCACGGGAGAATGTGAAAAGTGTTCATATGTAGTAAAAACCTGAGAAATCTGTCCGTTTTCGTCATTTGTTATCGAATCGACTTAAAGCCAGATCGTCACATTTGCCGCTTTTCTCTCTGAGACGGTTACATTTATCGTCTGCAAAGCTATGTCGCGTGCTGCGGTATGCGGAGGCACTAAAAGCACCATAGTAGAACACAGAAGAAGCTTCTAAGTTGAAGCAATAGCCATAAGAAGCAGTACAATTCAAGTTTTGGTTATCGATTATTGATTTTTAGCAGCTTTGGTACCTTGGACAAGAAGTGGAACCTTAAGATTTTGCATGAAAGGAGGACTAGCAGCCGCGTTGCACGGGAGAATGTGAAAAGGGTTCATATGTACTAAAAACCTGAGAAATCCGTCCGTTTTCGTCATTTGTTATCGAATCGACTTAAAGCCAGATCGTCACATTGGCCGCTTTTCTCTCTGAGACGGTTACATTTATCGTCTGCAAAGCTATGTCGCGTGCTGTGGTATGCGGAGACACTAAAAGCACCATAGTAGAACACAGAAGAGGCTTCTAAGTTGAAGCAATAAAAAGTAACGTGTAGTACAATTCAAGTATTAGTTGTCGATTATTCACTTTTTAGGCGGCTTTATTGGCTTGGACATGACCTAGTACCTTAAGATTTTGCATTAAAGGAGGATTAGCAGCCGCGTTGCACGGGAGAATGTGAAACGTGTTCATATGTACTAAAAACCTGAGAAATCCGTCCGTTTTCGTCATTTGTTATCGAATCGACTTAAAGCCAGATCGCCACATTGGCCGCTTTTCTCTCTGAAACGGTTACATTTATCGTCTGCAAAGCTATGTCGCGTGCTGCGGTATGCGGAGACACTAAAAGAACCATAGTGGAACACAGAATAAGCTTCTAAGTTGAAGCAGTGGCCAGTAAGAAGTAGTACAATTCAAGTCTTGGCTATCGATTATTAATCTTTAGCCGGCTTTGGTGCCTTGGACATGAGGTCGAACCTTAAGATTATGCTTGAAAGGAGGACTAGCAGCTGCGTTGCACGGGAGAATGTGAAAAGGGTTCATATGTAGTAAAAACCTGAGAAATCCGTCCGTTTTCGTCATTTGTTATCGAATCGACTTAAAGCCAGATCGTCACTATGGCCGCTTTTCTCTCTGAAATGGTTACGTTTATCTTCTGCAAGGCTATGTCACGTGCTGCGGTATGCGGAGACACTAAAAGCACCATAGTAGAACACAGAAGAAGCTTCTATGTTGAAGCAATAAAAAGTAACGAGTAGTACAATTCAAGTATTAGTTGTCGATTATTCACTTTTTAGCCGGCTTTATTGGCTTGGACATGACCTATTACCTTAAGATTTTGCATGAAAGGAGGACTTGCAGCCGCGTTGCACGGGAGAATGTGAAAAGTGTTCCTATGTACTAAAAACCTGAGAAATCCGTCCGTTTTCGTCATATGTTATCGAATCGACGTAAAGCCAGATCGTCACATTGGCCGCTTTTCTCTCTGAGACGGTTACATTTATCGTCTGCAAAGCTATGTCGCGTGCTGCGGTATGCGGAGACACTAAAAGCAGCATAGTAGAACACAGAAGACGCTTCTAACTTGAAGTAATAGCCAGTAAGAAGTAGTACAATTCAAGTTTTAGGCGTCGATTATTCACTTTTTAGCCAGTTTTGGTGGCTTGGACATGACCTAGGACCTTAAGATTTTGCATGAAAGGAGGACTGGTAGCCGCGTTGCACGGGAGAATGTGAAAGGTGTTCATATGTAGTAAAAACCTGAGAAATCCGTCCGTTTTCGTCATTTGTTATCGAATCGACTTAAAGCCAGATCGTCACATTGGCCGCTTTTCTCTCTGAGACGGTTACATTTATCGTCTGCAAAGCTATGTCGCGTGCTGTGGTATGCGGAGACACTAAAAGCACCATAGTAGAACACAGAAGAAGCTTCTAAAATGAAGTAATAGCCAGTAAGAAGTAGTACAATTCAAGTTTTAGGCGTCGATTATTCACTTTTTAGCCGGCTTTGGTGGCTTGGACATGACCTAGGACTTTAAGATTTTGCATGAAAGTAGGACTAGCAGCCGCGTTGCATGGGAGAATGTGAAAAGTGTTCATATGTAGTAAAAAGCTGTGAAATCCGTCCGTTTTCGTCATTTGTTATCGAATCGACTTAAAGCCAGATCGTCACATTGGCCGCTTTTCTCTCTGAGACGAATACATTTATCGTCTGCAAAGCTATGTCGCGTGCTGTGGTATGCGGAGACACTAAAAGCACCATAGTAGAACACAGAAGAAGGTTCTAAAATGAAGTAATAGCCAGTAAGAAGTAGTAAAATTCAAGTTTTAGGCATCGATTATTCACTTTTTAGCCGGCTTTGGTGGCTTGGACATGACCTAGGACTTTAAGATTTTCCATGAAAGTAGGACTAGCAGCCGCGTTGCATGGGAGAATGTGAAAAGTGTTCATATGTAGTAAAAAGCTGAGAAATCCGTCCGTTTTCGTCATTTGTTATCGAATCGACTTAAAGCCAGATCGTCACATTGGCCGCTTTTCTCTCTGAGACGGTTACATTTATCGTCTGCAAAGCTATGTCGCATGCTGCGGTATGCGGAGACACTAAAAGCACCATAGTGGAACACAGAATAAGCTTCTAAGTTGAAGCAATGGCCAGTAAGAAGTAGTACAATTCAAGTTTTGGCTATCGATTATTGATGTTTAGCCGGCTTTGGTGGCTTGGACATGAGGTCGAACCTTAAGATTTTGCTTGAAAGAAGGACTAGCAGCTGCGTTGCACGGGAGTATGTGAAAAGGGTTCATATGTAGTAAAAACCTGAGAAATCCGTCCGTTTTCGTCATTTGTTATCGAATCTACTTAAAGCCAGATCGTCACATTGGCCGCTTTTCTCTCTGAGACGGTTACATTTATCGTCTGCAAAGCTATGTCGCGTGCTGCGGTATGCGGAGACACTAAAAGCACCATAGTTGAACACATAAGAAGTTTCTATGTTGAAGTAATAGCCAGTAAGAAGTAGTACAATTCAAGGTTTAGGCGTCGATTATTCACTTTTTAGCCGGCTTTGGTGGCTTGGACATGACCTAGTACCTTAAGATTTTGCTTGAAAGGAGGACTAGCAGCCGCGTTGCACGGGAGAATGTGAAAAGTGTTCATATGTACTAAAAACCTGAGAAATCCGTCCGTTTTCGTCATTTTTTATCGAATCGACTTAAAGCCAGATCGCCACATTGGCCGCTTTTCTCTCTGATACGGTTACATTTATCGTCTGCAAAGCTATGTCGCGTGCTGCGGTATGCGGAGACACTAAAAGAACCATAGTGGAACACAGAATAAGCTTCTAAGTTGAAGCAACGGCCAGTAAGAAGTAGTACAATTCAAGTCTTGGCTATCGATTATTGATCTTTAGCCGGCTTTGGTGCCTTGGACATGAGGTCGAACCTTAAGATTATGCTTGAAAGGAGGACTAGCAGCTGCGTTGCACGGGAGAATGTGAAAAGGGTTCATATGTAGTAAAAACCTGAGAAATCCGTCAGTTTTCGTCATTTGTTATCGAATCGACTTAAAGCCAGATCGTCACTATGGCCGCTTTTCTCTCTGAAATGGTTACGTTTATCTTCTGCAAGGCTATGTCACGTGCTGCGGTATGCGGAGCCACTAAAAGCACCATAGTAGAACACAGAAGAAGCTTCTATGTTGAAGCAATAAAAAGTAACGAGTAGTACAATTCAAGTATTAGTTGTCGATTATTCACTTTTTAGCCGGCTTTATTGGCTTGGACATGACCTATTACCTTAAGATTTTGCATGAAAGGAGGACTTGCAGCCGCGTTGCACGGGAGAATGTGAAAAGTGTTCCTATGTACTAAAAACCTGAGAAATCCGTCCGTTTTCGTCATATGTTATCGAATCGACGTAAAGCCAGATCGTCACATTGGCCGCTTTTCTCTCTGAGACGGTTACATTTATCGTCTGCAAAGCTATGTCGCGTGCTGCGGTATGCGGAGACACTAAAAGCAGCATAGTAGAACACAGAAGACGCTTCTAAGTTGAAGTAATAGCCAGTAAGAAGTAGTACAATTCAAGTTTTAGGTGTCGATTATTCACTTTTTAGCCAGTTTTGGTGGCTTGGACATGACCTAGGACTTTAAGATTTTGCATGAAAGTAGGACTAGCAGCCGCGTTGCATGGGAGAATGTGAAAAGTGTTCATATGTAGTAAAAAGCTGAGAAATCCGTCCGTTTTCGTCATTTGTTATCGAATCGACTTAAAGCCAGATCGTCACATTGGCCGCTTTTCTCTCTGAGACGGTTACATTTATCGTCTGCAAAGCTATGTCGCGTGCTGTGGTATGCGGAGACACTAAAAGCACCATAGTAGAACACAGAAGAAGCTTCTAAAATGAAGTAATAGCCAGTAAGAAGTAGTAAAATTCAAGTTTTAGGCATCGATTATTCACTTTTTAGCCGGCTTTGGTGGCTTGGACATGACCTAGGACTTTAAGATTTTCCATGAAAGTAGGACTAGCAGCCGCGTTGCATGGGAGAATGTGAAAAGTGTTCATATGTAGTAAAAACCTGAGAAATCCGTCCGTTTTCGTCATTTGTTATCGAATCGACTTAAAGCCAGATCGTCACATTGGCCGCTTTTCTCTCTGAAACGGTTACGTTTATCGTCTGCAAAGCTATGTCACGTGCTGCGGTATGCGGAGACACTAAAAGCACCATAGTAGAACACAGAAGAAGCTTCTAAGTTGAAGTAATAGCCAGTAAGAAGTAGTACAATTCAAGTTTTAGGCGTCGATTATTCACTTTTTAGCCAGTTTTGGTGGCTTGGACATGACCTAGGACCTTAAGATTTTGCATGAAAGGAGGACTGGTAGCCACGTTGCACGGGAGAATGTGAAAGGTGTTCATATGTAGTAAAAACCTGAGAAATCCGTCCGTTTTCGTCATTTGTTATCGAATCGACTTAAAGCCAGATCGTCACATTGACCGCTTTTCTCTCTGAGACGGTTACATTTATCGTCTGCAAAGCTATGTCGCGTGCTGCGGTATGCGGAGACACTAAAAGCACCATAGTAGAACACAGAAGAAGCTTCTATGTTGAAGTAATAGCCAGTAAGAAGTAGTACAATTCAAGTTTTAGGCGTCGATTATTCACTTTTTAGCCGGCTTTGGTGGCTTGGACATGACCTAGGACCTTAAGATTTTGCATGAAAGGAGGACTAGCAGCCGCGTTGCACGGGAGAATGTGAAAAGTGTTCATATGTAGTAAAAACCTGAGAAATCCTTCCGTTTTCGTCATTTGTTATAGAATCGACTTAAAGCCAGATCGTCACATTCGCCGATTTTCTCTCTGAGACGGTTACATTTATCGTCTGCAAAGCTATGTCGCGTGCTGCGGTATGCGGAGACCTTAAAAGCACCATAGTAGAACACAGAATAAGCTTCTAAGTTGAAGCAATGGTCAGTAAGAAGTAGTACAATTCAAGTTTTGGTTATCGATTATTGATTTTTAGCCGGCTTTGGTGCTTTGGACATGAGGTCGAAACTTAAGATTTTGCATGAAAGGAGGACTAGCAGCTGCGTTGCACGGGAGAATGTGAAAAGGGTTCATATGTAGTAAAAACCTGAGAAATCCGTCCGTTTTCGTCTTTTGTTATCGAATCGACTTAAAGCCAGATCGTCACATTGGCCGCTTTTCTCTCTGAGACGGTTACATTTATCGTCTGCAAAGCTATGTCGCGTGCTGCGGTATGCGGAGACACTAAAAGCACCATAGTAGAACACAGAAGAAGCTTCTAAGTTGAAGCAATAGCCATAAGAAGCAGTACAATTCAAGTTTTGGTTATCGATTATTGATTTTCAGCGGCTTTGGTGCCTTGGACAAGAGGTGGAACCTTAAGTTTTTGCATGAACGGAGGACTAGCATCCGCGTTGCACTTGAAAATGTGAAAAGGGTTCATATGTACTAAAAACCTGAGAAATCCGTCCGTTTTCGTCATTTGTTATCGAATCGACTTAAAGCCAGATCGTCACTATTGCCGCTTTTCTCTCTGAAACGGTTACGTTTATCGTCTGCAAAGCTATGTCACGTGCTGCGGTATGCGGAGACACTAAAAGCACCATAGTAGAACACAGAAGAAGCTTCTAAGTTGAAGCAATAAAAAGTAACAAGTAGTGCAATTCAAGTATTAGTTGTCGATTATTTACTTTTTAGCCGGCTTTATTGGCTTGGACATGACCCAGTACCCTAAGATTTTGCATGAAAGGAGGACTAGGAGCCGCGTTGCACGGGAGAACGTGAAAAGTGTTCATATGTACTAAAAACCTGAGAAATCCGTCCGTTTTCGTCATTTGTTATCGAATCGACTTTAAGCCAGATCGTCACATTGGCCGCTTTTCTCTCTGAGATGGTTACATTTATCGTCTGCAAAGCTATGTCGCGTGCTGCGGTATGCGGAGACACTAAAAGCACCATAGTAGAACACTGAAGAATCTTCTATGTTGAAGTAATAGCCAGTAAGAAGTAGTACAATTCAAGTTTTAGGCGTCGATTATTCACTTTTTAGCCGGCTTTGGTGGCTTGGACATGACCTAGGACCTTAAGATTTTGCATGAAAGGAGGACTAGCAGCCGCGTTGCACGGGAGAATGTGAAAAGTGTTCATATGTAGTAAAAACCTGAGAAATCCTTCCGTTTTCGTCATTTGTTATAGAATCGATTTAAAGCCAGATCGTCACATTCGCCGCTTTTCTCTCTGAGACGGTTACATTTATCGTCTGCAAAGCTATGTCGCGTGCTGCGGTATGCAGAGACCTTAAAAGCACCATAGTAGAACACAGAATAAGCTTCTAAGTTGAAGCAATGGTCAGTAAGAAGTAGTACAATTCAAGTTTTGGTTATCGATTATTGATTTTTAGCCGGCTTGGTGCTTTGGACATGAGGTCGAAACTTAAGATTTTGCATGAAAGGAGGACTAGCAGCTGCGTTGCACGGGAGAATGTGAAAAGGGTTCATATGTAGTAAAAACCTGAGAAACCCGTCCGTTTTCGTCTTTTGTTATCGAATCGACTTAAAGCCAGATCGTCACATTGGCCGCTTTTCTCTCTGAGACGGTTACATTTATCGTCTGCAAAGCTATGTCGCGTGCTCCGGTATGCGGAGACACTAAAAGCGCCATAGTAGAACACAGAAGAAGCTTCTAAGTTGAAGCAATAGCCAGTAAGAAGTAGTACAATTCAAGTTTTGGCTATCGATTATTCACATTTTAGCTGGCTTTGGTGGCTTGGACATGACCTAGGACCTTAATATTTTGCATGAAAGGAGGACTAGCAGCCGCCGTGCACGGGAGAATGTGAAAAGTGTTCATATGTAGTAAAAACCTGAGAAATCCGTTCGCTTTCGTCATTTGTTATCGAATCGACTTAAAGCCAGATCGTCACTATGGACGATTTTCTCTCTGAAACGGTTACGTTTATCGTCTGCAAAGCTATGTCACGTGCTGCGGTATGCGGAGGCACTAAAATCACCATAGTAGAACACAGAAGAAGCTTCTAAGTTGAAGCAATATAAAGTAACAAGTAGTACAATTCAAGTATTAATTGTCGATTATTGACTTTTAAGCCGGCTTTATTGGCTTGGACATGACCTGGTACCTTAAGATTTTGCATGAAAGGAGGACTAGCAGCCGCGTTGCACGGGAGACTGTGAAAAGTGTTCATATGTACTAAAAACCTGATAAATCCGTCCGTTTTCGTCATTTGTTATCGAATCGACTTAAAGCCAGATCGTCACATTGGCCGCTTTTCTCTCTGAGACGGTTACATTTATCGTCTGCAAAGCTATGTCGCGTGCTGCGGTATGCGGAGACACTAAGTGCACCATAGTAGAACACAGAAGAAGCTTCTAAGTTGAAGCAATGGCCAGTAAGAAGTAGTACAGTTAAAGTTTAGGTTATCGATTATTGATTTTTAGCCGGCTTTTGTGCCTTGGACACGAGGTGGAACCTTAAGATTTTGCATGAAAGGAGGACTAGCAGCCGCGTTGCACGGGAGAATGTGAAAAGGGTTCGTATGTAGTAAAAACCTCAGAAATCCGTCCGTTTTCGTCATTTGTTATCGAATCGACTTAAAGCCAGATCGTCACTATGGCCGCTTTTCTCTCTGAAACGGTTACGTTTATCGTCTTCAAAGCTATGTCACGTGCTGCGGTATGCGGAGACACTAAAAGCACCATAGTAGAACACAGAAGAAGCTTCTAAGTTGAAGTAATAGCCAGTAAGAAGTAGTACAATTCAAGTTTTAGGCGTCGATTATTCACTTTTTAGCCGTCTTTGGTGGCTTGGACATGACCTAGGACCTTAAGATTTTGCATGAAAGGAGGACTAGCAGCCGCGTTGCACGGGAGAATGTGAAAAGTGTTCATATGTAGTAAAAACCTGACAAATCCTTCCGTTTTCGTCATTTGTTATAGCCAGATCGTCACATTGGCCGCTTTTCTCTCTGAGACGGTTACATTTATCGTCTGCAAAGCTATGTCGCGTGCTGCGGTATACGGAGACCTTAAAAGCACCATAGTAGAACACAGAATAAGCTTCTAAGTTGAAGCAATGGTCAGTAAGAAGTAGTACAATTCATGTTTTGGTTATCGATTATTGATTTGTAGCCGCCTTTGGTGCCTTGGACATGAGGTCGAACCTTAAGATTTTGCATGAAAGGAGGACTAGCAGCTGCGTTGCACGGGAGAATGTGAAAAGGGTTCATATGTAGTAAAAACCTGAGAAATCCGCCCGTCTTCGTCATTTGTTATCGAACCTACGTAAAGCCAGATCGTCATATTGGCCGCTCTTCTCTCTGAAACGGTTACATTTATCGTCTGCAAAGCTATGTCGCGTGCTGCGGTATGCGGAGATACTAAAAGCACCATAGTAGAACACAGAATAAGCTTCTAAGTTGAAGCAATAGCCAGTAAGAAGTAGTACAATTCAAGTTTTAGTTGTCGATTATTCACTTTTTAGCCGTCTTTGGTGGCTTGGACATGACCTAGGACCTTAAGATTTTGCATGAAAGGAGGACTAGCAGCCGCGTTGCACGGGAAAATGTGAAAAGCGTTCATATGTAGTAAAAACCTGAGAAATCCGCCCATCTTCGTCAATTGTTATCGAACCTACCTAAAGCCAGATCGTCACATTGGCCGCTCTTCTCTCTGAATCGGTTACGTTTATCGTCTGCAAAACTATGTCACGTGCTGCGGTATGCGGAGATACTAAAAGCACCATAGTAGAACACGGAAGAAGCTTCTAAGTTGAAGTAATAGCCAGTAAGAAGTAGTACAATTCAAGTTTTAGGCGTCGATTATTCACTTTTTAGCCGGCTTTGGTGGCTTGGACATGACCTAGGACCTTAAGATTTTGCATGAAAGGAGGACTAGCAGCCGCGTTGCACGGGAGAATGTGAAAAGTGTTCATTTGTAGTAAAAACCTGAGAAATCCGTCCGTTTTCGTCATTTGTTATCGAATCGACTTAAAGCCAGATCGCCACATTGGCCGCTTTTCTCTCTGAGACGGTTACATTTATCGTCTGCAAAGCTATGTCGCGTGCTGCGGTATGCGGAGACACTAAAAGCACCATAGTAGAACACAGAAGAAGCTTCTAAGTTGAAGCAATAGCCATAAGAAGCAGTACAATTCAAGTTTTTATTATCGATTATTGTTTTTTAGCGGCTTTGGTGCCTTGGACAAGAGGTGGAACCTTAAGATTTTGCATGAAAGGAGGACTAGCAGCTGCGTTGCACGGGAGAATGTGAAAAGGGTTCATATGTAGTAAAAACCTGAGAAATCCTCCCGTTTTCGTCATTTGTTATCTAAACTACTTAAAGCCAGATCGTCACATTGGCCGCTCTTCTCTCTGAATCGGTTACATTTATCGTCTGCAAAGCTATGTCGCGTGCTGCGGTATGCAGAGACACTAAAAGCACCATAGTAGAACACAGAAGAAGCTTCTAAGTTGAAGCAATAGCCAGTAAGAAGTAGTACAATTCAAGTG
Source organism: Schistocerca gregaria (assembly GCF_023897955.1). NCBI lineage: Eukaryota > Metazoa > Arthropoda > Insecta > Orthoptera > Acrididae > Schistocerca > Schistocerca gregaria. The sequence goes on along the minus strand of NW_026061883.1, from coordinate 4,833,352 downwards.
TTAGTTGTCGATTATCCACATTTTAGGCGGCTTTGGTGGCTTGGACATGACCTAGGACCTTAAGATTTTGCATGAAAGGAGGACTAGCAGCCGCGGTGCACGGAAGAATGTGAAAAGTGTTAATATGTAGTAAAAACCTGAGAAATCCGTTCGTTTTCGTCTTTTGTTATCAAATCGACTTAAAGCCAGATCGTCACATTAGCCGCTTTTCTCTCTGAGACGGTTACATTTATCGTCCTCAAAGCTATGTCGCGAGCAGCGGTATGCGAAGACACTAAAAGCACCATAGTAGAACACAGAATAAGCTTCTAAGTTGAAGCAATGGCCAGTAAGAAGTAGTACAATTCAAGTTTTGGCTATCTATTATTGATTTTTAGCCGGCTTTGGTGCCTTGGACATGAGGTGGAACCTTAAGATTTTGCTTGAAAGGAGGACTAGCAGCCGCGTTGCACGGGAGAATGTGAAAAGGGTTCGTATGTAGTAAAAACCTCAGAAATCCGTACGTTTTTGTCATTTGTTATCGAATCGACTTAAAGCCAGATCGTCACTATGGCCGCTTTTCTCTCTGAAACGGTTACGTTTATCGTCTACAAAGCTATGTCACGTGCTGCGGTATGCGGGGACACTAAAAGCACCATAGTAGAACACAGAAGAAGCTTCTAAGTTGAAGTAATAGCCAGTAAGAAGTAGTACAATTCAAGTTTTAGGCGTCGATTATTCACTTTTTAGCCGGCTTTGGTGGCTTGGACATGACCTAGGACCTTAAGATTTTGCATGAAAGGAGGACTAGCAGTCGCGTTGCACGGGAGAATGTGAAAAGTGTTCATATGTACTAAAAACCTGAGAAATACGTCCGTTTTCGTCATTTGTTATCGAATCGACTTAAAGCCAGATCGCCACATCGGCCGCTTTTCTCTCTGAGACGGTTACATTTATCGTCTGCAAAGCTATGTCGCGTGCTGCGGTATGCGGAGACACTAAAAGCACCATAGTAGAACACAGAAGAAGCTTCTAAGTTGAAGCAATAGCCATAAGAAGCAGTATAATTCAAGTTTTGGTTATCGATTATTGTTTTTTAGCGGCTTTGGTGCCTTGGACAAGAGGTGGAACCTTAAGATTTTGCATGAAAGGAGGACTAGCAGCTGCGTTGCACGGGAGAATGTAAAAGGGTTCATATGTAGTAAAAAACTGAGAAATCCGCCCGTTTTCGTCATTTGTTATCTAATCTACTTAAAGCCAGATCGTCACATTGGCCACTCTTCTCTCTGAATCGGTTACATTTATCGTCTGCAAAGCTATGTCGCGTGCTGCGGTATGCGGAGACACTAAAAGCACCATAGTAGAACACAGAAGAAGCTTCTAAGTTGAAGCAATAAAAAGTAACAAGTAGTACAATTCAATATTAGTTGTCGATTATTCACTTTTTAGGCGGCTTTATTGGCTTGGACATGACCTAGTACCTTACGATTTTGCATGAAAGGAGGACTAGCAGCCGCGTTCCACGGGAGAATGTTAAAAGTGTTCATATGCAGTAAAAACCTGAGAAATCCGTCCGTTTTCGTCATTTGTTATCGAATCGACTTAAAGCCAGATCGTCACATTGGCCGCTTTTCTCTCTGAGACGGTTACATTTATCGTCTGCAAAGCAATGTCGCGTGCTGCGGTATGCGGAGACACTAAAAGCACCATTGTAGAACACAGAAGAAGCTTCTAAGTTGAAGCAATAGTCAGTAAGAAGTAGTACAATTCAAGTTTTGGTTATCGACTATTGATTTTTAGCCGGCTTTGGTGCCTTGGACATGAGGTGGAACCTTAAGATTTTGCATGAAAGGAGGACTAGCAGCTGCGTTGCTCGGGAGAATGTGAAGAGGGTTCATATGTCGCAAAAACCTGAGAAATCCGCCCGTTTTCGTCATTTGTTACCGAATCTACTTAAAGCCAGATCGTCACATTGGCCGCTCTTCTCTCTGAATCGGTTACATTTATCGTCTGCAAAGCTATGTCGCGTGCTCCGGTATGCGGAGACACTAAAAGCACCATAGTAGAACACAGAAGAAGCTTCTAAGTTGAAGCAATAGCCAGTAAGAAGTAGTACAATTCAAGTTTTGGCTATCGATTATTCACATTTTAGCCGGCTTTGGTGGCTTGGACATGACCTAGGACCTTAATATTTTGCATGAAAGGAGGACTAGCAGCCGCCGTGCACGGGAGAATGTGAAAAGTGTTCATATGTAGTAAAAACCTGAGAAATCCGTTCGCTTTCGTCATTTGTTATCGAATCGACATAAAGCCAGATCGTCACTATGGACGATTTTCTCTCTGAAACGGTTACGTTTATCGTCTGCAAAGCTATGTCACGTGCTGCGGTATGCGGAGACACTAAAAGCACCATAGTAGAACACAGAAGAAGCTTCTAAGTTGAAGTAATAGCCAGTAAGAAGTAGTACAATTCAAGTTTTAGTTGTCGATTATTCACTTTTTAGCCGGCATTGGTGGCTTGGACATGACCTAGGACCATAAGATTTTGTATGAAAGGAGGACTTGCAGCCGCGTTGCACGGGAGAATGTGAAAAGTGTTCATATGTAGTAAAAACATGAGAAATCCGTCCGTTTTCGTCATTTGTTATCGAATCGACTTGAAGGAAGATCGTCACATTGGTCGTTCTTCTCTCTAAAACGGTTACATTTATCGTCTGCAAAGATATGTCGTGTGCTGCTGTAAGCCGAAACACTAAAAGCACCATAGTAGAACACAGAAGAAGCTTCTAAGTTTAAGTAATAGCCAGTAAGAAGTAGTACAATTCAAGTTTTAGTTGTCGATTATTCACTTTTTAGCCCGCATTGGTGGCTTGGACATGACCTAGGACCATAAGATTTTGCATGAAAGGAGGACTTGCAGCCGCGTTGCACGGGAGGATGTGAAAAGTGTTCATATGTAGTAAAATCATGAGAAATCCGTCCGTTTTCGTCATTTGTTATCGAATCGACTTTAAGCCAGATCGTCACATTGGCCGCTTTTCTCTCTGAGACGGTTACATTTATCGTCTGCAAAGCTATGTCGCGTGCTGCGGTATGCGGAGACACTAAAAGCACCATAGTAGAACACAGAAGAAGCTTCAAAGTTGAAGTAAAAGCCAGTAAGAAGTAGTACAATTCAAGTTTTAGTTGTCGATTGTTCACTTTTTAGCCGGCTTTGGTGGCTATGACATGACCTAGGACCTTAAGATTTTGCATGAAAGAAAGCCTAGCAGCCACGTTGCACGGGAGAATGTGAAAAATGTTCATATGTAGTAAAAACCTGAGAAATCCGTCCGTTTTCGTCATTTGTTACTGAATCGACTTAAAGCCAGATCGTCACATTTGCCGCTCTTCTGTCTGAAAAGGTTACATTTTTCGTCTGCAAAGCTATGTCGCGTGCTGCGGTATGCGGAGACACTAAAAGCACCATAATAGAACATAGGAGAAGCTTCTAAGTTGAAGCAATAGCCAGTAAGAAGTAGTACAATTCAAGTTTTAGTTGTCGATTATTCACTTCTTAGCCGGCTTTCGTGGCTTGGACATAAACTAGGACCTTCAGATTTTGCATGAAAGGAGGACTAGCAGCCGCGTTGCACGGGAGAGTGTGAAAAGTGTTCATATGTAGTAAAAAGCTGAGAAATCCGTCCGTTTTCGTCATTTGTTATCGAATCGACTTAAAGCCAGATCGTCACATTGGCCGCTCTTCTGTCTGAAACGGTTACATTTATCGTCTGCAAAGCTATGTCGCGCGCTGCGGTATGCGGAGACACTAAAAGCACCATAGTAGAACACAGAAGAATCTTCTAAGTTGAAGTAATAGCCAGTAAGAAGTAGTACAAATCAAGTTTTAGTTGTCGATTGTTCACTTTTTAGCCGGCTTTGGTGGCTATGACATGACCTAGGACCTTAAGATTTTGCATGAAAGAAGGCCTAGCAGCCGCGTTGCACGGGAGAATGTGAAAAGTGTTCATATGTAGTAAAAACCTGAAAAATCCGTCCGTTTTCGTCATTTGTTACTGAATCGACTTAAAGCCAGATCGTCACATTTGCCGCTCTTCTGTCTGAAAAGGTTACATTTATCGTCTGCAAAGCTGTGTCGCGTGCTGCGGTATGCGGAGACACTAAAAGCACCATAGTAGAACATAGGAGAAGCTTCTAAGTTGACGCAATAGCCAGTAAGAAGTAGTACAATTCAAGTTTTAGTTGTCGATTATTCACTTTTTAGCCGGCTTTCGTGGCTTGGACATAAACTAGGACCATAAGATTTTGCATGAAAGGAGGACTAGCAGCCGCGTTGCACGGGAGAGTGTGAAAAGTGTTCATATGTAGTAAAAAGCTGAGAAATCCGTCCGTTTTCGTCATTTGTTATCGAATCGACTTAAAGCCAGATCGTCACATTGGCCGCTCTTCTGTCTGAAACAGTTACATTTATCGTCTGCAAAGCTATGTCGGGGCTGCGGTATGCGGAAACACTAAAAGGACCATAGTAGAACACAGAAGAAGCTTCTAAGTTGAAGTAATAGCCAGTGAGAAGTAGTACAATTCAAGTTTTAGTTGTCGATTATTCACTTTTTAGCCGGCTTTGGTGGCTTGGACATTACCTAGGACCTTAAGATTTTGCATGAAAGGAGGACTTGCAGCCGCGTTGCACGGGAGAATGTGAAAAGTGTTCATATGTAGTAAAAACCTAAGAAATCCGTCCGTTTTCTTAATTTGTTATCGAATCGACTTAAAGCCAGATCGTCACATTGGCCGCTTTTCTCTCTGAGACGGTTACATTTATCGTCTGCAAACCTATGTCGCGTGCTGCGGTATGCGGACACACTAAAAGCACCATAGTAGAACACAGAAGAAGCTTCAAAGTTGAAGTAAAAGCCAGTAAGAAGTAGTACAATTCAAGTTTTAGTTGTCGATTGTTCACTTTTTAGCCGGCTTTGGTGGCTATGACATGACCTAGGACCTTAAGATTTTGCATGAAAGAAGGCCTAGCAGCCACGTTGCACGGGAGAATGTGAAAAATGTTCATATGTAGTAAAAACCTGAGAAATCCGTCCGTTTTCGTCATTTGTTACTGAATCGACTTAAAGCCAGATCGTCACATTTGCCGCTCTTCTGTCTGAAAAGGTTACATTTTTCGTCTGCAAAGCTATGTCGCGTGCTGCGGTATGCGGAGACACTAAAAGCACCATAATAGAACATAGGAGAAGCTTCTAAGTTGAAGCAATAGCCAGTAAGAAGTAGTACAATTCAAGTTTTAGTTGTCGATTATTCACTTCTTAGCCGGCTTTCGTGGCTTGGACATAAACTAGGACCTTCAGATTTTGCATGAAAGGAGGACTAGCAGCCGCGTTGCACGGGAGAGTGTGAAAAGTGTTCATATGTAGTAAAAAGCTGAGAAATCCGTCCGTTTTCGTCATTTGTTATCGAATCGACTTAAAGCCAGATCGTCACATTGGCCGCTCTTCTGTCTGAAACGGTTACATTTATCGTCTGCAAAGCTATGTCGCGCGCTGCGGTATGCGGAGACACTAAAAGCACCATAGTAGAACACAGAAGAATCTTCTAAGTTGAAGTAATAGCCAGTAAGAAGTAGTACAAATCAAGTTTTAGTTGTCGATTGTTCACTTTTTAGCCGGCTTTGGTGGCTATGACATGACCTAGGACCTTAAGATTTTGCATGAAAGAAGGCCTAGCAGCCGCGTTGCACGGGAGAATGTGAAAAGTGTTCATATGTAGTAAAAACCTGAAAAATCCGTCCGTTTTCGTCATTTGTTACTGAATCGACTTAAAGCCAGATCGTCACATTTGCCGCTCTTCTGTCTGAAAAGGTTACATTTATCGTCTGCAAAGCTGTGTCGCGTGCTGCGGTATGCGGAGACACTAAAAGCACCATAGTAGAACATAGGAGAAGCTTCTAAGTTGACGCAATAGCCAGTAAGAAGTAGTACAATTCAAGTTTTAGTTGTCGATTATTCACTTTTTAGCCGGCTTTCGTGGCTTGGACATAAACTAGGACCATAAGATTTTGCATGAAAGGAGGACTAGCAGCCGCGTTGCACGGGAGAGTGTGAAAAGTGTTCATATGTAGTAAAAAGCTGAGAAATCCGTCCGTTTTCGTCATTTGTTATCGAATCGACTTAAAGCCAGATCGTCACATTGGCCGCTCTTCTGTCTGAAACAGTTACATTTATCGTCTGCAAAGCTATGTCGGGGCTGCGGTATGCGGAAACACTAAAAGGACCATAGTAGAACACAGAAGAAGCTTCTAAGTTGAAGTAATAGCCAGTGAGAAGTAGTACAATTCAAGTTTTAGTTGTCGATTATTCACTTTTTAGCCGGCTTTGGTGGCTTGGACATTACCTAGGACCTTAAGATTTTGCATGAAAGGAGGACTTGCAGCCGCGTTGCACGGGAGAATGTGAAAAGTGTTCATATGTAGTAAAAACCTAAGAAATCCGTCCGTTTTCTTAATTTGTTATCGAATCGACTTAAAGCCAGATCGTCACATTGGCCGCTTTTCTCTCTGAGACGGTTACATTTATCGTCTGCAAACCTATGTCGCGTGCTGCGGTATGCGGACACACTAAAAGCACCATAGTAGAACACAGAAGAAGCTTCTAAGTTGAAGTAATAGCAAGTAAGAAGTAGTACAATTCAAGTATTAGTTGTTGATTATTCACCTTTTAGCCGGCTTTAGTGGCTTGGACATGACCTAGGACCATAAGATTTTGCATGAAAGGAGGACTAGGAGCCGCGTTGCACGGGAGAATGTGAAAAGTGTTCATATGTGGTAAAAACCTGAGAAATCCGTCCGTTATCGTCATTTGTTATCGAATCGACTTAAAGCCAGATCGTCACAATGGCCGCTTTTCTCTCTGAGACGGTTACATTTATCGTCTGCAAAGCTATGTCGCGTGCTGCGGTATGCGGAGACACTAAAAGCACCATAGTAGAACACAGAAGAAGATTCAAAGTTGAAGTAATAGCCAGTAAGAAGTAGTACAATTCAGATATTATTTGTCGATTATTCACTTTTTGGCCGGCTTTGGTGGCTATGACATGACCTAGGACCATACGATTTTGTATGAAAGGAGGACTAGCAGCCGCGTTGCACGGGAGAATGTGACAAGTTTTCATATGTAGTAAAAACCTGGGAAATCCGCCCGTTTTCGTCATTTGTTATCGAATCGACTTAAAGCCAGATCGTCACATTGGCCGCTTTTCTCTCTGAGACGGTTACATTTATAGTCTGCAAAGCTATGTCGCGTGCGGCGGTATGCGGAGACACTAAAAGCACCATAGTAGAACACAGAAGAAGCTTCCAAGTTGACGAAATAGCCAGTAAGAAGTAGTACAATTCAAATTTTAGTTGTCGATTATTCACTTTTTAGCCGGCTTTGGTGGCTTGGACATGACCTAGGACCTTAAGATTTTGCATGAAAGGAGGACTTGCAGCCGCGTTGCACGGGATAATGTGAAAAGTGTTCATATGTAGGAAAAACCTGAGAAATCCGTCCGTTTTCGTCATTTGTTATCGAATCGACTTAAAGCCAGATCGTCACATTGGCCGCTTTTCTCTCTGACACGGTTTCATTTATCGTCTGCAAAGCTATGTCGCTTGCTGCGGTATGCGGAAACACTAAAAGCACCATAGTAGAACACAGAAGAAGCTTCTAAGTTGAAGTAATAGCCAGTAAGAAGTAGTACAATTCAAGTTTTAGTTGTCGATTATTCACATTTTAGCCGGCTTTGGTGGCTTGGACATGACCTAGGACCTTAAGATTTTGCATGAAAGGAGGACTTGCAGCCGCGTTGCACGGGAGAATGTGAAAAGTGTTCATATGTAGTAAAAACCTAAGAAATCCGTCCGTTTTCGTAATTTGTTATCGAATCGACTTAAAGCCAGATCGTCACATTGGCCGCTTTTCTCTCTGAGACGGTTACATTTATCGTCTGCAAACCTATGTCGCGTGCTGCGGTATGCGGACACACTAAAAGCACCATAGTAGAACACAGAAGAAGCTTCTAAGTTGAAGTAATAGCAAGTAAGAAGTAGTATAATTCAAGTATTAGTTGTTGATTATTCACCTTTTAGCCGGCTTTAGTGGCTTGGACATGACCTAGGACCATAAGATTTTGCATGAAAGGAGGACTAGGAGCCGCGTTGCATGGGAGAATGTGAAAAGTGTTCTTATGTAGTAAAAACCTGAGAAATCCGTCCGTTTTCGTAATTTGTTATCGAATCGACTTAAAGCCAGATCGTCACAATGGCCGCTTTTCTCTCTGAGACGGTTACATTTATCGTCTGCAAACCTATGTCGCGTGCTGCGGTATGCGGACACACTAAAAGCACCATAGTAGAACACAGAAGAAGCTTCAAAGTTGAAGTAATAGCCAGTAAGAAGTAGTACAATTCAGATATTAGTTGTCGATTATTCACATTTTAGCCGGCTTTGGTGGCTTGGACATGGCCATGACCTTAAGAATTTGCATGAAAGGAGGACTAGCAGCCGCGTTGCATGGGAGAATGTGAAAAATGTTCATATGTAGTAAAAACCTGAGAAATCCGTCCGTTTTCGTCATTTGTTACTGAATCGACTTAAAGCCAGATCGTCACATTTGCCGCTCTTCTGTCTGAAAAGGTTACATTTTTCGTCTGCAAAGCTATGTCGCGTGCTGCGGTATGCGGAGACACTAAAAGCACCATAATAGAACATAGGAGAAGCTTCTAAGTTGAAGCAATAGCCAGTAAGAAGTAGTACAATTCAAGTTTTAGTTGTCGATTATTCACTTATTAGCCGGCTTTCGTGGCTTGGACATAAACCAGGACCTTCAGATTTTGCATGAAAGGAGGACTAGCAGCCGCGTTGCACGGGAGAGTGTGAAAAGTGTTCACATGTAGTAAAAAGCTGAGAAATCCGTCCGTTTTCGTCATTTGTTATCGAATCGACTTAAAGCCAGATCGTCACATTGGCCGCTCTTCTGTCTGAAACGGTTACATTTATCGTCTGCATAGCTATGTCGCGCGCTGCGGTATGCGGAGACACTAAAAGCACCATAGTAGAACACAGAAGAAACTTCTAAGTTGAAGTAATAGCCAGTAAGAAGTAGTACAATTCAAGTTTTAGTTGTCGATTGTTCACTTTATAGCCGGCTTTGGTGGCTATGACATGACCTAGGACCTTAAGATTTTGCATGAAAGAAGGCCTAGCAGCCGCGTTGCACGGGAGAATGTGAAAAGTATTCATATGTAGTAAAAACCTGAAAAATCCGTCCGTTATCGTCATTTGTTATCGAATCGACTTAAAGCCAGATCGTCACATTGGCCGCTTTTCTCTCTGAGACGGTTACATTTATCGTCTGCAAAGCTATGTCGCGTGCTGCGGTATGCGGAGACACTAAAAGCACCATAGTAGAACACAGAAGAAGATTCAAAGTTGAAGTAATAGCCAGTAAGAAGTAGTACAATTCAGATATTATTTGTCGATTATTCACTTTTTAGCCGGCTTTGGTGGCTATGACATGACCTAGGACCATACGATTTTGTATGAAAGGAGGACTAGCAGCCGCGTTGCACGGGAGAATGTGACAAGTTTTCATATGTAGTAAAAACCTGAGAAATCCGCCCGTTTTCGTCATTTGTTATCGAATCGACTTAAAGCCAGATCGTCACATTGGCCGCTTTTCTCTCTGAGACGGTTACATTTATAGTCTGCAAAGCTATGTCGCGTGCGGCGGTATGCGGAGACACTAAAAGCACCATAGTAGAACACAGAAGAAGCTTCCAAGTTGACGAAATAGCCAGTAAGAAGTAGTACAATTCAAATTTTAGTTGTCGATTATTCACTTTTTAGCCGGCTTTGGTGGCTTGGACATGACCTAGGACCTTAAGATTTTGCATAAAAGGAGGACTAGCAGCCGCGTTGGACGGTAGAATGTGAAAAGTGTTCATATGTACTAAAAACCTGAGAAATACGTCCGTTTTCGTCATTTGTTATCGAATCGACTTAAAGCCAGATCGCCACATCGGCCGCTTTTCTCTCTGAGACGGTTACATTTATCGTCTGCAAAGCTATGTCGCGTGCTGCGGTATGCGGAGACACTAAAAGCACCATAGTAGAACACAGAAGAAGCTTCTAAGTTGAAGCAATAGCCATAAGAAGCAGTATAATTCAAGTTTTGGTTATCGATTATTGTTTTTTAGCGGCTTTGGTGCCTTGGACAAGAGGTGGAACCTTAAGATTTTGCATGAAAGGAGGACTAGCAGCTGCGTTGCACGGGAGAATGTAAAAGGGTTCATATGTAGTAAAAAACTGAGAAATCCGCCCGTTTTCGTCATTTGTTATCTAATCTACTTAAAGCCAGATCGTCACATTGGCCACTCTTCTCTCTGAATCGGTTACATTTATCGTCTGCAAAGCTATGTCGCGTGCTGCGGTATGCGGAGACACTAAAAGCACCATAGTAGAACACAGAAGAAGCTTCTAAGTTGAAGCAATAAAAAGTAACAAGTAGTACAATTCAATATTAGTTGTCGATTATTCACTTTTTAGGCGGCTTTATTGGCTTGGACATGACCTAGTACCTTACGATTTTGCATGAAAGGAAGACTAGCAGCCGCGTTCCACGGGAGAATGTTAAAAGTGTTCATATGCAGTAAAAACCTGAGAAATCCGTCCGTTTTCGTCATTTGTTATCGAATCGACTTAAAGCCAGATCGTCACATTGGCCGCTTTTCTCTCTGAGACGGTTACATTTATCGTCTGCAAAGCAATGTCGCGTGCTGCGGTATGCGGAGACACTAAAAGCACCATTGTAGAACACAGAAGAAGCTTCTAAGTTGAAGCAATAGTCAGTAAGAAGTAGTACAATTCAAGTTTTGGTTATCGACTATTGATTTTTAGCCGGCTTTGGTGCCTTGGACATGAGGTGGAACCTTAAGATTTTGCATGAAAGGAGGACTAGCAGCTGCGTTGCTCGGGAGAATGTGAAGAGGGTTCATATGTCGCAAAAACCTGAGAAATCCGCCCGTTTTCGTCATTTGTTACCGAATCTACTTAAAGCCAGATCGTCACATTGGCCGCTCTTCTCTCTGAATCGGTTACATTTATCGTCTGCAAAGCTATGTCGCGTGCTCCGGTATGCGGAGACACTAAAAGCACCATAGTAGAACACAGAAGAAGCTTCTAAGTTGAAGCAATAGCCAGTAAGAAGTAGTACAATTCAAGTTTTGGCTATCGATTATTCACATTTTAGCCGGCTTTGGTGGCTTGGACATGACCTAGGACCTTAATATTTTGCATGAAAGGAGGACTAGCAGCCGCCGTGCACGGGAGAATGTGAAAAGTGTTCATATGTAGTAAAAACCTGAGAAATCCGTTCGCTTTCGTCATTTGTTATCGAATCGACATAAAGCCAGATCGTCACTATGGACGATTTTCTCTCTGAAACGGTTACGTTTATCGTCTGCAAAGCTATGTCACGTGCTGCGGTATGCGGAGACACTAAAAGCACCATAGTAGAACACAGAAGAAGCTTCTAAGTTGAAGTAATAGCCAGTAAGAAGTAGTACAATTCAAGTTTTAGTTGTCGATTATTCACTTTTTAGCCGGCATTGGTGGCTTGGACATGACCTAGGACCATAAGATTTTGTATGAAAGGAGGACTTGCAGCCGCGTTGCACGGGAGAATGTGAAAAGTGTTCATATGTAGTAAAAACATGAGAAATCCGTCCGTTTTCGTCATTTGTTATCGAATCGACTTGAAGGAAGATCGTCACATTGGTCGTTCTTCTCTCTAAAACGGTTACATTTATCGTCTGCAAAGATATGTCGTGTGCTGCTGTAAGCCGAAACACTAAAAGCACCATAGTAGAACACAGAAGAAGCTTCTAAGTTTAAGTAATAGCCAGTAAGAAGTAGTACAATTCAAGTTTTAGTTGTCGATTATTCACTTTTTAGCCCGCATTGGTGGCTTGGACATGACCTAGGACCATAAGATTTTGCATGAAAGGAGGACTTGCAGCCGCGTTGCACGGGAGGATGTGAAAAGTGTTCATATGTAGTAAAATCATGAGAAATCCGTCCGTTTTCGTCATTTGTTATCGAATCGACTTTAAGCCAGATCGTCACATTGGCCGCTTTTCTCTCTGAGACGGTTACATTTATCGTCTGCAAAGCTATGTCGCGTGCTGCGGTATGCGGAGACACTAAAAGCACCATAGTAGAACACAGAAGAAGCTTCAAAGTTGAAGTAAAAGCCAGTAAGAAGTAGTACAATTCAAGTTTTAGTTGTCGATTGTTCACTTTTTAGCCGGCTTTGGTGGCTATGACATGACCTAGGACCTTAAGATTTTGCATGAAAGAAGGCCTAGCAGCCACGTTGCACGGGAGAATGTGAAAAATGTTCATATGTAGTAAAAACCTGAGAAATCCGTCCGTTTTCGTCATTTGTTACTGAATCGACTTAAAGCCAGATCGTCACATTTGCCGCTCTTCTGTCTGAAAAGGTTACATTTTTCGTCTGCAAAGCTATGTCGCGTGCTGCGGTATGCGGAGACACTAAAAGCACCATAATAGAACATAGGAGAAGCTTCTAAGTTGAAGCAATAGCCAGTAAGAAGTAGTACAATTCAAGTTTTAGTTGTCGATTATTCACTTCTTAGCCGGCTTTCGTGGCTTGGACATAAACTAGGACCTTCAGATTTTGCATGAAAGGAGGACTAGCAGCCGCGTTGCACGGGAGAGTGTGAAAAGTGTTCATATGTAGTAAAAAGCTGAGAAATCCGTCCGTTTTCGTCATTTGTTATCGAATCGACTTAAAGCCAGATCGTCACATTGGCCGCTCTTCTGTCTGAAACGGTTACATTTATCGTCTGCAAAGCTATGTCGCGCGCTGCGGTATGCGGAGACACTAAAAGCACCATAGTAGAACACAGAAGAATCTTCTAAGTTGAAGTAATAGCCAGTAAGAAGTAGTACAAATCAAGTTTTAGTTGTCGATTGTTCACTTTTTAGCCGGCTTTGGTGGCTATGACATGACCTAGGACCTTAAGATTTTGCATGAAAGAAGGCCTAGCAGCCGCGTTGCACGGGAGAATGTGAAAAGTGTTCATATGTAGTAAAAACCTGAAAAATCCGTCCGTTTTCGTCATTTGTTACTGAATCGACTTAAAGCCAGATCGTCACATTTGCCGCTCTTCTGTCTGAAAAGGTTACATTTATCGTCTGCAAAGCTGTGTCGCGTGCTGCGGTATGCGGAGACACTAAAAGCACCATAGTAGAACATAGGAGAAGCTTCTAAGTTGACGCAATAGCCAGTAAGAAGTAGTACAATTCAAGTTTTAGTTGTCGATTATTCACTTTTTAGCCGGCTTTCGTGGCTTGGACATAAACTAGGACCATAAGATTTTGCATGAAAGGAGGACTAGCAGCCGCGTTGCACGGGAGAGTGTGAAAAGTGTTCATATGTAGTAAAAAGCTGAGAAATCCGTCCGTTTTCGTCATTTGTTATCGAATCGACTTAAAGCCAGATCGTCACATTGGCCGCTCTTCTGTCTGAAACAGTTACATTTATCGTCTGCAAAGCTATGTCGGGGCTGCGGTATGCGGAAACACTAAAAGGACCATAGTAGAACACAGAAGAAGCTTCTAAGTTGAAGTAATAGCCAGTGAGAAGTAGTACAATTCAAGTTTTAGTTGTCGATTATTCACTTTTTAGCCGGCTTTGGTGGCTTGGACATTACCTAGGACCTTAAGATTTTGCATGAAAGGAGGACTTGCAGCCGCGTTGCACGGGAGAATGTGAAAAGTGTTCATATGTAGTAAAAACCTAAGAAATCCGTCCGTTTTCTTAATTTGTTATCGAATCGACTTAAAGCCAGATCGTCACATTGGCCGCTTTTCTCTCTGAGACGGTTACATTTATCGTCTGCAAACCTATGTCGCGTGCTGCGGTATGCGGACACACTAAAAGCACCATAGTAGAACACAGAAGAAGCTTCTAAGTTGAAGTAATAGCAAGTAAGAAGTAGTACAATTCAAGTATTAGTTGTTGATTATTCACCTTTTAGCCGGCTTTAGTGGCTTGGACATGACCTAGGACCATAAGATTTTGCATGAAAGGAGGACTAGGAGCCGCGTTGCACGGGAGAATGTGAAAAGTGTTCATATGTGGTAAAAACCTGAGAAATCCGTCCGTTATCGTCATTTGTTATCGAATCGACTTAAAGCCAGATCGTCACAATGGCCGCTTTTCTCTCTGAGACGGTTACATTTATCGTCTGCAAAGCTATGTCGCGTGCTGCGGTATGCGGAGACACTAAAAGCACCATAGTAGAACACAGAAGAAGATTCAAAGTTGAAGTAATAGCCAGTAAGAAGTAGTACAATTCAGATATTATTTGTCGATTATTCACTTTTTGGCCGGCTTTGGTGGCTATGACATGACCTAGGACCATACGATTTTGTATGAAAGGAGGACTAGCAGCCGCGTTGCACGGGAGAATGTGACAAGTTTTCATATGTAGTAAAAACCTGGGAAATCCGCCCGTTTTCGTCATTTGTTATCGAATCGACTTAAAGCCAGATCGTCACATTGGCCGCTTTTCTCTCTGAGACGGTTACATTTATAGTCTGCAAAGCTATGTCGCGTGCGGCGGTATGCGGAGACACTAAAAGCACCATAGTAGAACACAGAAGAAGCTTCCAAGTTGACGAATAAGCCAGTAAGAAGTAGTACAATTCAAATTTTAGTTGTCGATTATTCACTTTTTAGCCGGCTTTGGTGGCTTGGACATGACCTAGGACCTTAAGATTTTGCATGAAAGGAGGACTTGCAGCCGCGTTGCACGGGATAATGTGAAAAGTGTTCATATGTAGGAAAAACCTGAGAAATCCGTCCGTTTTCGTCATTTGTTATCGAATCGACTTAAAGCCAGATCGTCACATTGGCCGCTTTTCTCTCTGACACGGTTTCATTTATCGTCTGCAAAGCTATGTCGCTTGCTGCGGTATGCGGAAACACTAAAAGCACCATAGTAGAACACAGAAGAAGCTTCTAAGTTGAAGTAATAGCCAGTAAGAAGTAGTACAATTCAAGTTTTAGTTGTCGATTATTCACATTTTAGCCGGCTTTGGTGGCTTGGACATGACCTAGGACCTTAAGATTTTGCATGAAAGGAGGACTTGCAGCCGCGTTGCACGGGAGAATGTGAAAAGTGTTCATATGTAGTAAAAACCTAAGAAATCCGTCCGTTTTCGTAATTTGTTATCGAATCGACTTAAAGCCAGATCGTCACATTGGCCGCTTTTCTCTCTGAGACGGTTACATTTATCGTCTGCAAACCTATGTCGCGTGCTGCGGTATGCGGACACACTAAAAGCACCATAGTAGAACACAGAAGAAGCTTCTAAGTTGAAGTAATAGCAAGTAAGAAGTAGTATAATTCAAGTATTAGTTGTTGATTATTCACCTTTTAGCCGGCTTTAGTGGCTTGGACATGACCTAGGACCATAAGATTTTGCATGAAAGGAGGACTAGGAGCCGCGTTGCATGGGAGAATGTGAAAAGTGTTCTTATGTAGTAAAAACCTGAGAAATCCGTCCGTTTTCGTAATTTGTTATCGAATCGACTTAAAGCCAGATCGTCACAATGGCCGCTTTTCTCTCTGAGACGGTTACATTTATCGTCTGCAAACCTATGTCGCGTGCTGCGGTATGCGGACACACTAAAAGCACCATAGTAGAACACAGAAGAAGCTTCAAAGTTGAAGTAATAGCCAGTAAGAAGTAGTACAATTCAGATATTAGTTGTCGATTATTCACATTTTAGCCGGCTTTGGTGGCTTGGACATGGCAATGACCTTAAGAATTTGCATGAAAGGAGGACTAGCAGCCGCGTTGCATGGGAGAATGTGAAAAATGTTCATATGTAGTAAAAACCTGAGAAATCCGTCCGTTTTCGTCATTTGTTACTGAATCGACTTAAAGCCAGATCGTCACATTTGCCGCTCTTCTGTCTGAAAAGGTTACATTTTTCGTCTGCAAAGCTATGTCGCGTGCTGCGGTATGCGGAGACACTAAAAGCACCATAATAGAACATAGGAGAAGCTTCTAAGTTGAAGCAATAGCCAGTAAGAAGTAGTACAATTCAAGTTTTAGTTGTCGATTATTCACTTATTAGCCGGCTTTCGTGGCTTGGACATAAACTAGGACCTTCAGATTTTGCATGAAAGGAGGACTAGCAGCCGCGTTGCACGGGAGAGTGTGAAAAGTGTTCACATGTAGTAAAAAGCTGAGAAATCCGTCCGTTTTCGTCATTTGTTATCGAATCGACTTAAAGCCAGATCGTCACATTGGCCGCTCTTCTGTCTGAAACGGTTACATTTATCGTCTGCATAGCTATGTCGCGCGCTGCGGTATGCGGAGACACTAAAAGCACCATAGTAGAACACAGAAGAAACTTCTAAGTTGAAGTAATAGCCAGTAAGAAGTAGTACAATTCAAGTTTTAGTTGTCGATTGTTCACTTTATAGCCGGCTTTGGTGGCTATGACATGACCTAGGACCTTAAGATTTTGCATGAAAGAAGGCCTAGCAGCCGCGTTGCACGGGAGAATGTGAAAAGTATTCATATGTAGTAAAAACCTGAAAAATCCGTCCGTTATCGTCATTTGTTATCGAATCGACTTAAAGCCAGATCGTCACATTGGCCGCTTTTCTCTCTGAGACGGTTACATTTATCGTCTGCAAAGCTATGTCGCGTGCTGCGGTATGCGGAGACACTAAAAGCACCATAGTAGAACACAGAAGAAGATTCAAAGTTGAAGTAATAGCCAGTAAGAAGTAGTACAATTCAGATATTATTTGTCGATTATTCACTTTTTAGCCGGCTTTGGTGGCTATGACATGACCTAGGACCATACGATTTTGTATGAAAGGAGGACTAGCAGCCGCGTTGCACGGGAGAATGTGACAAGTTTTCATATGTAGTAAAAACCTGAGAAATCCGCCCGTTTTCGTCATTTGTTATCGAATCGACTTAAAGCCAGATCGTCACATTGGCCGCTTTTCTCTCTGAGACGGTTACATTTATAGTCTGCAAAGCTATGTCGCGTGCGGCGGTATGCGGAGACACTAAAAGCACCATAGTAGAACACAGAAGAAGCTTCCAAGTTGACGAAATAGCCAGTAAGAAGTAGTACAATTCAAATTTTAGTTGTCGATTATTCACTTTTTAGCCGGCTTTGGTGGCTTGGACATGACCTAGGACCTTAAGATTTTGCATGAAAGGAGGACTTGCAGCCGCGTTGCACGGGATAATGTGAAAAGTGTTCATATGTAGGAAAAACCTGAGAAATCCGTCCGTTTTCGTCATTTGTTATCGAATCGACTTAAAGCCAGATCGTCACATTGGCCGCTTTTCTCTCTGACACGGTTACATTTATCGTCTGCAAAGCTATGTCGCTTGCTGCGGTATGCGGAAACACTAAAAGCACCATAGTAGAACACAGAAGAAGCTTCTAAGTTGAAGTAATAGCCAGTAAGAAGTAGTACAATTCAAGTTTTAGTTGTTGATTATTCACATTTTAGCCGGCTTTGGTGGCTTGGACATGACCTAGGACCTTAAGATTTTGCATGAAAGGAGGACTTGCAGCCGCGTTGCACGGGAGAATGTGAAAAGTGTTCATATGTAGTAAAAACCTAAGAAATCCGTCCGTTTTCGTAATTTGTTATCGAATCGACTTAAAGCCAGATCGTCACATTGGCCGCTTTTCTCTCTGAGACGGTTACATTTATCGTCTGCAAAGCTATGTCGCGTGCTGCGGTATGCGGACACACTAAAAGCACCATAGTAGAACACAGAAGAAGCTTCTAAGTTGAAGTAATAGCAAGTAAGAAGTAGTACAATTCAAGTATTAGTTGTTGATTATTCACCTTCTAGCCGGCTTTAGTGGCTTGGACATGACCTAGGACCATAAGATTTTGCATGAAAGGAGGACTAGGAGCCGCGTTGCATGGGAGAATGTGAAAAGTGTTCTTATGTAGTAAAAACCTGAGAAATCCGTCCGTTTTCGTCATTTGTTATCGAATCGACTTAAAGCCAGATCGTCACAATGGCCGCTTTTCTCTCTGAGACGGTTACATTTATCGTCTGCAAACCTATGTCGCGTGCTGCGGTATGCGGACACACTAAAAGCACCATAGTAGAACACAGAAGAAGCTTCAAAGTTGAAGTAATAGCCAGTAAGAAGTAGTACAATTCAGATATTAGTTGTCGATTATTCACATTTTAGCCGGCTTTGGTGGCTTGGACATGGCAATGACCTTAAGAATTTGCATGAAAGGAGGACTAGCAGCCGCGTTGCATGGGAGAATGTGAAAAATGTTCATATGTAGTAAAAACCTGAGAAATCCGTCCGTTTTCGTCATTTGTTACTGAATCGACTTAAAGCCAGATCGTCACATTTGCCGCTCTTCTGTCTGAAAAGGTTACATTTTTCGTCTGCAAAGCTATGTCGCGTGCTGCGGTATGCGGAGACACTAAAAGCACAATAATAGAACATAGGAGAAGCTTCTAAGTTGAAGCAATAGCCAGTAAGAAGTAGTACAATTCAAGTTTTAGTCGTCGATTATTCACTTATTAGCCGGCTTTCGTGGCTTGGACATAAACTAGGACCTTCAGATTTTGCATGAAAGGAGGACTAGCAGCCGCGTTGCACGGGAGAGTGTGAAAAGTGTTCACATGTAGTAAAAAGCTGAGAAATCCGTCCGTTTTCGTCATTTGTTATCGAATCGACTTAAAGCCAGATCGTCACATTGGCCGCTCTTCTGTCTGAAACGGTTACATTTATCGTCTGCATAGCTATGTCGCGCGCTGCGGTATGCGGAGACACTAAAAGCACCATAGTAGAACACAGAAGAAACTTCTAAGTTGAAGTAATAGCCAGTAAGAAGTAGTACAATTCAAGTTTTAGTTGTCGATTGTTCACTTTATAGCCGGCTTTGGTGGCTATGACATGACCTAGGACCTTAAGATTTTGCATGAAAGAAGGCCTAGAAGCCGCGTTGCACGGGAGAATGTGAAAAGTGTTCATATGTAGTAAAAACCTGAAAAATCCGTCCGTTTTCGTCATTTGTTTCTGAATCGACTTAAACCCAGATCGTCACATTTGCCGCTCTTCTGTCTGAAAAGGTTACATTTATCGTCTGCAAAGCTGTGTCGCGTGCTGCGGTATGCGGAGACACTAAAAGCACCATAGTAGAACATAGGAGAAGCTTCTAAGTTGAAGCAATAGCCAGTAAGAAGTAGTACAATTCAAGTTTTAGTTGTCGATTATTCACTTTTTAGCCGGCTTTCGTGGCTTGGACATAAACTAGGACCATAAGATTTTGCATGAAAGGAGGACTAGCAGCCGCGTTGCACGGGAGAGTGTGAAAAGTGTTCATATGTAGTAAAAAGCTGAGAAATCCGTCCGTTTTCGTCATTTGTTATCGAATCGACTTAAAACCAGATCGTCACAATGGCCGCTTTTCTCTCTGAGACGGTTACATTTATCGTCTGCAAAGCTATGTCGCGTGCTGCGGTATGCGGAGACACTAAAAGCACCATAGTAGAACACAGAAGAAGCTTCAAAGTTGAAGTAATAGCCAGTAAGAAGTAGTACAATTCAGATATTATTTGTCGATTATTCACTTTTTAGCCGGCTTTGGTGGCTATGACATGACCTAGGACCATACGATTTTGTATGAAAGGAGGACTAGCAGCCGCGTTGCACGGGAGAATGTGACAAGTTTTCATATGTAGTAAAAACCTGAGAAATCCGCCCGTTTTCGTCATTTGTTATCGAATCGACTTAAAGCCAGATCGTCACATTGGCCGCTTTTCTCTCTGAGACGGTTACATTTATAGTCTGCAAAGCTATGTCGCGTGCGGCGGTATGCGGAGACACTAAAAGCACCATAGTAGAACACAGGAGAAGCTTCAAAGTTGAAGTAATAGCCAGTAAGAAGTAGTACAATTCAGATATTAGTTGTCGATTATTCACTTTTTAGCCGGCTTTGGTGGCTTGGACATGGCCTATGACCTTAAGATTTTGCATGAAAGGAGGACTAGCAGCCGCGTTGCACGGGAGAATGTGAAAAGTGTTCATATGTAGTAAAAACCTGAGAAATCCGTCCGTTTTCGTCATTTGTTATCGAATCGACTTAAAGCCAGATCGTCACATTGGTCTCTTTTCTCTCTGAAACGGTTACACTTATCGTCTGGAAAGCTATGTCGCGTGCTGCGGTATGCGGAGACACTAAGAGCTCCATAGTAGAACACAGAAGAAGCTTCTATGTTGAAGTAATAGCCAGTAAGAAGTAGTACAATTCAAGTTTTAGTTGTCGATTATTCACTTTTTAGCCAGCTTTGGTGGCTTGGACATGACCTAGGACTTTAAGATTTTCCATGAAAGCAGGACTAGCAGCCGCGTTGCAGGGGAGAATGTGAAAGGTGTTCATATGTACTAAAAACCTAAGAAATCCGTCCGTTTTCGCCATTTGTTATCGAATCGCCTTAATGCCAGATCGTCACATTGGCCACTCTTCTCTCTGAAACGGTTACATTTATCGTCTACAAAGCTATGTCGCGTGCTGCGGTATGCGGAAACACTAAAAGCACCATAGTAGAACACAGAAGAAGCTTCTATGTTGAAGTAATAGTCAGTAAGAAGTAGTACAATTGAAGTTTTAATTGTCGATTATTCACTTTTTTGCCGGCTTTGGTGGCTTGGACATGACCTAGGACCTTAAGATTTTGCATAAAAGGAGGACTAGCAGCCGCGTTGGACGGTAGAATGTGAAAAGTGTTCATATGCAGTAAAAACCTGAGAAATCCGTCCGTTTTCTTCATTTGTTATCGAATCGACTTAAAGCCAGATCGTCATATTGGCCATTCTTCTCTCTCAAACGGTTACATTTATCGTCTGCAAAGCTATGTCGCGTGCTACAGTATGCCAAAACACTAAAAGCACCATAGTAGAACCCAGAAGAAGCTTCTAAGTTGAAGTAATAGCCAGTAAGAAGTAATACAATTCAAGTTTTAGTTGTCGATTATTCACATTTTTGCCGGCTTTGGTCGCTTGGACATGACCTAGGACCTTAAGATTTTGCATGAAAGGAGGACTAGCAGCCGCGTTGCACGGGAGAATGTGAAAAGTGTTCATATGTAGTAAAAACCTGAGAAAACCGTCCGTTTTCGCCATTTGTTATCGAATCGTCTTAATGCCAGATCGTCACATTGGCCGCTCTTCTCTCTGAAACGGTTACATTTATCGTCTGCAAAGCTATGTCGCGTGCTGCGGTAAGCAGAAACACTAAAAGCACCATAGTAGAACACAGAAGAAGCTTCTAAGTTGAAGTAATAGCCAGTAAGAAGTAGTACTATTCAAGTTTTAGTTGTCGATTATTCACTTTTTAGCCGGCTTTGGTGGCTTGGACATGACCTAGGACCTTAACATTTTGCATCAAAGGAGGACTAGCAGCCGCGTTGCACGGGAGAATGTGAAAAGTGTTCATATGTAGTAAAAACCTGAGAAATCCGTCCGTTTTCGTCATTTGTTATCGAATCGACTTAAAGCCAGATCGTCACATTGGCAGCTTTTCTCTCTGAGACGGTTACATTTATCGTCTGCAAAGCTAAGTCGCGTGCTGCGGTATGCGGAGACACTAAAAGCACCATAGTAGAACACAGAAGAAGCTTCTAAGTTGAAGTAATAGCCAGTAAGAAGTAGTACAATTCAAGTTTTAGTTGTCGATTATTCACTTTTTAGCCGGTTTTGGTGGCTTGGACATGACCTAGGACCTTAAGGTATTGCATGAAAGGAGGACTAGCAGCCGCGTTGCATGGGAGAATGTGAAAAGTGTTCGTATGTAGTAAAAACCTGAGAAATCCGTCCGTTGTCGTTATTTATTATCGATTCGACTTAAAGCCAGATCGTCACAATGGCCGCTTTTCTCTCTGAGACGGTTACATTTATCGTCTGCAAACCTATATCGCGTGCTGCGGTATGCGGAGACACTAAAAGCACCATAGTAGAACACAGAAGAAGCTTCTAGGTTGAAGTAATAGCCAGTAAGAAGTAGTACAATTCAAGTTTTAGTTATCGATTATTCACTTTTTAGCCTGCTTTGGTGGCTTGGACATGACCTAGGACCTTAAGATTTTGCATGAAAGGAAGACTAGCAGCCGCGTTGCACGGGAGAATGTGAAAAGTGTTCATATGTAGTAAAAACCTGAGAAATCCGTCCGTTATCGTCATTTGTTATCGAATCGACTTAAAGCCAGATAGTCACAATGGCCGCTTTTCTCTCTGAGACGGTTACATTTATCGTCTGCAAAGCTATGTCGCGTGCTGCGGTATGCGGAGACACTAAAAGCACCATAGTAGAACACAGAAGAAGCTTCAAAGTTGAAGTAATAGCCAGTAAGAAGTAGTACAATTCAGATATTATTTGTCGATTATTCACTTTTTAGCCGGCTTTGGTGGCTATGACATGACCTAGGACCATACGATTTTGTATGAAAGGAGGACTAGCAGCCGCGTTGCACGGGAGAATGTGACAAGTTTTCATATGTAGTAAAAACCTGAGAAATACGCCCGTTTTCGTCATTTGTTATCGAATCGACTTAAAGCCAGATCGTCACATTGGCCGCTTTTCTCTCTGAGACGGTTACATTTATAGTCTGCAAAGCTATGTCGCGTGCGGCGGTATGCGGAGACACTAAAAGCACCATAGTAGAACACAGAAGAAGCTTCTAAGTTGACGAAATAGCCAGTAAGAAGTAGTACAATTCAAGTATTAGTTGTTGATTATTCACCTTTTAGCCGGCTTTAGTGGCTTGGACATGACCTAGGACCATAAGATTTTGCATGAAAGGAGGACTAGGAGCCGCGTTGCATGGGAGAATGTGAAAAGTGTTCTTATGTAGTAAAAACCTGAGAAATCCGTCCGTTTTCGTCATTTGTTATCGAATCGACTTAAAGCCAGATCGTCACAATGGCCGCTTTTCTCTCTGAGACGGTTACATTTATCGTCTGCAAAGCTATGTCGCGTGCTGCGGTATGCGGAGACACTAAAAGCACCATAGTAGAACACAGAAGAAGCTTCAAAGTTGAAGTAATAGCCAGTAAGAAGTAGTACAATTCAGATATTAGTTGTCGATTATTCACTTTTTAGCCGGCTTTGGTGGCTTGGACATGGCCTATGACCTTAAGATTTTGCATGAAAGGAGGACTAGCAGCCGCGTTGCACGGGAGAATGTGAAAAGTGTTCATATGTAGTAAAAACCTGAGAAATCCGTCCGTTTTCGTCATTTGTTATCGAATCGACTTAAAGTAAGATCGTCACATTGGCCGCTTTTCTCTCTGAGACGGTTACATTTATCGTCTGCAAAGCTATGTCGCGTGCTGCGGTAAGCAGAAACACTAAAAGCACCATAGTAGAACACAGAAGAAGCTTCTAAGTTGAAGTAATAGCCAGTAAGAAGTAGTACTATTCAAGTTTTAGTTGTCGATTATTCACTTTTTAGCCGGCTTTGGTGGCTTGGACATGACATAGGACCTTAACATTTTGCATGAAAGGAGGACTAGCAGCCGCGTTGCACGGGAGAATGTGAAAAGTGTTCATATGTAGTAAAAACCTGAGAAATCCGTCCGTTTTCGTCATTTGTTATCGAATCGATTTAAAGTTATATCGTCACATTGGCCGCATTTCTCTCTGAGACGTTTACATTTATCGTCTGCAAAGCAATGTCGCGTGCTGCGGGATGCGGAGACACTAAAAGAACCATAGTAGAACACAGAAGAAGCTTCTAAGTTGAAGCAATAGCCAGCAAGAAGTAGTACAATTCAAGTTTTAGTTGTCGATTATTCACTTTTTAGACGGCTTTGGTGGCTTGGACATCACCTAGGACGTTAAAATTTTGCATGAAAGAAGGACTGGCAGCCGCGTTGCAAGGGGGAATGTGAAAAGTGTTCATATGTAGTAAAAACGTGAGAAATCCGTCCGTTTTCGTCATTTGTTATCGAATCGACTTAAAGCCAGATCGTCACAATGGCCGCTTTTCTCTCTGAGACGGTTACATTTATCGTCTGCAAACCTATATCGCGGGCTGCGGTATGCGGAGACACTAAAAGCACCATAGTAGAACACAGAAGAAGCTTCTAAGTTGAAGTAATAGCCAGTAAGAAGTAGTACAATTCAAGTTTTAGTTATCGATTAGTCACTTTTTAGCCTGCTTTGGTGGCTTGGACATGACCTAGGACCTTAAGATTTTGCATGAAAGGAAGACTAGCAGCCGCGTTCCACGGGAGAATGTGAAAAGTGTTCATATGTAGTAAAAACCTGAGAAATCCGTCCGTTTTCCTCATTTGTTACCGAATCGACTTAAAGCCAGATCGTCACATTGGCCGCTCTTCTCTCTGAAACGGTTACACTTATCGTCTGCAAAGCTATGTCGCGTGCTGCGGTGTGCGGAGACACTAAAAGCACCATAGTAGAACACAGAAGAAGCTTCTAAGTTGACGTAATAGGCAGTAAGAAGTAGTACAATTCAAGTTTTAGTTGTCGATTATTCACTTTTTAGCCGGCTTTGGTGGCTTGGACATGACCTAGGACCTTAAGATTTTGCATGAAAGGAGGACGAGCAGCCGCGTAGCACGCGAGAATGTGAAAAGGGTTCATATGTAGTAAAAACCTGAGAAATCCGTCCGTTTTCGTCACTTGTTATCGAATCGACTTAAAGCCAGATCGTCACATTGGCTGCTTTTCTCTCTGAGACGGTTACATTTATCGTCTGCAAAGCTATGTCGCGTGCTGCGGTGTGCGGAGACACTAAAAGCGCCACAGTAGAACACAGAAGAAGCTTCTAAGTTGAAGTAATAGCCTGTAAGAAGTAGTGCAATTCAAGTTTTAGTTGTCGATTATTCACTTTTTAGCCGGTTTAGGTGGCTTGGACATGACCTAGGACCTTAAGATTTTGCACGAAAGGAGGACTTGCAGCCGCGTTGCACGGGAGAATTTGAAAAGTGTTCATATGTAGAAAAACCTGAGAAATCCGTCCGTTTTCGTCACTTGTTATCGAATCGACTTAAAGCCAGATCGTCACATTGGCCGCTTTCCTCTCTGAGACGGTTACATTTATCGTCTGCAAAGCTATGTCGCATGCTGCGGTATGCGGAGACACTAAAAGCGCCACAGTAGAACACAGAAGAAGCTTCTAAGTTGAAGTAATAGCCAGTAAGAAGTAGTAAAATTCAAGTTTTAGTTGTCGATTATTCACTTTTTAGCCGGCTTTGGTGGCTTGGAAATGACCTAGGACCTTAAGATTTTGCATGAAAGGAGTACTTGCAGCCGCGTTGCACGGGAGAATGGGAAAAGTGTTCATATGTAGTAAAAACCTGAGAAATCCTTCCGTTTTCGTCATTTGTTATCGAATCGACTTAAAGCCAGATCGTAACATTGGCCGCTTTTCTCTCTGAGACGGTTACATTTATCGTCTGCAAAGCTATGTCGCGTGCTGCGGTAAGCAGAAACACTAAAAGCACCATAGTAGAACACAGAAGAAGCTTCTAAGTTGAAGTAATAGCCAGTAAGAAGTAGTACTATTCAAGTTTTAGTTGTCGATTATTCACTTTTTAGCCGGCTTTGGTGGCTTGGACATGACCTAGGACCTTAAGATTTTGCATGAAAGGAGGACTAGCAGCCGCGTTGCATGGGAGAATGTGAAAAGTGTTCATATGTAGGAAAAACCTGAGAAATCCGTCCGTTTTCGTCTTTTGTTATCGAATCGACTTAAAGCCAGATCGCCACATTGGCCACTTTTCTCTCTGAGAAGGTTTCATTTATTATCTGCAATGCTATGTCGCGTGCTGCGGTATGCGGAAACACTAAAAGCACCATAGTAGAACACAGAGGAAGCTTCTAAGTTGAAGTAATAGCCAGTAAGAAGTAGTACAATTCAAGTTTTAGTTGTCGATTATTCACTTTTTAGACGGCTTTGGTGGCTTGGACATCACTTAGGACATTAAAATTTGGCATGAAAGGAGGACTGGCAGCCGCGTTGCAAGGGAGATTGTGAAAAGTGTTCATATGTAGTAAAAACGTGAGAAATCCGTCCGTTTTCGTCATTTGTTATCGATTCGACTTAAAGCCAGATCGTCACATTGGCCGCTCTTCTCTCTGAATCGGTTACATTTATCGTCTGCAAAGCTATGTCGCGTGCTGCAGTATGCGGAAACACTAAAAGCACCATAGTAGAACACAGAAGAAGCTTCTAAGTTGAAGTAATAGCCAGTAAGAAGTAGTACAATTCAAGTTTTAGTTATCGATTATTCACTTTTTAGCCTGCTTTGGTGGCTTGGACTTGACCTAGGACCTTAAGATTTAGCATGAAAGGAGGACTAGCAGCCGCGTTGCACGGGAGAATGTGAAAAGTGTTCACATGTAGTAAAAACTTGAGAAATCCGTCCGTTTTCGTCATTTGTTACCGAATCGACTTAAAGCCAGATCGTCACATTGGCCGCTCTTCTCTCTGAAACGGTTACACTTATCGTCTGCAAAGCTATGTCGCGTGCTGCGGTGTGCGGAGACACTAAAAGCACCATAGTAGAACACAGAAGAAGCTTCTAAGTTGACGTAATAGGCAGTAAGAAGTAGTACAATTCAAGTTTTAGTTGTCGATTATTCACTTTTTAGCCGGCTTTGGTGGCTTGGACATGACCTAGGACCTTAAGATTTTGCATGAAAGGAGGACGAGCAGCCGCGTAGCACGCGAGAATGTGATAATTGTTCATATGTAGTAAAAACCTGAGAAATCCGTCCGTTTTCGTCACTTGTTATCAAATCCACTTAAAGCCAGATCGTCACATTGGCTGCTTTCCTCTATGAGACGGTTACATTTATCGTCTGCAAAGCTATGTCGCGTGCTGCGGTGTGCGGGGACACTAAAAGCGTCACAGTATAACACAGAAGAAGCTTCTAAGTTGAAGTAATAGCCAGTAAGAAGTAGTGCAATTCAAGTTTTAGTTGTCGATTATTCACTTTTTAGCCGGCTTTGGTGGCTTGGACATGACCTAGGACCTTAAGATTTTGCATGAAAGGAGGACTTGCAGCCGCGTTGCACGGGAGAATGTGAAAAGTGTTCATATGTAGAAAAACCTGAGATATCCGTCCGTTCTCGTCATTTGTAATCGAATCGACTTAAAGTCTGATCGTCACATTGGCCACTTTTCTCTCTGATAAGGTTACATTTATTGTCTGCAAAGCTATGTCGAGTGCTGCGGTATGCGGAGACACTAAAAGCGCCACAGTAGAACACAGAAGAAGCTTCTAAGTTGAAGTAATAGCCAGTAAGAAGTAGTACAATTCAAGTTTTAGTTGTCGATTATTCACTTTTTAGCCGGCTTTGGTGGCTTGGACATGACCTAGGACCTTAAGATTTTGCATGAAAGGAGTACTTGCAGCCGCGTTGCACGGGAGAATGTGAAAAGTGTTCATATGTAGTAAAAACCTGAGAAATTCGTCCGTTTTCGTCATTTGTTATCGAATCGACTTAAAGCCAGATCGTCACATTGGCCGCTTTCCTCTCTGAGACGGTTACATTTATCGTCTGCAAAGCTATGTCGCGTGCTGCGGTATGCGGAGACACTAAAAGCGCCACAGTAGAACACAGAAGAAGCTTCTAAGTTGAAGTAATAGCCAGTAAGAAGTAGTACAATTCAAGTTTTAGTTGTCGATTATTCACTTTTTAGCCGGCTTTGGTGGCTTGGAAATGACCTAGGACCTTAAGATTTTGCATGAAAGGAGTACTTGCAGCCGCGTTGCACGGGAGAATGGGAAAAGTGTTCATATGTAGTAAAAACCTGAGAAATCCTTCCGCTTTCGTCATTTGTTATCGAATCGACTTAAAGCTAGATCGAAACATTGGCCGCTTTTCTCTCTGAGACGGTTACATTTATCGTCTGCAAAGCTATGTCGCGTGCTGCGGTAAGCAGAAACACTAAAAGCACCATAGTAGAACACAGAAGAAGCTTCTAAGTTGAAGTAATAGCCAGTAAGAAGTAGTACTATTCAAGTTTTAGTTGTCGATTATTCACTTTTTAGCCGACTTTGGTGGCTTGGACATGACCTAGGACCTTAAGATTTTGCATGAAAGGAGGACTAGCAGCCGCGTTGCATGGGAGAATGTGAAAAGTGTTCATATGTAGGAAAAACCTGAGAAATCCGTCCGTTTTCGTCTTTTGTTATCGAATCGACTTAAAGCCAGATCGCCACATTGGCCACTTTTCTCTCTGAGAAGGTTTCATTTATTGTCTGCAATGCTATGTCGCGTGCTGCGGTATGCGGAGACACTAAAAGCACCATAGTAGAACACAGAAGAAACTTGTAAGTTGAAGTAATAGCCAGTAAGAAGTAGTACAATTCAAGTTTTAGTTGTCGATTATTCACTTTTTAGCCGGCTTTGGTGGCTTGGACATGACCTAGGACCTTAAGATTTTGCATGAAAGGAGGACGAGCAGCCGCGTAGCACGCGAGAATGTGAAAATTGTTCATATGTAGTAAAAACCTGAGAAATCCGTCTGTTTTCGTCACTTGTTATCGAATCGACTTAAAGCCAGATCGTCACATTGGCCGCTTTCCTCTATGAGACGGTTACATTTATCGTCTGCAAAGCTATGTCGCGTGCTGCGGTGTGCGGAGACACTAAAAGCGCCACAGTGTAACACATTAGAAGCTTCTAAGTTGAAGTAATAGCCAGTAAGAAGTAGTGCAATTCAAGTTTTAGTTGTCGATTATTCACTTTTTAGCCGGCTTTGGTGGCTTGGACATGACCTAGGACCTTAAGATTTTGCATGAAAGGAGGACTTGCAGCCGCGTTGCACGGGAGAATGTGAAAAGTGTTCATATGTAGAAAAACCTGAGAAATCCGTCCGTTTTCGTCATTTGTAATCGAATCGACTTAAAGTCAGATCGTCACATTGGCCACTTTTCTCTCTGATAAGGTTACATTTATTGTCTGCAAAGCTATGTCGCGTGCTGCGGTATGCGGAGACACTAAAAGCGCCACAGTAGAACACAGAAGAAGCTTCTAAGTTGAAGTAATAGCCAGTAAGAAGTAGTACAATTCAAGTTTTAGTTGTCGATTATTCACTTTTTAGCCGGCTTTGGTGGCTTGGACATGACCTAAGACCTTTAGATTTTGCATGAAAGGAGTACTTGCAGCCGCGTTGCACGGGAGAATGTGAAAAGTGTTCATATGTAGTAAAAACCTGAGAAATCCGTCCGTTTTCGTCACTTGTTATCGAATCGACTTAAAGCCAGATCGTCACATTGGCCGCTTTCCTCTCTGAGACGGTTACATTTATCGTCTGCAAAGCTATGTCGCGTGCAGCGGTATGCGGAGACACTAAAAGCACCATAGTAGAACACAGAATAAGCTTCTAAGTGGAAGCAATAGCCAGTAAGAAGTAGTACAATTCAAGTTTTAGTTGTCGATTATTCACTTTTTAGCCGGCTTTGGTGGCTTGGACATGACCTAGGACCTTAAGATATTGCATGAAAGGAGGACTAGCAGCCGCGTTGCACGGGAGAATGTGAAAAGTTTTCATATGTAGTAAAAACCTGAGAAATCCGTCCGTTTTCGTCATTTGTTATCGAATCGACTTAATGCCAGATCGTCACATTGGCCGCTCTTCTCTCTGAAACGGTTACACTTATCGTCTGCAAAGCTATGTCGCGTGCTGCGGTATGCCGAAACACTAAATGCACCATAGTAGAACACAGAAGAAGCTTCTAAGTTGAAGTAATAGCCAGTAAGAAGTAGTACAATTCAAGTTTTAGTTATCGATTATTCACTTTTTAGCCGGCTTTGGTGGCTTGGACATGACCTAGGACCTAAAGATTTTGCGTGAAAGGAGGTCTAACAGCCGCGTTGCATGGGAGAATGTGTAAAGTGTTCATATGTACTAAAAACCTGAGAAATCCGTCCGTTTTCGTCATTTGTTATCGAATCGACTTAAAGCCAGATCGTCACATTGGCCGATTTTCTCTCTGAGAAGGTTACATTTATCGTCTGCAAAGCTATGTCGCGTGATGCGGTGTGCGGAGACACTAGAAGCACCATAGTAGAACACAGAAGAAGCTTCTATGTTGAAGTAATAGCCAGTAAGAAGTAGTACAATTGAAGTTTTAGTTGTCGATTATTCACTTTTTAGCCGGCTTTGATGGCTTGGACATGACCTAGGACCTTAAGATTTTGCATGAAAGGAGGACTAGCAGCCGCGTTGCACGGGAGAATGTGAAAAGTGTTCATATGTAGTAAAAACCTGTGAAATCCGTCCGTTTTCGTCATTTGTTACTGAATCTACTTAAAGCCAGATCGTCACATTGGCCGCTCTTCTCTCTGAAAAAGTTACACTTATCGTCTGCAAAGCTATGTCGCGTGCTGCGGTGTGCGGAGACACTAAAAGCACCATACTAGAACACAGAAGAAGCTTCTAAGTTGATGTAATAGGCAGTAAGAAGTAGTACAATTCAAGTTTTAGTTGTCGATTATTCTCTTTTTACTCGGCTTTGGTGGCTTGGACATGCCCTAGGACCTTAAGATTTTGCATGAAAGGAGGACGAGCAGCCGCGTAGCACGCGAGAATGTGAAAATTGTTCATATGTAGTAAAAACCTGAGAAATCCGTCCGTTTTCGTCACTTGTTATCGAATCCGCTTAAAGCCAGATCGTCACATTGGCTGCTTTCCTCTATGAGACAGTTACATTTATCGTCTGCAAAGCTATGTCGCGTGCTGCTGAGTGCGGAGACACTAAAAGCGCCAGAGTATAACACATTAGAAGCTTCTAAGTTGAAGTAATAGCCAGTAAGAAGTAGTGCAATTCAAGTTTTAGTTGTCGATTATTCACTTTTTAGCCGGCTTTGGTGGCTTGGACATGACCTAGGACCTTAAGATTATGCATGAAAGGAGGACTTGCAGCCGCGTTGCACGGGAGAATGTGAAAAGTGTTCATATGTAGAAAAACCTGAGAAATCCGTCCGTTTTCGTCATTTGTAATCGAATCGACTTAAAGCCAGATCGTCACATTGGCCACTTTTCTCTCTGATAAGGTTACATTTATTGTCTGCAAAGCTATGTCGCGTGCTGCGGTATGCGGAGACACTAAAAGCGCCACAGTAGAACACAGAAGAAGCTTCTAAGTTGAAGTAATAGCCAGTAAGAAGTAGTACAATTCAAGTTTTAGTTATCGATTATTCACTTTTTAGCCGGCTTTGTTGGCTTGGACATGACCTAGGACCTTAAGATTTTGCGTGAAAGTAGATCTAACAGCCGCGTTGCATGGGAGAATGTGAAAAGTGTTCATATGTACTAAAAACCTGAGAAATCCGTCCGTTTTCGTCATTTGTTATCGAATCGACTTAAAGCCAGATCGTCACATTGGCCGATTTTTTCTCTGAGAAGGTTACATGTATCGTCTGCAAAGCTATGTCGCGTGCTGCGGTATGCGGAGACACCAGAAGCACCATAGTAGAACACAGAAGATGCTTCTAAGTTGAAGTAATAGCCAGTAAGAAGTAATACAATTCAAGTTTTAGTTGTCGATTATTCACTTTTTAGCCGGCTTTGGTGGCTTGGACATGACCTAGGACCTTAAGATTTTGCATGAAAGGAGGACTAGCAGCCGCGTTGCACGGGAGAATGTGAAAAGTGTACATATGTAGTAAAAACCTGAGAAATCCGTCCGTTTTCGTCATTTGTTATCGAATCGACTTAAAGCCAGATCGTCACATTGTCCGCTCTTCTCTCTGAAACGGTTACACTTATCGTCTGCAAAACTATGTCGCGTTCTGCGGTATACCGAAACACTAAAAGCACCATAGTAGAACAGAGAAGAAGCTTCTAAGTTGAAGTAATTGCCAGTAAGAAGTAGTACAATTCAAGTTTTAGTTATCGATTATTCACTTTTTTGCCGGCTTTGGTGACTTGGACATGACCTAGGACCTTAAGATTTTGCATGAAAGGAGGACTAGCAGCCGCGTTGCACGGGAGAATGTGAAAAGTGTTCATAAGTAGTAAAATCCTGAGAAATCCGTCCATTTCCGTCATTTGTTATCGAATTGACTTCAAGCCAGATCGTCACATTTTCCATTCTTCTCTCTCAAACGGTTACATTTATCGTCTGCAAAGCTATGTCGCGTGCTGCGGTATGCGGAGACACTAAAAGCACCATAGTAGAACACAGAAGAAGCTTCTAAGTTGAAGTAATAGCCAGTAAGAAGTAGTACAATTCAAGTTTTAGTTGTCGATTATTCACTTTTTAGCCGGCTTTGGTGGCTTGGACATGACCTAGGACCTTAAGATTTTGCATGAAAGGAGGACTAGCAGCCGCGTTGCACGGGAGAATGTGAAAAGTGTACATATGTTGGAAAAATCTGAGAAATCCGTCCCTTTTCGTCATTTGTTATCGAATCGACTTCAAGCCAGATCGTCACATTGGCCGCTTTTCTCTCTGAGACGGTTACATTTATCGTCTGCAAAGCTATGTCGCGTGCTGCGGTATGCGGAGACACTAAAAGCACCATAGTAGAACACAGAAGAAGCTTCTATGTTGAAGTAATAGCCAGTAAGAAGTAATATAATTCATGTTTTAGTTCTCGATTATTCACATATTTGCCTGCTTTGGTCGCTTGGACATGACATAGGACCTTAAGATTTTGCATGAAAGGAGGACTAGCAGCCGCGTTGCACGGGAGAATGTGAAAAGTGTTCATATGTAGTAAAAACCTGAGAAAACCGTCCGTTTTCGCCATTTGTTATCGAATCGTCTTAATGCCAGATCGTCACATTGGCCGCTCTTCTCTCTGAAACGGTTACATTTATCGTCTGCAAAGCTATGTCGCGTGCTGCGATATGCCAAAACACTAAAAGTACCATAGTAGAACACAGAAGAAGCTTCTAAGTTGAAGTAATAGCCAGTAAGAAGTAGTACAATTCAAGTTTTAGTTGTCGATTATTCACTTTTTAGCCGGCTTTGGTGGCTTGGACATGAGGTTGAACCTTTAGATTTTGCATGAAAGGACGACTAGCAGCCGCGTTGGACGGTAGAATGTGAAAAGTGCTCATATGCAGTAAAAACCTGAGAAATCCATCCGTTTTCTTCATTTGTTATCGAATCGACTTAAAGCCAGATCGTCATATTGGCCATTCTTCTCTCTCAAACGGTTACATTTATCGTCTGCAAAGCTATGTCGCGTGCTACGGTATGCCAAAACACTAAAAGCACCATAGTAGAACCCAGAAGAAGCTTCTAAGTTGAAGTAATAGCCAGTAAGGAGTAGTACAATTCAAGTTTTAGTTGTCGATTATTCAATTTTAAGCCGGCTTTGGTGGCTTGGACATGACCTAGGACCTTAAGATTTTGCATGAAAGGAGGACTAGCATCCGCGTTGCACGGGAGAATGTGAAAAGTGTACATATGTTGGAAAAACCTGAGAAATCCGTCCCTTTTCGTCATTTGTTATCGAATCGACATCAAGCCAGATCGTCACATTTGCCGCTTTTCTCTCTGAGACGGTTACATTTATCGTCTGCAAAGCTATGTCGCGTGCTGCGGTATGCGGAGACACTAAAAGCACCATAGTAGAACACAGAAGAAGCTTCTAAGTTGAAGTAATAGCCAGTAAGAAGTAATACAATTCATGTTTTAGTTGTCGATTATTCACATATTTGCCGGCTTTGGTCGCTTGGACATGACCTAGGACCTTAAGATTTTGCATGAAAGGAGGACTAGCAGCCGCGTTGCACGGGAGAATGTGAAAAGTGTACATATGAAGTAAAAACCTGAGAAATCCGTCCGTTTTCGTCATTTGTTATCGAATCGACTTAAAGCCAGATCGTCACATTGGCCGCTCTTCTCTCTGAAACGGTTACACTTATCGTCTGCAAAACTATGTCGCGTGCTGCGGTATACCGAAACACTAAAAGCACCATAGTAGAACAGAGAAGAAGCTTCTAAGTTGAAGTAATTGCCAGTAAGAAGTAGTACAATTCAAGTTTTAGTTATCGATTATTCACTTTTTTGCCGGCTTTGGTGACTTGGACATGACCTAGGACCTTAAGATTTTGCATGAAAGGAGGACTAGCAGCCGCGTTGCACGGGAGAATGTGAAAAGTGTTCATAAGTAGTAAAATCCTGAGAAATCCGTCCATTTCCGTCATTTGTTATCGAATTGACTTCAAGCCAGATCGTCACATTTTCCATTCTTCTCTCTCAAACGGTTACATTTATCGTCTGCAAAGCTATGTCGCGTGCTGCGGTATGCGGAGACACTAAAAGCACCATAGTAGAACACAGAAGAAGCTTCTAAGTTGAAGTAATAGCCAGTAAGAAGTAGTACAATTCAAGTTTTAGTTGTCGATTATTCACTTTTTAGCCGGCTTTGGTGGCTTGGACATGACCTAGGACCTTAAGATTTTGCATGAAAGGAGGACTAGCAGCCGCGTTGCACGGGAGAATGTGAAAAGTGTACATTTGTTGGAATAACCTGAGAAATCCGTCCCTTTTCGTCATTTGTTATCGAATCGACTTCAAGCCAGATCGTCACATTGGCCGCTTTTCTCTCTGAGACGGTTACATTTATCGTCTGCAAAGCTATGTCGCGTGCTGCGGTATGCGGAGACACTAAAAGCACCATAGTAGAACACAGAAGAAGCTTCTATGTTGAAGTAATAGCCAGTAAGAAGTAATATAATTCATGTTTTAGTTGTCGATTATTCACATATTTGCCTTCTTTGGTCGCTTGGACATGACATAGGACCTTAAGATTTTGCATGAAAGGAGTACTAGCAGCCGCGTTGCACGGGAGAATGTGAAAAGTGTTCATACGTAGTAAAAACCTGAGAAAACCGTCCGTTTTCGCCATTTGTTATCGAATCGTCTTAATGCCAGATCGTCACATTGGCCGCTCTTCTCTCTGAAACGGTTACATTTATCGTCTGCAAAGCTATGTCGCGTGCTGCGATATGCCAAAACACTAAAAGTACCATAGTAGAACACAGAAGAAGCTTCTAAGTTGAAGTAATAGCCAGTAAGAAGTAGTACAATTCAAGTTTTAGTTGTCGATTATTCACTTTTTAGCCGGCTTTGGTGGCTTGGACATGAGGTTGAACCTTTAGATTTTGCATGAAAGGACGACTAGCAGCCGCGTTGGACGGTAGAATGTGAAAAGTGTTCATATGCAGTAAAAACCTGAGAAATCCGTCCGTTTTCTTCATTTGTTATCGAATCGACTTAAAGCCCGATCGTCATATTGGCCATTCTTCTCTCTCAAACGGTTACATTTATCGTTTGCAAAGCTATGTCGCGTGCTACGGTATGCCAAAACACTAAAAGCACCATAGTAGAACCCAGAAGAAGCTTCTAAGTTGAAGTAATAGCCAGTAAGGAGTAGTACAATTCAAGTTTTAGTTGTCGATTATTCAATTTTAAGCCGGCTTTGGTGGCTATGATATGACCTAGGACCATAAGATTTTGCGTGAAAGGAGGACTAGCAGCCGCGTTGCACGGGAGAATGTGAAAAGTGTTCATATGTAGTAAAAACCTGAGAAATCCGTCCGTTTTCGTCATTTGTTATCGAATCGATTTAAAGCCAGATCGTCACATTAGTCTCTTTTCTCTCTGAAACGGTTACACTTATCGTCTGGAAAGCTATGACGCGTGCTGCGGTATGCGGAGACACTAAAAGCTCCATAGTAGAACACAGAAGAAGCTTCTAAGTTGAAGTAATAGCCAGTAAGAAGTAGTACAATTCAAGTTTTAGTTGTCGATTATTCACTTTTTAGCCGGCTTTGGTGGCTTGGACATGACCTAGGACCTTAAGATTTTCCATGAAAGGAGGACTAGCAGCCGCGTTGCACGGGAGAATGTGAAAAGTGTACATTTGTTGGAATAACCTGAGAAATCCGTCCCTTTTCGTCATTTGTTATCGAATCGACTTCAAGCCAGATCGTCACATTGGCCGCTTTTCTCTCTGAGACGGTTACATTTATCGTCTGCAAAGCTATGTCGCGTGCTGCGGTATGCGGAGACACTAAAAGCACCATAGTAGAACACAGAAGAAGCTTCTAAGTTGAAGTAATAGCCAGTAAGAAGTAATACAATTCATGTTTTAGTTGTCGATTATTCACATATTTGCCGGCTTTGGTCGCTTGGACATGACCTAGGACCTTAAGATTTTGCATGAAAGGAGGACTAGCAGCCGCGTTGCACGGGAGAATGTAAAAAGTGTTCATATGTAGTAAAAACCTGAGAAATCCGTCCGTTTTCGTCATTTGTTATCGAATCGACTTAAAGCCAGATCGTCACATTTGCCGCTTTTCTCTCTGAGACGGTTACATTTATCGTCTGCAAAGCTATGTCGCGTGCTGCGGTATGCGGAGACACCAGAAGCACCATAGTAGAACACAGAAGATGCTTCTAAGTTGAAGTAATAGCCAGTAAGAAGTAATACAATTCAAGTTTTAGTTGTCGATTATTCACTTTTTAGCCGGCTTTGGTGGCTTGGACATGACCTAGGACCTTAAGATTTTGCATGAAAGGAGGACTAGCAGCCGCGTTGCACGGGAGAATGTGAAAAGTGTACATATGTAGTAAAAACCTGAGAAATCCGTCCGTTTTCGTCATTTGTTATCGAATCGACTTAAAGCCAGATCGTCACATTGTCCGCTCTTCTCTCTGAAACGGTTACACTTATCGTCTGCAAAACTATGTCGCGTTCTGCGGTATACCGAAACACTAAAAGCACCATAGTAGAACAGAGAAGAAGCTTCTAAGTTGAAGTAATTGCCAGTAAGAAGTAGTACAATTCAAGTTTTAGTTATCGATTATTCACTTTTTTGCCGGCTTTGGTGACTTGGACATGACCTAGGACCTTAAGATTTTGCATGAAAGGAGGACTAGCAGCCGCGTTGCACGGGAGAATGTGAAAAGTGTTCATAAGTAGTAAAATCCTGAGAAATCCGTCCATTTCCGTCATTTGTTATCGAATTGACTTCAAGCCAGATCGTCACATTTTCCATTCTTCTCTCTCAAACGGTTACATTTATCGTCTGCAAAGCTATGTCGCGTGCTGCGGTATGCGGAGACACTAAAAGCACCATAGTAGAACACAGAAGAAGCTTCTAAGTTGAAGTAATAGCCAGTAAGAAGTAGTACAATTCAAGTTTTAGTTGTCGATTATTCACTTTTTAGCCGGCTTTGGTGGCTTGGACATGACCTAGGACCTTAAGATTTTGCATGAAAGGAGGACTAGCAGCCGCGTTGCACGGGAGAATGTGAAAAGTGTACATATGTTGGAAAAATCTGAGAAATCCGTCCCTTTTCGTCATTTGTTATCGAATCGACTTCAAGCCAGATCGTCACATTGGCCGCTTTTCTCTCTGAGACGGTTACATTTATCGTCTGCAAAGCTATGTCGCGTGCTGCGGTATGCGGAGACACTAAAAGCACCATAGTAGAACACAGAAGAAGCTTCTATGTTGAAGTAATAGCCAGTAAGAAGTAATATAATTCATGTTTTAGTTCTCGATTATTCACATATTTGCCTGCTTTGGTCGCTTGGACATGACATAGGACCTTAAGATTTTGCATGAAAGGAGGACTAGCAGCCGCGTTGCACGGGAGAATGTGAAAAGTGTTCATATGTAGTAAAAACCTGAGAAAACCGTCCGTTTTCGCCATTTGTTATCGAATCGTCTTAATGCCAG
Source organism: Schistocerca gregaria (assembly GCF_023897955.1). Classification (NCBI taxonomy): domain Eukaryota; kingdom Metazoa; phylum Arthropoda; class Insecta; order Orthoptera; family Acrididae; genus Schistocerca; species Schistocerca gregaria. The sequence continues at coordinate 4,795,522 of NW_026061883.1, read as the reverse complement.
ATCGTCACATTGGCCGCTCTTCTCTCTGAAACGGTTACATTTATCGTCTGCAAAGCTATGTCGCGTGCTGCGATATGCCAAAACACTAAAAGTACCATAGTAGAACACAGAAGAAGCTTCTAAGTTGAAGTAATAGCCAGTAAGAAGTAGTACAATTCAAGTTTTAGTTGTCGATTATTCACTTTTTAGCCGGCTTTGGTGGCTTGGACATGAGGTTGAACCTTTAGATTTTGCATGAAAGGACGACTAGCAGCCGCGTTGGACGGTAGAATGTGAAAAGTGCTCATATGCAGTAAAAACCTGAGAAATCCATCCGTTTTCTTCATTTGTTATCGAATCGACTTAAAGCCAGATCGTCATATTGGCCATTCTTCTCTCTCAAACGGTTACATTTATCGTCTGCAAAGCTATGTCGCGTGCTACGGTATGCCAAAACACTAAAAGCACCATAGTAGAACCCAGAAGAAGCTTCTAAGTTGAAGTAATAGCCAGTAAGGAGTAGTACAATTCAAGTTTTAGTTGTCGATTATTCAATTTTAAGCCGGCTTTGGTGGCTTGGACATGACCTAGGACCTTAAGATTTTGCATGAAAGGAGGACTAGCATCCGCGTTGCACGGGAGAATGTGAAAAGTGTACATATGTTGGAAAAACCTGAGAAATCCGTCCCTTTTCGTCATTTGTTATCGAATCGACATCAAGCCAGATCGTCACATTTGCCGCTTTTCTCTCTGAGACGGTTACATTTATCGTCTGCAAAGCTATGTCGCGTGCTGCGGTATGCGGAGACACTAAAAGCACCATAGTAGAACACAGAAGAAGCTTCTAAGTTGAAGTAATAGCCAGTAAGAAGTAATACAATTCATGTTTTAGTTGTCGATTATTCACATATTTGCCGGCTTTGGTCGCTTGGACATGACCTAGGACCTTAAGATTTTGCATGAAAGGAGGACTAGCAGCCGCGTTGCACGGGAGAATGTGAAAAGTGTACATATGAAGTAAAAACCTGAGAAATCCGTCCGTTTTCGTCATTTGTTATCGAATCGACTTAAAGCCAGATCGTCACATTGGCCGCTCTTCTCTCTGAAACGGTTACACTTATCGTCTGCAAAACTATGTCGCGTGCTGCGGTATACCGAAACACTAAAAGCACCATAGTAGAACAGAGAAGAAGCTTCTAAGTTGAAGTAATTGCCAGTAAGAAGTAGTACAATTCAAGTTTTAGTTATCGATTATTCACTTTTTTGCCGGCTTTGGTGACTTGGACATGACCTAGGACCTTAAGATTTTGCATGAAAGGAGGACTAGCAGCCGCGTTGCACGGGAGAATGTGAAAAGTGTTCATAAGTAGTAAAATCCTGAGAAATCCGTCCATTTCCGTCATTTGTTATCGAATTGACTTCAAGCCAGATCGTCACATTTTCCATTCTTCTCTCTCAAACGGTTACATTTATCGTCTGCAAAGCTATGTCGCGTGCTGCGGTATGCGGAGACACTAAAAGCACCATAGTAGAACACAGAAGAAGCTTCTAAGTTGAAGTAATAGCCAGTAAGAAGTAGTACAATTCAAGTTTTAGTTGTCGATTATTCACTTTTTAGCCGGCTTTGGTGGCTTGGACATGACCTAGGACCTTAAGATTTTGCATGAAAGGAGGACTAGCAGCCGCGTTGCACGGGAGAATGTGAAAAGTGTACATTTGTTGGAATAACCTGAGAAATCCGTCCCTTTTCGTCATTTGTTATCGAATCGACTTCAAGCCAGATCGTCACATTGGCCGCTTTTCTCTCTGAGACGGTTACATTTATCGTCTGCAAAGCTATGTCGCGTGCTGCGGTATGCGGAGACACTAAAAGCACCATAGTAGAACACAGAAGAAGCTTCTATGTTGAAGTAATAGCCAGTAAGAAGTAATATAATTCATGTTTTAGTTGTCGATTATTCACATATTTGCCTTCTTTGGTCGCTTGGACATGACATAGGACCTTAAGATTTTGCATGAAAGGAGTACTAGCAGCCGCGTTGCACGGGAGAATGTGAAAAGTGTTCATACGTAGTAAAAACCTGAGAAAACCGTCCGTTTTCGCCATTTGTTATCGAATCGTCTTAATGCCAGATCGTCACATTGGCCGCTCTTCTCTCTGAAACGGTTACATTTATCGTCTGCAAAGCTATGTCGCGTGCTGCGATATGCCAAAACACTAAAAGTACCATAGTAGAACACAGAAGAAGCTTCTAAGTTGAAGTAATAGCCAGTAAGAAGTAGTACAATTCAAGTTTTAGTTGTCGATTATTCACTTTTTAGCCGGCTTTGGTGGCTTGGACATGAGGTTGAACCTTTAGATTTTGCATGAAAGGACGACTAGCAGCCGCGTTGGACGGTAGAATGTGAAAAGTGTTCATATGCAGTAAAAACCTGAGAAATCCGTCCGTTTTCTTCATTTGTTATCGAATCGACTTAAAGCCCGATCGTCATATTGGCCATTCTTCTCTCTCAAACGGTTACATTTATCGTTTGCAAAGCTATGTCGCGTGCTACGGTATGCCAAAACACTAAAAGCACCATAGTAGAACCCAGAAGAAGCTTCTAAGTTGAAGTAATAGCCAGTAAGGAGTAGTACAATTCAAGTTTTAGTTGTCGATTATTCAATTTTAAGCCGGCTTTGGTGGCTATGATATGACCTAGGACCATAAGATTTTGCGTGAAAGGAGGACTAGCAGCCGCGTTGCACGGGAGAATGTGAAAAGTGTTCATATGTAGTAAAAACCTGAGAAATCCGTCCGTTTTCGTCATTTGTTATCGAATCGATTTAAAGCCAGATCGTCACATTAGTCTCTTTTCTCTCTGAAACGGTTACACTTATCGTCTGGAAAGCTATGACGCGTGCTGCGGTATGCGGAGACACTAAAAGCTCCATAGTAGAACACAGAAGAAGCTTCTAAGTTGAAGTAATAGCCAGTAAGAAGTAGTACAATTCAAGTTTTAGTTGTCGATTATTCACTTTTTAGCCGGCTTTGGTGGCTTGGACATGACCTAGGACCTTAAGATTTTCCATGAAAGGAGGACTAGCAGCCGCGTTGCACGGGAGAATGTGAAAGGTGTTCATATGTAGTAAAAACCTAAGACATCCGTCCGTTTTCGCCATTTGTTATCGAATCGCCTTAAAGCCAGATCGTCACATTGGCCGCTCTTCTCTCTGAAACGGTTACATTTATCGTCTACAAAGCTATGTCGCGTGCTGCGGTATGCGGAAACACTAAAAGCACCATAGTAGAACACAGAAGAAGCTTCTATGTTGAAGTAATAGACAGTAAGAAGTAGTACAATTGAAGTTTATAGTTGTCGATTATTCACTTTTTAGCCGGCTTTGGTGGCTTGGACATGACCTAGGACCTTAAGATTTTGCATGAAAGGAGGACTAGCATCCGCGTTGCACGGGAGAATGTGAAAAGTGTTCATAAGTAGTAAAATCCTGAGAAATCCGTCCATTTTCGTCATTTGTTATCGAATTGACTTAAAGCCAGATCGTCACATTTTCCATTCTTCTCTCTCAAACGTTTACATTTATCGTCTGCAAAGCTATGACGCGTGCTGCGATATGCCGAAACACTAAAAGCACCGTAGTAGAACACAGAAGGAGCTTCTAAGTTGAAGTAATAGCCAGTAAGAAGTAGTACAATTCAAGTTTATAGTTGTCGATTATTCACTTTTTAGCCGGCTTTGGTGGCTTGGACATGACCTAGGACCTTAAGATTTTGCATGAAAGGAGGACTAGCATCCGCGTTGCACGGGAGAATGTGAAAAGTGTACATATGTTGGAAAAACCTGAGAAATCCGTCCCTTTTCGTTATTTGTTATCGAATCGACATCAAGCCAGATCGTCACATTTGCCGCTTTTCTCTCTGAGACGGTTACATTTATCGTCTGCAAAGCTATGTCGCGTGCTGCGGTATGCGGAGACACTAAAAGCACCATAGTAGAACACAGAAGAAGCTTCTAAGTTGAAGTAATAGCCAGTAAGAAGTAATACAATTCATGTTTTAGTTGTCGATTATTCACATATTTGCCGGCTTTGGTCGCTTGGACATGACCTAGGACCTTAAGATTTTGCATGAAAGGAGGACTAGCAGCCGCGTTGCACGGGAGAATGTAAAAAGTGTTCATATGTAGTAAAAACCTGAGAAATCACTCCGTTTTCGTCATTTGTTATCGAATTGACTTAAAGCCATTTCGTCACATTTGCCGCTCTTCTCTCTGAAACGGTTACATTTATCGTCTGCAAAGCTATGTCGCGTGCTGCGGTATGTGGAGACACTAAAAGCACCATAGTAGAACACAGAAGAAGCTTCTAAGTTGAAGCAATAGCCAGTAAGAAGTAGTACAATTCAAGTTTTAGTTGTCGATTATTCACTCTTTAGCCGGCTTTGGTGGCTTGGACACGACCTAGGTACTTAAGTTTTTGCATGGAAGGAGGACTAGCAGCCGCGTTGCACGGGAGAATGTGAGAAGTGTCTGAAAAGCTATGTCGCGTGCTGCGGTATGCGGAGACACTAAAAGCATCATAGTAGAACACAGAAGAAGCTTCTAAGTTGAAGCAATAGCCAGTAAGAAGTAGTACAATTTAAGTTTTAGTTGTCGATTATACCCTGTTTAGCCGGCTTTGGTGGCTTGGACATGACCTAGGACCTTAAGACTTTGCATGAAAGGAGGACTAGCAGCCGCGTTGCACGGGAGAATGTGAAAAGTGTTCATATGTAGTAAAACCTGAGAAATCGTCTGTTTTCGTCATTTGTTATCATATCGACTTAGAGCCAGAACGTCACATTGGACGCTCTCTTCTCTGAAACGGTTACATTTATCGTCTGCAAAGCTATGACGCGTGCTGCGGTATGTGGAGACACTAAAAGCACCATAGTAGAACACAGAAGAAGCTTCTAAGTTGAAGCAATAGCCAGTAAGAAGTAGTACAATTCAAGTTTTAGTTGTCGATTATTCACTTTTTAGCCGGCTTTGGTGGCCTGGACATGACCTAGGACCTTAAGGTTTTGCATGAAAGGAGGTTTAGCAGCCACGTTGCAAGGGAGAAAGTGAAAAGTGTTCATATGTACTAAAAACCTGAGAAATCCGTCTCTTTTCGTCATATGTTATCGAATCGACTTAGATCCAGATCGTCAAATTGGCCGCTCTTCTCTCTGAAACGGTTACATTTATCGTCTGCAAAGCTATGTCGCGTGCTGCGGTATGCGGAGACACTAAAAGCACCATAGTAGAACACAGAAGAAGCTTCTAAGTTGAAGCAATAGCCAGTAAGAAGTAGTACAATTTTAGTTTTAGTTGTCGATTATACACTTTGTAGCCGGGTTTAGTGGCTTCCACATGATCTAGGACCTTAAGATTTTGCATGGAAGGAGGACTAGCAGCCGCGTTGCACGGGAGAATGTGAAAAGTGTTCATATGTAGTAGAAACATGAGATATCCGGCCGTTTTCGTCATTTGTTATCGAATCGACTTAAAGCCAGATCGTCACATTGGCCGCCCTTCCCTCTGAAACGGTGTTATTTATCGTCTGCAAAGCTATGTCGCTGGGTGCAGTATGCGGAGACACTTAAAGCACCATAGTACAACACAGAAGAAGCTACTAAGTTGATGTAATTGCCAGTAATAAGTAGTACAATTCACATTCTAGTTATCGATTATTCACTTTTTGGCCGGCTTTGGTGCCCTTTACATGAGCTAGGACCTTAAGATTTTGCATGAAAGGAGGACTATTAGCCGCGTTGCACGGGAGAATGTGAAAAATGTTCATATGTAGTAAAAACCTGAGAAATCACTCCGTTTTCGTCATTTGTTATCGAATTGACTTAAAGCCATTTCGTCACATTTGCCGCTCTTCTCTCTGAAAAGGTTACATTTATCGTCTGCAAAGCTATGTCGCGTGCTGCGGTATGTGGAGACACTAAAAGCAACATAGTAGAACACAGAAGAAGCTTCTAAGTTGAAGCAATAGCCAGTAAGAAGTAGTACAATTCAAGTTTTAGTTGTCGATTATTCACTCTTTAGCCGGCTTTGGTGGCTTGGACACGACCTAGGTACTTAAGTTTTTGCATGGAAGGAGGACTAGCAGCCGCGTTGCACGGGAGAATGTGAGAAGTGTGTGAAAAGCTATGTCGCGTGCTGCGGTATGCGGAGACACTAAAAGCATCATAGTAGAACACAGAAGAAGCTTCTAAGTTGAAGCAATAGCCAGTAAGAAGTAGTACAATTTAAGTTTTAGTTGTCGATTATACCTTGTTTAGCCGGCTTTGGTGGCTTGGACATGACCTAGGACCTTAAGATTTTGCATGAAAGGAGGACTAGCAGCCGCGTTGCACGGGAGAATGTGAAAAGTGTTCATATGTAGTAAAACCTGAGAAATCCGTCTGTTTTCGTCATTTGTTATCATATCGACATAGAGCCAGAACGTCACATTGGACGCTCTTCTCTCTGAAACGGTTACATTTATCGTCTGCAAAGTTATGACGCGTGCTGCGGTATGTGGAGACACTAAAAGCACCATAGTAGAACACAGAAGAAGCTTCTAAGTTGAAGCAATAGCCAGTAAGAAGTAGTACAATTCAAGTTTTAGTTGTCGATTATTCACTTTTTAGCCGGCTTTGGTGGCCTGGACATGACCTAGGACCTTAAGGTTTTGCATGAAAGGAGGTTTTGCAGCCACGTTGCAAGGGAGAATGTGAAAAGTGTTCATATGTAGTAAAAACCTGAGAAATCCGTCTCTTTTCGTCATATGTTATCGAATCGACTTAGAGCCAGATCGTCAAATTGGCCGCTCTTCTCTCTGAAACGGTTACATTTATTGTCTGCAAAGCTATGTCGCATGCTGCGGAATGTGCGAGACACTATAAGCACCATAGTAGAACACAGAAAAAGCTTCTAAGTTTATGTAATAGCCAGTAAGAATTAGTACAGTTCACGTTTAAGTTATCGATTATTGACTTTTAGGGGGCTATGGGGTATTGGACGTGAGCTAGGACCTTAAGATTTTGCATGAAAGGAGGACTAGAGGGTGCGTTGCACGGGAGAATGTGAAAAGTGTTGATATGTAGTAAAAACCTGAGAAATCCGTCTGTTTTCGTCATTTGTTATCATATCGACTTAGAGCCAGATCGTCACAAAGGCCGCTCTTCTCTCTGAGACAGTTACATTTATCGTCTGCAAAGCTATGTCGCGTGCTGCGGTATGCGGAGACACTAAAAGCACCATAGTAGAACGCAGAAGAAGCTTCTAAGTTGAAGTAATATCCAGTAAGATGTAGTACAAATCAAGTTTTAGTTGTCGATTATTCACTTTTTAGCCGGCTTTGGTGGCTTGGATATGACCTAGGACCTTAAGATTTTGCATGAAAGGAGGACTAGCAGCCGCGTTGCACGGGAGAATGTAAAAAGTGTTCATATGTAGTAAAAACCTGAGAAATCCGTCTGTTTTCGTCATTTGTTATCATATCGACTTCGAGCCAGATCGTCACATTGGCCGCTTTTCGCTCTGAAACCGTTACATTTATCGTCTGCAAAGCTATGTCGTGTGCTGTGGTATGCGGAGACACTAAAAGCACAATAGTAGAACACAGACGATGCTCCTAAGGCGAAGCAATAGCCAGTAAGAAGTAGTACAATTTAAGTTTTAGTTGTCGATTATACACTTTTTAGCCGGCTTTGGTGGCTTGGACATGACCTAGGACTTTACGATTTTGCATGAAACGGCGACTAGCAGCCGCGTTCCACGGGAGAATGTGAAAAGTGTTCATATGTAGTAGAAAACCTGATAAATCCGCACGTTTTCGTCATTTGCTATCGAATCGATTTAAAGCCAGACCGTTAGATTGGCCGCTCTTCTCTCTGAAACGGTAACATTTATCGTCTGCAAAGCTATGTCGCGTGCTGCGGTATGCGGAGACACTAAAAGCACCATAGTAGAACACAGAAGAAGCTTCTAAGAGAATGTAATAGTAAGTTAGAAGAAGTACTATTCAAGTGTTAGTTATCGATTATTGACTTTTTTGCCGGGTTTGGTGTTTTGGCCATGAGCTAGGACCTTAAGATTTTGCATGAAAGGGCGACTAGCAGCCGCGTTGCACGGGAGAATGTGAAAAGTGTTCATATGTAGTACAAACCAGATAAATCCGTCCGTTTTCGTCATTTGTTATCGAATCGACTTTAAGCCAGATCGTCACATTGGCCGCTCTTCTCTCTGAAACGGTTACATGTATCGTCTGCAAAGCTATGTCGCGTGCTGCGGTATGCGGAGACACTAAAAGCACAATAGTAGAACACAGAAGAAGCTCCTAAGGCGAAGCAATAGCCAGTAAGAAGTAGTACAATTCAAGTTTTTGTTTTCGATTATTCACTTTTTAGCCGGCTTTGGTGGCTTGGACATGACCTAGGATCTTAAGATTTTGCATGATAGAAGGTCTAGCAGCCGCGTTGCACGGAAGAATGTGAAAAGATTTCATATGTAGTAAAAACCTGAGAAATCCGTACGTTTTCGTCATTTGTTATCGAATCGACTTAAACCCAGATCGTCACATTGGACGCTCTTCTCTCTGAAATGGTTACATTTATCGTCTGCAAAGCTATGTCGCGTGCTGCGGTATGCGGAGCCCCCTAAAGCACCATAGTAGAACACAGAAGAAGCTTCTAAGAGAATGTAATAGTAAGATAGAAGTAGTACTATTCAAGTTTTAGTTATCGATTATTGACTTTCTTGCCGGCTTTGGTGCCTTGGCCATGAGCTAGGACCTTAAGATTTTGCATGAAAGGGCGACTAGCAGCCGCGTTGCACGGGAGTATGTGAAAAGTGTTCATATCTAGTAAAAACCTGATAAATCCCCACGTTTTCGTCATTTGCTATCGAATCGATTTAAAGCCAGACCGTTACATTGGCCGCTCATCTCTCTGAAACGGTAACATTTATCGTCTGTAAAGCTATGTCGCGTGCTGCGGTATGCGGAGACACTAAAAGCACCATAGTAGAACACAGAAGAAGCTTCTAAGAGAATGTAATAGTAAGTTAGAAGTAGTACTATTCAAGTTTTAGTTATCGATTATTGACCTTTTTGCCAGCTTTTGTGCCTTGGCCATGAGCTAGGACCTTAAGATTTTGCATGAAAGGGCGACTAGCAGCCGCGTTGCACGGGAGAATGTGAAAAGTGTTCATATGTAGTAAAAACCTGAGAAATCCGTCTGTTTTCGTCATTTGTTATCATATCGACTTAGAGCCAGATCGTCACAAAGGCCGCTCTTCTCTCTGAGACAGTTACATTTATCGTCTGCAAAGCTATGTCGCGTGCTGCGGTATGCGGAGACACTAAAAGCACCATAGTAGAACGCAGAAGAAGCTTCTAAGTTGAAGTAATATCCAGTAAGATGTAGTACAAATCAAGTTTTAGTTGTCGATTATTCACTTTTTAGCCGGCTTTGGTGGCTTGGATATGACCTAGGACCTTAAGATTTTGCATGAAAGGAGGACTAGCAGCCGCGTTGCACGGGAGAATGTAAAAAGTGTTCATATGTAGTAAAAACCTGAGAAATCCGTCTGTTTTCGTCATTTGTTATCATATCGACTTCGAGCCAGATCGTCACATTGGCCGCTCTTCGCTCTGAAACCGTTACATTTATCGTCTGCAAAGCTATGTCGCGTGCTGCGGTATGCGGAGACACTAAAAGTACAATAGTAGAACACAGACGATGCTCCTAAGGCGTAGCAATAGCCAGTAAGAAGTAGTACAATTTAAGTTTTAGTTGTCGATTATACACTTTTTAGCCGGCTTTGGTGGCTTGGACATGACCTAGGACTTTACGATTTTGCATGAAACGGCGACTAGCAGCCGCGTTCCACGGGAGAATGTGAAAAGTGTTCATATGTAGTAGAAAACCTGATAAATCCGCACGTTTTCGTCATTTGCTATCGAATCGATTTAAAGCCAGACCGTTACATTGGCCGCTCTTCTCTCTGAAACGGTAACATTTATCGTCTGCAAAGCTATGTCGCGTGCTGCGGTATGCGGAGACACTAAAAGCACCATAGTAGAACACAGAAGAAGCTTCTAAGAGAATGTAATAGTAAGTTAGAAGAAGTACTATTCAAGTTTTAGTTATCGATTATTGACTTTTTTGCCGGCTTTGGTGTTGTGGCCATGAGCTAGGACCTTAAGATTTTGCATGAAAGGGCGACTAGCAGCCGCGTTGCACGGGAGAATGTGAAAAGTGTTCATATGTAGTACAAACCAGATAAATCCGTCCGTTTTCGTCATTTGTTATCGAATCGACTTTAAGCCAGATCGTCACATTGGCCGCTCTTCTCTCTGAAACGGTTACATGTATCGTCTGCAAAGCTATGTCGCGTGCTGCGGTATGCGGAGACACTAAAAGCACAATAGTAGAACACAGAAGAAGCTCCTAAGGCGAAGCAATAGCCAGTAAGAAGTAGTACAATTCAAGTTTTTGTTTTCGATTATTCACTTTTTAGCCGGCTTTGGTGGCTTGGACATGACCTAGGATCTTAAGATTTTGCATGATAGAAGGTCTAGCAGCCACGTTGCACGGAAGAATGTGAAAAGATTTCATATGTAGTAAAAACTTGAGAAATCCGTACGTTTTCGTCATTTGTTATCGAATCGACTTAAACCCATATCGTCACATTGGCCGCTCTTCGCTCTGAAACCGTTACATTTATCGTCTGCAAAGCTATGTCGCGTGCTGCAGTATGCGGAGACACTAAAAGCACCATATTAGAACACAGAAGAAGTTTCTAAGAGAATGTAATAGTAAGTTAGAAGTAGTACTATTCAAGTTTTAGTTATCGATTATTGACTTTTTTGCCGGCTTTGGTGTTTTGGCCATGAGCTAGGACCTTAAGATTTTGCATGAAAGGGCGACTAGCAGCCGCGTTGCACGGGAGACTGTGAAAAGTGTTCATATATAGTAAAAACCTGATAAATCCCCACGTTTTCGTCATTTGCTATCGAGTCGATTTCAAGCCAGACCGTTACATTGGCCGCTCTTCTCTCTGAAACGGTAACATTTATCGTCTGTAAAGCTATGTCGCGTGCTGCGGTATGCGGAGACGCTAAAAGCACCATAGTAGAACACAGAAGAAGCTTCTAAGAGAATGTAATAGTAAGTTAGAAGTAGTACTATTCAAGTTTTAGTTATCGATTATTGACCTTTTTGCCAGCTTTTGTGCCTTGGCCATGAGCTAGGACCTTAAGATTTTGCATGAAAGGGCGACTAGCAGCCGCGTTGCACGGGAGAATGTGAAAAGTGTTCATATGTAGTACAAACCTGATAAATCCGTCCGTTTTCGTCACTTGTTATCGAATCGACTTAAAGCCAGATCGTCACATTGGCCGCTTTTCTCTCTGAGACGGTTACATTTTTCGTCTGCAAAGCTATGTCGCGTGCTGCGGTATGCGGAGACACTAAAAGCACCATAGTAGAACACAGAAGAATCTTCTAAGTTGAAGCAATAGCCAGTAAGGAGCAGTACAATTCAAGTTTTGGTTATCTATTATTGATTTTTCGCCGGCCTTGGTGCCTTGGACATGAGGTGGAACCTTAAGATTTTGCATGAAGGGAGGACTAGCAGCCGCGTTGCACGGGAGAATGTAAAAAGGGTTCATATGTAGTAAAAACCTGAGAAATCCGTCCGTTTTCGTCATTTGTTATCGAATCGACTTAAAGCAAGATCGTCACATTGGCCGCTTTTCTCTCTGAGACGGTTACATTTATCGTCTGCAAAGCTACGTCGCGTGCTGCGGTATGCGGAGACACTAAAAGCACCATAGTAGAACACAGAAGAAGCTTCTAAGTTGAAGTAATAGCCAGTAAGAAGTAGTACAATTGAAGTTTTAGTTGTCGATTATTCACTTTTTAGCCGGCTTTGGTGGCTTGGACATGACCTAAGACCTCGCGATTTTGCATGAAAGGAGGACTAGCAGCCGCGTTGCACGGGAGAATGTGAAAAGTGTTCATATGTAGTAAAAACCTGAGAAATCCGTCCGTTTTCGTCATTTGTTATCGAATCGACGTAAAGCCAGATCGTCACATTGGCCGCTTTTCTCTCTGAGACGGTTACATTTATCGTCTCCAAAGCTATGTCGCGTGCTGCGGTATGCGGAGACACTAAAAGCACCATAGTAGAACACAGAGGAAGCTTCTAAGTTGAAGCAATAGCCAGTAAGAAGCAGTACAATTCACGTTTTGGTTATCGATTATTGATTTTTAGACGGCTTAGGTGCCTTGGACATGAGGTGGAACATTAAGATTTTGCATGAAAGGAAAACTAGCAGCCGCGTTGCACGCGAGAATGTGAAAAGTGTTCATATGTAGTAAAAACCTGAGAAATCCGTCCGTTTTCGTCATTTGTTATCGAATCGATTTAAAGCCAGATCGTCTCATTGGCCGCTCTTGTCTCTGAAACGGTTACTTTTATTGTGTGGACAGCTATGTCGCGTGCTGCGGAATGCGGAGACATCAAAAGCACCATAGTAGAACACAGAAGAAGCTTCGAAGTTGAAGCAATACCCAGTAAGGAGGAGTACAATTCAAGTTTTGGTTATCGATTATTGATTTTTAGGCGGCTTTGGTGCCTTGGACATGAGGTGGAACATTAAGATTTTGCATGAAAGGAGGACTAGCAGCCGCGTTGCACGGGAGAATGTGAAAAGTGTTCTTATGTAGTAAAAAGCTGAGAAATCCGTCCGTTTTCGTCATTTGTTATCGAATCGACTTAGAGCCAGATCGTCACATTGGCCGCTTTTCTCTCTGAGACGGTTACATTTATCGTCAGCAAAGCTATGTCGCGTGCTGCAGTATGCGGAGACACTAAAGGCACCATAGTAGAACCCAGAAGAATCTTCTAAGTTGAAGCAATAGCCAGTAAGAAGCAGTACAATTCACGTTTTGGTTATCGATTACTGATTTTTAGACGGCTTTGGTGCCTTGGACATGAGGTGGAACCTTAAGATTTTGCATGAAAGGAGGACTAGCAGTCCCGTTGCACGGAAGAATGAGAAAAGTAAAAACCTGAGAAATCCGTCCGTTTTCGTCATTTGTTACCGAATCGACTTAAAGCCAGGTCGTCACATTGGGCACGCTTCTTTCTGAATCGGTTACATTTATCGTCTGCAAAGCTATGTCGCGTGCTGCGGTATGAGGAGACACTAAAAGCACCATAGTAGAACACAGAAGAAGCTTCTAAGTTGAAGCAATAGCCAGTAAGAAGCAGTACAATTCAAGTTTTGGTTATCGATTATTGATTTTTAGCCGGCTTTGGTGCGTTGGACATGAGGTGGAACCTTAACATTTTGCATGAAAGGAGGACTAGCAGCCGCGTTGCACGGGAGAATGTGAAAAGTGTTCATATGTAGTAAAAACCTGAGAAATCCGTCCGTTTTCGTCATTTGTTATCGAATCGACTTAAAGCCAGATCGTCACATTGGCTGCTTTTCTCTCTGAGACGGTTACATTTATCGCCTGCAAAGCTATGTCGCGTGCTGCGGTATGCGGAGACACTAAAAGCACCATAGTAGAACACAGAAGAAGCTTCGAAGTTGAAGCAATAGCCAGTAAGAAGCAGTCCAATTCAAGTTTTGGTTATCGATTATTGATTTTTGGCCGGCTTTGGTGCCTTGGACATAAGGTGGAATCTTAAGATTTCTCATGAAAGGAGGACTAGCAGCCGCGTTGCACGGGAGAATGTGAAAAGTGTTCATATGTAGTAAAAACCTGAGAAATCCGTCCGTTTTCGTCATTTGTTATCGAATCGACTTAAAGCCAGGTCGTCACATTGGCCGCTCTTCTCTCTGAATCGGTTGCATTTGTCGTCTGCAAAGCTATGTCGCGTGCTGCGGTACGCGGAGACACTAAAAGCACCATAGTAGAACACAGAAGAAGCTTCTAAGTTGAAGCAATAGCCAGTAAGAAGTAGTACAATTCAAGTTTTAGTTGTCGAATATTCACTCTTTAGCCGGCTTTGGTGGCTTGGACATGACCTAGGACCTTAACATTTTGCATGAAAAGAGGACTAGCAGCCGCGTTGCACGGGAGAATGTGTAAAGGGTTCATATGTAGTAAAAACCTGAGAAATCCGTCCGTTATCGTCATTTGTTATCGAATCAACTTAAAGCCAGATCGTCACTTTGGCCGCTTTTCTCTATGAGACGGTTACATTTATCGTCTGCAAAGCTATGTCGCCTGCTGCGGTATGCAGAGACACTAAAAGCACCATAGTAGAACACAGAAGAAGCTTCTAAGTTGATGTAATAGCCAGTAAGAAGTAGTACAATTCAATTTTTAGTTGTCGATTATTCACTTTTTAGCCGGCTTTGGTGGCTTGGACACGACCTAGGACCTTAAGATTTTGCATGGAAGGAGGACTAGCAGCCGCGTTGCACGGGAGAATGTGAAAAGTGTTCATATATAGTAAACACCTGAGAAATCCGTCCGTTTTCGTCATTTGTTATCGATTCTACTTAAAGCCAGATCGTCACATTGGCCGCTTTTCTCTCTGAGACGGTTACGTTTATAGTCTGCAAAGCTATGTCGCGTGCTGCGGTATGCGGAAACACTAAAAGCACCATAGTAGAAGACATAAGAAGCTTCTAAGTTGAAGCAATATTCAGTGAGAAGCAGTACAATTCAAGTTTTGGTTATCGATTATTGATATGTAGCCGGCTTTGGTGCCTTGGACATGAGGTGGAACCTTAAGATTTTGCATGAAAGGAGGACTAGCAGCCGCGTTGCACGGGAGAATGTGAAAAGTGGTTATATGTAGTAAAAACCTGAGAAATCCGTCCGTTTTCGTCATTTGTTATCGAATCGACTTAAAGACAGATCGTCACATTGGCCGCTTGTCTCTCCGAGACGGTTACATTTATCGTCTGCAAAGCTATGTCGCGTGCTGCGGTATGCGGAGACAACTAAAAGCACCATAGTAGAACACAGAAGAAGCTTCTAAGTTGAAGCAATAGCCAGTAAGAAGCAGTCCAATTCAAGTTTTGGTTATCGATTATTGATTTTTGGCCGTCTTTGGTGCCTTAGACATAAGGTGGAATCTTAAGATTTTGCATGATAGGAGGACTAACAGCCGCGTTGCACGGGAGAATGTAAAAAGGGTTCATATGTAGTAAAAACCTGAGAAATCCGTCCGTTTTCGTCATTTGTTATCGAATCGACTTAAAGCCAGATCGTTACATTGGTCGCTCTTCTCTCTGAATCGGTTACATTTATCGTCTGCAAAGCTATGTCGCGTGCTGCGGTATGCTGAGACACTAAAAGCACCATAGTATAACACAGAAGAAGCTTCTAAGTTGAAGCAATAGCCAGTAAGATGTAGTAGAATTCAAGTTTTAGTTGTCGATTATTCACTCTTTAGCCGGCTTTGGTGGCTTGGACACGACCTAGGACCTTAAGATTTTGCATGAAAGGAGGACTAGCAGCCGCGTTGCCCGGGAGAATGTGTAAAGGGGTCATATGTAGTAAAAACCTGAGAAATCCGTCCGTTACCGTAATTTGTTATCGAATCAACTTAAAGCCAGATCGTCACTTTGGCCGCTTTTCTCTATGAGACGGTTACATTTATCGTCTGCAAAGCTATGTCGCCGGCTGCGGTATGCAGAGACACTAAAAGCACCATAGTAGAACACAGAAGAAGCTTCTAAGTTGATGTAATAGCCAGTAAGAAGTAGTACAATTCAATTTTTAGTTGTCGATTATTCACTTTTTAGCCGGCTTTGGTGGCTTGGACATGACCTAGGACCTTAAGATTTTGCATGAAAGGATGACTAGCAGCCGCGTTGCACGGGAGAATGTGAAATGTGTTCATATGTAGTAAAAACCTGAGAAATCCGTCCGTTTTCGTCATTTGTTATCGAATCGACTTAAAGCCAGATCGTCACATTGGCCGCTTTTCTCTCTGAGACGGTTACATTTATCGTCTGCAAAGCTATGTCGCGTGCTGCGGTATGCGGAGACTCTAAAAGCACCATAGTAGAACACAGAAGAAGCTTCTAAGTTGAAGCAATAGCCAGTAATAAGCAGTACATTTCAAGTTTTGGTTATCGATTATTGACTTTTACCCGGCTTTGGTGGCTTGCACATGACATAGGACCTTAAGATTTTGCATGAAAGGAGGACTAGCAGCCGCGTTGCACGGGAGAATGTAAAAAGGGTACATATGTAGTAAAAACCTGAGAAATCCGTCCGTTTTCGACATTTGTTATCGAATCGACTTACAGCCAGATCGTCACATTGGCCGCTCTTCTCTCTGAATCGGTTACATTTATCGTCTGCAAAGCTATGTCGCGTGCTGCGGTATGCGGAGACACTAAAAGCACAATAGTAGAACACAGAAGAAGCTTCTAAGTTCAAGCAATAGCCAGTAAGAAGTAGTACAATTCAAGTTTTAGTGTTCGATTATTCACTCTTTAGCCGGCTTTGGTGGCTTGGACATGACCTAGGACCTTAAGATTTTGCATGAAAGGAGGACTAGCAGCCGCGTTGCACGGGAGTATGTGAAAAGGGTTTATATGTAGTAAAAACCTGAGAAATCCGTCCGTTTTCGTCATTCGTTAACGAATCGACTTAAAGCCAGATCGTCACATTGGCCGCTTTTCTCTATGAGACGGTTACATTTATCGTCTGCAAAGCTATGTCGAATGCTGCGGTATGCAGAGACACTAAAAGCACCATAGTGGAACACAGAAGAAGCTTCTAAGTTGAAGTAATAGCCAGTAAGAAGTAGTACAATTCATGTTTTAGTTGTCGAGTGTTCACTTTTTAGCCGGCTTTGGAGGCTTGGACATGACCTAGTACCTTGAGATTTTGCCTGAAAAGAGGACAAGCAGCCCCGTTGCACGAGAGAATGTGAAAAGTGTTCATATGTAGTAAAAACCTGAGAACTCAGTCCGTTTTCGTCATTTGTTATCGAATCGACATACAGCCAGATCGTCACATTGGTCGCTTTTCTCTCTGAGACGGTAACATTTATCGTCTGCAAAGCTATGTCGCGTGCTGCGGTATGCGGAGATTCTAGAAGCATCATAGTAGAACACAGAAGAAGCTTCTAAGTTGAAGCAATTGCCAGTAAGAAGCAGTACAATTCAAGTTTTGGTTATCGATTATTGATTTTTAGACGGCTTTGGTGCCTTGGACATGAGGTGGAACCTTAAGATTTTGCATGAAAGGAGGACTAGCAGCCGCGTTGCACGGGATAATGTGAAAAAAGTTCATATGTAGTAAAAACCTGAGAAATCCGTCCGTTTTCGTCATTTGTTATCGAATCGACTTAAAGCCAGATCGTCACATTGGCCGCTTTTCTCTCTGAGACGGTTACATTTATCGTCTGCATAGCTATGTCGCGTGCTGCGGAGACACTAAAAGCACCATAGTAGAACACAGAAGAAGCTTCTAAGTTGAAGCAATAGCCAGTAAGAAGCAGTCCAATTCACGTTTTTGTTGTAGATTGTTCACTTTTTAGCCGGCTTTGGTGGCTTGGACATGACCTAGGACCTTAAGATTTTGCATGAAAGGAGGACTAGCAGCCGCGTTGCACGGGAGAATATGAAAAGGGTTCATATGTAGTAAAAACCTGAGAAATCCGTCCGTTTTCGGCATTTGTTATCGAATCGACGTAAAGCCAGATCGTCAAATTGGCCGCTCTTCTCTCTAAAACGGTTACATTTATCGTGTGCAAAGCTATGTCGCGTGCTGCGGCATGCGGAGACACTAAAAGCACCATAGTAGAACACAGAAGAAGCTTCTAAGTTGAAGTAATAGCCAGTAAGAAGTAGTACAATTGAAGTTTTAGTTGTCGATTATTCACTTTTTAGCCGGCTTTGGTGGCTTGGACATGACCTAGGACCTTAGGATTTTGCATGAAAGGAGGACTAGCAGCCCCGTTGCACGGCAGAATGTGAAAAGTGTTCATATATAGTAAACACCTGAGAAATCCGTCCGTTTTCGTCATTTGTTATCGAATCGACTTCAAGCCAGATCGTCACATTGGCCGCTTTTCTCTCTGAGACGGTTACATTTTTCGTCTGCAAAGCTATGTGGCGTGCTGCGGTATGCGGAGACACTAAAAGCACCATAGTAGAACACAGAAGAACTTCTAAGTTGAAGCAATAGCCAGTAAGAAGCAGTACAATTCAAGTTTTGGTTATCGATTATTGATTTTTAGGGGGCTTTGGTGTCTTGGACATAAGGTGGAATCTTAAGATATTGCTTGAAAGGAGGACTAGCAGCCGCGTTGCACGGGAGAATGTGAAAAGTGTTCATATGTAGTAAAAACCTGAGAAATCCGTCCGTTTTCGTCATTTGTTATCGAATCGACTTAAAGCCAGATCGTCACATTGGCCGCTTTTCTCTCTGAGACGGTTACATTTATCGTCTGCAAAGCTATGTCGCGTGCTGCGGTATGCGAAGACACTAAAAGCACCATAGTAGAACACAGAAGATGCTTCTAAGTTGAAGCAATAGCCAGTAAGAGGTAGTAGAATTCAAGTTTTAGTTGTCGATTATTCACTCGTTAGCCGGCTTTGGTGGCTTGGACATGACCTAGGACCTTAAGATTTTGCATGAAAGGAGGACTAGCAGCCGCGTTGCACGGGAGAATGTGAAAAGGGTTCATATGTAGTAAAAACCTGAGAAATCCGTCCGTTATCGTCATTTAATATCGAAACAACTTAAAGCCAGATCGTCACATTGGCCGCTTTTCTCTATGAGACGGTTACATTTATCGTCTGCAAAGCTATGTCGCGTGCCGCGGTATGCGAAACACTAAAAGCACCATAGTAGAACACATAAGAAACTTCTAAGTTGAAGCAATACTCAGTAAGAAGCAGTAAAATTCAAGTTTTGGTTATCGATTATTGACTTTTACCCGGCTTTGCTGGCTTGCACATGACCTAGGACCTTAAGATTTTGCATGAAAGGAGGACTAGCAGCCGCGTTGCACGGGAGAATGTGAAAAGGGTTCATATGTAGTAAAAACCTGAGAAATCCGTCCGTTTTCGTCATTTGTTATCGAATCGACTTAAAGCCAGATCGTCACATTGGCCGCTTTTCTCTCTGAGACGGTTACATTTATCGTCTGCAAAGCTATGTCGCGTGCTGCGGTATGCGGAGACTCTAAAAGCACCATAGTAGAACACAGAAGAAGCTTCTAAGTTGAAGGAATCGCCAGTAAGAAGCAGTACAATTCAAGTTTTGGTCATCGATTATTGATTTTTAGTCGGCTTTGGTGCTTTGGACATGAGGTGGAACCTTAAGATTTTGCATGAAAGGAGGACTAGCAGCCGCGTTGCACGGGAGAATGAGAAAAGGTTTCATATGTAGTAAAAACCTGAGAAATCCGTCCGTTTTCGTCATTTGTTATCGAATCGACTTAAAGCCAGATCGTCACATTGGCCGCTTTTCTCTCTGAGACGGTTACATTTATAGTCTGCTAAGCTATGTCGCCTGCTGCGGTATGCGGAAACTCTAAAAGCACCATAGTAGAACATATAAGAAGCTTCTAAGTTGAAGCAATAGTCAGTAAGAAGCAGTACAATTCAAGTTTTGGTTATCGATTATTGATTTTTAGCCAGCTTTGGTGGCTTTTACATGACCTAGGACCTTAAGATTTTGCCTGAAAGGAGGACTAGAAGCCGCGTTGCACGGGAGAATATGAAAGGGGTTCATATGTAGTAACAACCTGAGAAATCCGTCCGTTTTCGTCATTTGTTATCGAATCGAAATAAAGCCAGATCGTCACATTGGCCGCTTTTCTCTCTGAGACGGTTACATTTTTCGTCTGCAAAGCTATGTCGCGTGCTGCGGTATGCGGAGACACTAAAAGCACCATAGTAGAACACAGAAGAAGCTTCTAAGTTGAAGCAATAGCCAGTAAGAAGCAGTACAATTCAAGTTTTGGTTATCGATTATTGATTTTTGGCCGGCTTTGGTGCCTTGGACATAAGGTGGAATCTTAAGATTTTGCATGAAAGGAGGACTAGCAGCCGCGTTGCACGGGAGAATGTGAAAAGGGTTCATATGTAGTACAAACCTGAGATATCCGTCCGTTTTCGTCATTTGTTATCGAAACGACTTAAAGCCAGATCGTCACATTGGCCGCTCTTCTCTCTGAGTCGGTTACATTTATCGTCTGCAAAGCTATGTCGCGTGCTGCGGTATGCGGAGACACTAAAAGCACCATAGTAGAACACAGAAGAAGCTTCTAAGTTGAACCAATAGCCAGTAAGAAGCAGTCCAATTCAAGTTTTGGTTATCGATTATTGAACTTTGGCCGTCTTTGGTGCCTTGGACATAAGGTGGAATCTTAAGATTTTGCATTATAGGAGGACTAGCAGCCGCGTTGCACGGGAGAATGTGAAAAGGGTTCATATGTAGTAAAAACCTGAGAAATCCGTCCGTTTGCGTCATTTTTTATCGAATCGACTTAAAGCCAGATCGTCACATTGGCCGCTCTTCTCTCTGAATCGGTTACATTTATCGTCTGCAAAGCGATGTCGCGTGCTGCGGTATGCTGAGACACTAAATGCACCATAGTAGAACACAGAAGAAGCTTCTAAGTTGAGGCAATAGCCAGTAAGATGTAGTAGAATTCAAGTTTTAGTTGTCGATTATTCACTCTTTAGCCGGCTTCGGTGGCTTGGACATGACCTAGGACCTTAAGATTTTGCATGAAAGGAGGACTAGCAGCCGCGTTGCACGGGAGTATGTGAAAAGGGTTCATATGTAGTAAAAACCTGAGAAATCCGTCCGTTATCGTCATTTGTTATCGAATCGACTTAAAGCCAGATCGTCACATTGGCCGCTTTTCTCTCTGAGACGGTTACATATATCGTCTGCAAAGCTATGTCGCGTGATGCGGTATGCGGAGACTCTAAAAGCACCATAGTAGAACACAGAAGAAGCTTCTAAGTTGAAGTAATAGCCAGTAAGAGGAGGTACAATTCAAGTTTTAGTTGTAGATTGTTCACTTTTTAGCCGGCTTTGGTGGCTAGGACATGACCTAGGACCTTAAGATTTAGCATGAAAGGAGGACTAGCAGCCGCGTTGCACGGGAGAATGTGAAAAGTTTTCATATTTAGCAAAAACCTGAGAAATCCGTCCGTTTTCGTCATTTGTTATCGAATCGACTTAAAGCCAGATCGTCACATTGGCCGCTTTTATCTCTGAGACGGTTACATTTATCGTCTGCAAAGCTATGTCGCGTGCTGGGGTATGCGGAGACACTAAAAGCACCATAGTAGAACACAGAAGAACTTCTAAGTTGAAGCAATAGCCAGTAAGAAGCAGTCCAATTAAAGTTTTGGTTATCGATTATTGACTTTTAGCCGGCTTTGGTGGCTTGGACATGACCTAGGACCTTAAGATTTTGCATGAAAGGAGGACTAGCAGCCGCGTTGCACGGGAGAATATGAAAAGGGTTCATATGTAGTAAAAACCTGAGAAATCCGTCCGTTTTCGGCATTTGTTATCGAATCGACGTAAAGCCAGATCGTCACATTGGCCGCTCTTCTCTCTGAAACGGTTACATTTATCGTGTGCAAAGCTATGTCGCGTGCTGCGCCATACGGAGACACTAAAAGCACCATAGTAGAACACAGAAGAAGCTTCTAAGTTGAAGTAATAGCCAGTAAGAAGTAGTACAATTGAAGTTTTAGTTGTCTATTATTCACTTTTTAGCCGGCTTTGGTGGCTTGGACATGACCTAGGACTTTAGGATTTAGCATGAAAGGAGGACTAGCAGCCCCGTTGCACGGGAGAATGTGAAAAGTGTTCATATATAGTTAACACATGAGAAATCCGTCCGTTTTCGTCATTTGTTATCGATTCGACTTAAAGCCAGATCGTCACTTTGGCCGCTTTTCTCTCTGAGACGGTTACATTTATAGTCTGCAAAGCTATGTCGCGTTCTGCGGTATGCGGAAACACTAAAAGCACCATAGTAGAAGACATAAGAAGCTTCTAAGTTGAAGCAATAGTCAGTAAGAAGCATTACAATTCAAGTTTTGGTTATCGATTATTGACTTTTACCCGGCTTTGGTGGCTTGTACACGACATAGGACCTTAAGATTTTGCATGAAAGGAGGACTAGCAGCCGCGTTGCACGGGAGAATGTGAAAAGGGTTCATATGTAGTAAAAACCTGAGAAATCCGTCCGTTTTCGTCATTTGTTATCGAATCGACTTAAAGCCAGATCGTCACATTGGCCGCTTTTCTCTCTGAGACGGTTACATTTATCGTCTGCAAAGCTATGTCGCGTGCTGCGGTATGCGGAGACTCTAAAAGCACCATAGTAGAACACAGAAGAAGCTTCTAAGTTGAAGGAATCGCCAGTAAGAAGCAGTACAATTCAAGTTTTGGTCATCGATTATTGATTTTTAGTCGGCTTTGGTGCCTTGGACATGAGGTGCAACCTTAAGATTTTGCATGAAAGGAGGACTAGCAGCCGCGTTGCACGGGAGAATGGGAAAAGGTTTCATATGTAGTAAAAACCTGAGAAATCCGTCCGTTTTCGTCATTTGTTATCGAATCGACTTAAAGCCAGATCGTCACATTGGCCGCTTTTCTCTCTGAGACGGTTACATTTATAGTCTGCAAAGCTATGTCGCGTGCTGCGGTATGCGGAAACTCTAAAAGCACCATAGTAGAACAATTAAGAAGCTTCTAAGTTGAAGCAATAGTCAGTAAGAAGCAGTACAATTCAAGTTTTGATTATCGATTATTGATTTTTAGCCGGCTTTGGTGGCTTGGACATGACCTAGGACCTTAAGATTTTGCCTGAAAGGAGGACTAGAAGCCGCGTTGCATGGGAGAATATGAAAAGGGTTCATATGTAGTAAAAACCTGAGAAATCCGTCCGTTTTCGTCATTTGTTATCGAATCGACATAAAGCCAGATCGTCACATTGGCCGCTCTTCTCTCTGAGTCGGTTACATTTATCGTCTGCAAAGCTATGTCGCGTGCTGCGGTATGCGGAGACACTAAAAGCACCATAGTAGAACACAGAAGAAGCTTCTAAGTTGAAGCAATAGCCAGTAAGAAGCAGTCCAATTCAAGTTTTGGTTATCGATTATTGATTTTTGGCCGGCTTTGGTGCCTTGGACATAAGGTGGAATCTTAAGATTTTGCATGAAAGGAGGACTAGCAGCCGCGTTGCACGGGAGAATGTGAAAAGGGTTCATATGTAGTAAAAACCTGAGATATCCGTCCGTTTTCGTCATTTGTTATCGAATCGACGTAAAGCCAGATCGTCACATTGGCCGCTCTTCTCTCTGAGTCGGTTACATTTATCGTCTGCAAAGCTATGTCGCGTGCTGCGGTATGCGGAGACACTAAAAGCACCATAGTAGAACACAGAAGAAGCTTCTAAGTTGAAGCAATAGCCAGTAAGAAGTAGTAGAATTCAAGTTTTAGTTGTCGATTATTCACTCTTTAGCCGGCTTTGGTGGCTTGGACATGACCTAGGACCTTAAGATTTTGCATAAAAGGAGGACTAGCAGCCGCGTTGCACGGGAGAATGTGAAAAGGGTTCATATGTAGTAAAAACCTGAGAAATCCGTCCGTTTTCGTCATTTGTTATCGAATCGACTTAAAGCCAGATCGTCACATTGGCCGCTTTTCTCTCTGAGACGGTTACATTTATCGTCTGCAAAGCTATGTCGCGTGCTGCGGTATGCGAAGACACTAAAAGCACCATAGTAGAACACAGAAGATGCTTCTAAGTTGAAGCAATAGCCAGTAAGAAGTAGTAGAATTCAAGTTTTAGTTGTCGATTATTCACTCGTTAGCCGGCTTTGGTGGCTTGGACATGACCTAGGACCTTAAGATTTTGCATGAAAGGAGGACTAGCAGCCGCGTTGCACGGGAGAATGTGAAAAGGGTTCATATGTAGTAAAAACCTGAGAAATCCGTCCGTTATCGTCATTTAATATCGAAACAACTTAAAGCCAGATCGTCACATTGGCCGCTTTTCTCTATGAGACGGTTACATTTATCGTCTGCAAAGCTATGTCGCGTGCCGCGGTATGCGGAAACACTAAAAGCACCATAGTAGAACACATAAGAAGCTTCTAAGTTGAAGCAATACTCAGTAAGAAGCAGTAAAATTCAAGTTTTGGTTATCGATTATTGACTTTTACCCGGCTTTGCTGGCTTGCACATGACCTAGGACCTTAAGATTTTGCATGAAAGGAGGACTAGCAGCCGCGTTGCACGGGAGAATGTGAAAAGGGTTCATATGTAGTAAAAACCTGAGAAATCCGTCCGTTTTCGTCATTTGTTATCGAATCGACTTAAAGCCAGATCGTCACATTGGCCGCTTTTCTCTCTGAGACGGTTACATTTATCGTCTGCAAAGCTATGTCGCGTGCTGCGGTATGCGGAGACTCTAAAAGCACCATAGTAGAACACAGAAGAAGCTTCTAAGTTGAAGGAATCGCCAGTAAGAAGCAGTACAATTCAAGTTTTGGTCATCGATTATTGATTTTTAGTCGGCTTTGGTGCTTTGGACATGAGGTGGAACCTTAAGATTTTGCATGAAAGGAGGACTAGCAGCCGCGTTGCACGGGAGAATGAGAAAAGGTTTCATATGTAGTAAAAACCTGAGAAATCCGTCCGTTTTCGTCATTTGTTATCGAATCGACTTAAAGCCAGATCGTCACATTGGCCGCTTTTCTCTCTGAGACGGTTACATTTATAGTCTGCTAAGCTATGTCGCCTGCTGCGGTATGCGGAAACTCTAAAAGCACCATAGTAGAACATATAAGAAGCTTCTAAGTTGAAGCAATAGTCAGTAAGAAGCAGTACAATTCAAGTTTTGGTTATCGATTATTGATTTTTAGCCAGCTTTGGTGGCTTTTACATGACCTAGGACCTTAAGATTTTGCCTGAAAGGAGGACTAGAAGCCGCGTTGCACGGGAGAATATGAAAGGGGTTCATATGTAGTAACAACCTGAGAAATCCGTCCGTTTTCGTCATTTGTTATCGAATCGAAATAAAGCCAGATCGTCACATTGGCCGCTTTTCTCTCTGAGACGGTTACATTTCTCGTCTGCAAAGCTATGTCGCGTGCTGCGGTATGCGGAGACACTAAAAGCACCATAGTAGAACACAGAAGAAGCTTCTAAGTTGAAGCAATAGCCAGTAAGAAGCAGTACAATTCAAGTTTTGGTTATCGATTATTGATTTTTGGCCGGCTTTGGTGCCTAGGACATAAGGTGGAATCTTAAGATTTTGCATGAAAGGAGGACTAGCAGCCGCGTTGCACGGGAGAATGTGAAAAGGGTTCATATGTAGTACAAACCTGAGATATCCGTCCGTTTTCGTCATTTGTTATCGAAACGACTTAAAGCCAGATCGTCACATTGGCCGCTCTTCTCTCTGAGTCGGTTACATTTATCGTCTGCAAAGCTATGTCGCGTGCTGCGGTATGCGGAGACACTAAAAGCACCATAGTAGAACACAGAAGAAGCTTCTAAGTTGAACCAATAGCCAGTAAGAAGCAGTCCAATTCAAGTTTTGGTTATCGATTATTGAACTTTGGCCGTCTTTGGTGCCTTGGACATAAGGTGGAATCTTAAGATTTTGCATTATAGGAGGACTAGCAGCCGCGTTGCACGGGAGAATGTGAAAAGGGTTCATATGTAGTAAAAACCTGAGAAATCCGTCCGTTTGCGTCATTTTTTATCGAATCGACTTAAAGCCAGATCGTCACATTGGCCGCTCTTCTCTCTGAATCGGTTACATTTATCGTCTGCAAAGCGATGTCGCGTGCTGCGGTATGCTGAGACACTAAATGCACCATAGTAGAACACAGAAGAAGCTTCTAAGTTGAGGCAATAGCCAGTAAGATGTAGTAGAATTCAAGTTTTAGTTGTCGATTATTCACTCTTTAGCCGGCTTCGGTGGCTTGGACATGACCTAGGACCTTAAGATTTTGCATGAAAGGAGGACTAGCAGCCGCGTTGCACGGGAGTATGTGAAAAGGGTTCATATGTAGTAAAAACCTGAGAAATCCGTCCGTTATCGTCATTTGTTATCGAATCGACTTAAAGCCAGATCGTCACATTGGCCGCTTTTCTCTCTGAGACGGTTACATATATCGTCTGCAAAGCTATGTCGCGTGATGCGGTATGCGGAGACTCTAAAAGCACCATAGTAGAACACAGAAGAAGCTTCTAAGTTGAAGTAATAGCCAGTAAGAGGAGGTACAATTCAAGTTTTAGTTGTAGATTGTTCACTTTTTAGCCGGCTTTGGTGGCTAGGACATGACCTAGGACCTTAAGATTTAGCATGAAAGGAGGACTAGCAGCCGCGTTGCACGGGAGAATGTGAAAAGTTTTCATATTTAGCAAAAACCTGAGAAATCCGTCCGTTTTCGTCATTTGTTATCGAATCGACTTAAAGCCAGATCGTCACATTGGCCGCTTTTATCTCTGAGACGGTTACATTTATCGTCTGCAAAGCTATGTCGCGTGCTGGGGTATGCGGAGACACTAAAAGCACCATAGTAGAACACAGAAGAACTTCTAAGTTGAAGCAATAGCCAGTAAGAAGCAGTCCAATTAAAGTTTTGGTTATCGATTATTGACTTTTAGCCGGCTTTGGTGGCTTGGACATGACCTAGGACCTTAAGATTTTGCATGAAAGGAGGACTAGCAGCCGCGTTGCACGGGAGAATATGAAAAGGTTTCATATGTAGTAAAAACCTGAGAAATCCGTCCGTTTTCGGCATTTGTTATCGAATCGACGTAAAGCCAGATCGTCACATTGGCCGCTCTTCTCTCTGAAACGGTTACATTTATCGTGTGCAAAGCTATGTCGCGTGCTGCGCCATACGGAGACACTAAAAGCACCATAGTAGAACACAGAAGAAGCTTCTAAGTTGAAGTAATAGCCAGTAAGAAGTAGTACAATTGAAGTTTTAGTTGTCGATTATTCACTTTTTAGCCGGCTTTGGTGGCTTGGACATGACCTAGGACTTTAGGATTTTGCATGAAAGGAGGACTAGCAGCCCCGTTGCACGGGAGAATGTGAAAAGTGTTCATATATAGTTAACACCTGAGAAATCCGTCCGTTTTCGTCATTTGTTATCGATTCGACTTAAAGCCAGATCGTCACATTGGCCGCTTTTCTCTCTGAGACGGTTACATTTATAGTCTGCAAAGCTATGTCGCGTTCTGCGGTATGCGGAAACACTAAAAGCACCATAGTAGAAGACATAAGAAGCTTCTAAGTTGAAGCAATAGTCAGTAAGAAGCATTACAATTCAAGTTTTGGTTATCGATTATTGACTTTTACCCGGCTTTGGTGGCTTGTACACGACATAGGACCTTAAGATTTTGCATGAAAGGAGGACTATCAGCCGCGTTGCACGGGAGAATGTGAAAAGGGTTCATATGTAGTAAAAACCTGAGAAATCCGTCCGTTTCCGTCATTTGTTATCGAATCGACTTAAAGCCTGATCGTCACATTGGCCGCTTTTCTCTCTGAGACGGTTACATTTATCGTCTGCAAAGCTATGTCGCGTGCTGCGGTATGTGGAGACTCTAAAAGCACCATAGTAGAACACAGAAGAAGCTTCTAAGTTGAAGGAATCGCCAGTAAGAAGCAGTACAATTCAAGTTTTGGTCATCGATTATTGATTTTTAGTCGGCTTTGGTGCCTTGGACATGAGGTGCAACCTTAAGATTTTGCATGAAAGGAGGACTAGCAGCCGCGTTGCACGGGAGAATGGGAAAAGGTTTCATATGTAGTAAAAACCTGAGAAATCCGTCCGTTTTCGTCATTTGTTATCGAATCGACTTAAAGCCAGATCGTCACATTGGCCGCTTTTCTCTCTGTGACGGTTACATTTATCGTCTGCAAAGCTATGTCGCGTGCTGCGGTATGCGGAGACACTACAAGCACCATAGTAGAACACAGAAGAAGCTTCTAAGTTGACGTAATAGCCAGTAAGAAGTAGTACAATTCAAGTTTTAGTTGTCGATTATTCCCTTTTAAGCCGGCTTTGGTGGCTTGGACATGACCTAGGACCTTAAGATTTTGCATGAAAGGAGGACTAGCAGCCGCGTTGCACGGGAGAATATGAAAAGTGTTCATATGTAGTAAAAAAATGAGAAATCCGTCCGTTTTCGTAGTGTGTTATCGAATCGACTTAAAGCCAGATCGTCACATTGGCCGCTTTTCTCTCTGAGACGGTTACATTTATCGTCTGCAAAGCTATGTCGCCTGCTGCGGTATGCGGAGACTCTAAAAGCACCATAGTAGAACACAGAAGAAGCTTCTAAGTTGAAGCAATAGCCAGTAAGAAGCAGTACAATTCAAGTTTTGGTTTTCGAATATTGATTTTTAGCCGGCTTTGGTGCCATGGGCATGAGGTGGAACCATAAGATTTTGCATGAAAGGAGGACTAGCAGCCGCGTTGCACGGGAGAATGTGAAAAGGGTTCAGATGTAGTAAAAACCTGAGAAATCCGTCCGTTTTCGTCATTTGTTATCGACTCGACTTAAAGCCAGATCGTCACATTGGCCGCTTTTCTCTCTGAGACGGTTACATTTATCGTCTGCAAAGCTATGTCGCGTGCTGCGGTATGCGGAAACACTAAAAGCACCATAGTAGAACACAGAAGAAGCTTCTAAGTTGAAGCAATAGCCAGTAAGAAGCAGTACAATTCAAGTTTTGGTTATCGATTATTAATTTTTTGCCGGCTTTGGTGTCTTGGACATAAGGTGGAATCTTAAGATTTTGCATGAAAGGAGGACTAGCAGCCGCGTTGCACGGGAGAATGTAAAAAGGGTTCATATGTAGTAAAAACCTGAGAAATCCGTCCGTTTTCGTCATTTGTTATCGAATCGACTTAAAGCCAGATCGTCACATTGGCCGCTTTTCTCTCTGAGACGGTTACATTTATCGTCTGCAAGCTATGTCGCGTGCTGCGGTATGCGGAGACACTAAAAGCACCATAGTAGAACACAGAAAAATCTTCTAAGTTGAAGCAATAGCCAGTAAGAAGCAGTACAATTCAAGTTTTGGTTATCGATTATTAATTTTTTGCCGTCTTTGGTGTCTTCGACATGAGGTGGAACATTAAGATTTTGCATGAAAGGAGGACTAGCAGCCGCGTTGCAAGGGAGAATGTGAAAAGTGTTCATATGTAGTAAAAAGCTGAGAAATCCGTCCGGTTTCGTCATTTGTTATCGAATCGACTTAAAGCCAGATCGTCACATTGGCCGCTTTTCTCTCTGAGACGGTTACATTTATCGTCTGCATAGCTATGTCTCGTGCTGCGGTATGCGGAGACACTAAAAGCACCATATTAGAACACAGATGAAGCTTTTAAGTTGAAGCAATAGCCAGTAAGAAGCAGTACAATTCAAGTTTTGGTTATCGATTATTAATTTTAGGCGGCTTTGGTGCCTTGGACATGAGGTGGAACATTAAGATTTTGCATGAAAGGAGGACTAGCAGCCGCGTTGCAGGGTAGAATGTGAAAAGGGTTCATATGTAGTAAAAACCTGAGAAATCCGTCCGTTTTCGTCATTTGTTATCGAATCGACTTAAAGCCAGATCGTCACATTGGCCGCTTTTCTCTCTGAGACGGTTACATTTATAGTCTGCAAAGCTATGTCGCGTGCTGCGGTATGCGGAGACACTAAATGCACCATAGTAGAACACAAAAGAAGCTTCTAAGTTGAAGCAATAGCCAGTAAGAAGCTGTACAATTCAAGTTTTGGTTGTCGATTATTGATTTTTAGCCGGCCTTGGTGCTTTGGACATGAGGTGGAACCTTATGAGTTTGCATGAAAGGAGGACTAGCAGCCCCGTTTCACGGGAGAATGTGAAAAGTAAAAACCTAAGAAATCAGTCCGTTTTCGTCATTTGTTATCGAATCGACTTAAAGCCTGATCGTCACATTGGCCGCTTTTCTCTCTGAGACGGTTACATTTATCGTCTGCAAAGCTATGTCGCCTGCTGCGGTATGCGGAGACTCTAAAAGCACCATAGTAGAACACAGAAGAAGCTTCTAAGTTGAAGTAATAGCCAGTAAGAAGTAGTACAATTCAAGTTTTAGTTGTCAAGTATTCACTTTTTAGCCGGCTTTGGTGGCTTGGACATGACCTAGGAACATAAGATTTTGCATGGAAGGAGGACTAGCAGCCGCGTTGCACGGGAGAATGTGAAAAGTGTTCATATATAGTAAACACCTGAGAAATCAGTCCGTTTTCGTCATTTGTTATCGAATCGACTTAAAGCCAGATCGTCACATTGGCCGCTTTTCTCTCTGAGACGGTTACATTTATCGTCTGCATAGCTATGTCTCGTGCTGCGGTATGCGGAGACACTAAAAGCACCATATTAGAACACAGATGAAGCTTTTAAGTTGAAGCGATAGCCAGTAAGAAGCAGTACAATTCAAGTTTTGGTTATCGATTATTGATTTTAGGCGGCTTTGGTGCCTTGGACATGAGGTGGAACATTAAGATATTGCATGAAAGGAGGACTAGCAGCCGCGTTGCACGGGAGAATGTGAAAAGTGTTCATATGTAGTAAAAACCTGAGAAATCCGTCCGTTTTCGTAATTTGTTATCGAATCGACTTAAAGCCAGATCGTCACATTGGCCGCTTTTCTCTCTGAGACGGTTACATTTTTCGTCTGCAAAGCTATGTCGCGTGCTGCGGTATGCGGAGACCCCAAATGCACCATAGTAGAACACAGAAGAATCTTCTAAGTTGAAGCAATAGCCAGTAAGAAGCAGTACAATTTAAGTTTTCGTTATCCATTATCGATTTTTAGCCGGCTTTGGTGCCTTGGACGTGAGGTGGAACATTAAGATTTTGCATGAAAGGAGGACTAGCAGCCGCGTTGCACGGGAGAATGAGAAAAGGGTTCATATGTAGTAAAAACCTGAGAAATACGTTCGTTTTCGTCATTTGTTATCGAATCGACTTAAAGCCAGATCGTCACTTTGGCCGCTTTTTTCTCTGAGACGGTTACATTTATCGTCTGCAAAGCTATGTCGCGTGCTGCGGTATGCGGAGACACTAAGAGCACCATAGTAGAATACAGAAGAAGCTTCTAAGTTGAAAAAAAAAAATGGCTCTGAGCACTATGGGACTCAACTGCTGTGGTCATTAGTCCCCTAGAACTTAGAACTACTTAAACCTAACTAACCTAAGGACATCACACACATCCATGCCCGAGGCAGGACTCGAACCTGCGACCGTGGCAGTCGCACGGTTCCGGACTGCGCGCCTAGAACCGCGAGACCACCGCGGCCGGCTCTAAGTTGAAGCAATAGCCAGTAAGAAGCAGTACAATTCAAGTTTTGGTTATCGATTATTAATTTTTTGCCGGCTTTGGTGTCTTGCACATAAGGTGGTATCTTAAGATTTTGCATGAAAGAAGGACTAGCAGCCGCGTTGCAGGGGAGAATGTGAAAAGGGTTCATATGTAGTAAAAACCTGAGAAATCCGTCCGTTTTCGTCATTTGTTATCGAATCGACTTAAAGCCAGATCGTCACATTGGCCGCTTTTCTCTCTGAGACGGTTACATTTATAGTCTGCAAAGCTATGTCGCGTGCTGCGGTATGCGGAAACACTAAAAGCACCATAGTAGAACTCAGAAGAAGCTTCTAAGTTGAAGCAATAGTCAGTGAAATGTAGTACAATTCAAGATTTAGTTGTCGATTATTCACTTTTTAGCCGGCTTTGGTGGCTTGGACATGACGTAGGACCTTAAGATTTTGCATGGAAGGAGGACCAGCAGCCGCGTTGCACGGGAGAATGTGATAAGGGTTCACATGTAGTAAAATCCTGAGAAATGCGTCCGTTTTCGTCATTTGTTATCGAATCGACTTAAAGTCAGATCGTCACATTGGCCGCTTTTCTCTCTGAGACGGTTACATTTTTCGTCTGCAAAGATATGTCGCGTGCTGCGGTATGCGAAAACACTAAAAGCACCAGAGTAGAACACAGAAGAAGCTTCTAAGTTGAAGTAATAGCCAGTAAGAAGCGGTACAATTCAAGTTTTAGTTGTCGATTATTCACTTTTTAGCAGGCTTTGGTGGCTTGGACATGATCTAGGAACTTAAGATTTTGCATGAAAGGAGGACTAGCAGCCGCGTTGCACGGGAGAATGTGAAATGTGTTCATATATAGTAAACACCTGAGAAATCCGTCCGTTTTCGTCATTTGCAATCGAATCGACTTAAAGCCTGATCGTCACATTGGCCGCTTTTCCCTCTGAGACGGTTACATTTATCGTCTGCAAAGCTACGTCGCGTGCTGCGGTATGCGGAGACCCCAAATGCACCATAGTAGAACACAGAAGAATCTTCTAAGTTGAAGCAATAGCCAGTAAGAAGCAGTATAATTCAAGTTTTGGTAATCGATTATTAATTTTTTGCCGGCTTTGGTGTCTTGGACATAAGGTGGAATCTTAAGATTTTGCATGAAAGGAGGACTAGCAGCCGCGTTGCACGGGAGAATGTAAAAAGGGTTCATATGTAGTAAAAACCTGAGAAATCCGTCCGTTTTCGTCATTTGTTATCGAATCGACTTAAAGCCAGATCGTCACATTGGCCGCTTTTCTCTCTGAGACGGTTACATTTATCGTCTGCAAAGCTATGTCGCGTGCTGCGGTATGCGGAGACACTAAAAGCACCATAGTAGAACACAGAAAAATCTTCTAAGTTGAAGCAATAGCCAGTAAGAAGCAGTACAATTTAAGTTTTGTTTATCGAGTATCGATTTTTAGCCGGCTTTGGTGCCTTGGACATGAGGTGGAACCTTAAGATTTGGCATGAAAGGAGGACTAGCAGCCGCGTTGCACGGGAGAATGAGAAAAGGGTTCATATGTAGTAAAAACCTGAGAAATACGTCCGTTTTCGTCATTTGTTATCGAATCGACTTAAAGCCAGATCGTCACTTTGGCCACTCTTCTTTCTGAAACGGTTACATTTGTCGTCTGCAAAGCTATGTCGCGTGCTGCGGTATGCGGAGACACTAAAAGCACCATAGTAAAACACAGAAGAAGCTTCTAAGTTGAAGCAATAGCCAGTAATAAGCAGTACAATTCAAGTTTTGGTTATCGATTATTGATTTTTAGGAGGCTTTGGTGCCTTGAACATGAGGTGGAACATTAAGAATCTGCATGAAAAGAGGATTAGCAGCCGAGTTGCACGGGAGAATGTGAAAAGTGTTCATATGTAGTAAAAACCTGAGAAATCCGTCCATTTTCGTTATTTGTTATCGAATCGACTTAAAGCCAGATCGTCACATTGGCCGCTTTTCTCTCTGAGACGGTTACATTTATCGTCTGCAAAGCTATGTCGCGTGCTGCGGTATGCGGAGACACTAAAAGCACCTTAGTAGAACACAGAAAAATCTTCTAAGTTGAAGCAATAGCCAGTAAGTAGCAGTACAATTCAAGTTTTGGTTATCGATTATTGATTTTTAGCCGGCTTTGGTGCCTTGGACATGAGGTGGAACCTTAGGATTTTGCATGAAAGGAGGACTAGCAGCCGCGTTGCACGGGAGAATGAGAAAAGGGTTCAAATGTAGTAAAAACCTGAGAAATCCGTCCGTTTTCGTCATTTGTTATCGAATCGATTTAAAGTGAGATCGTCACATTGGCCACTCTTCTTTCTGATCGGTTACATTTATCGTCTGCAAAGCTATGTCGCGTGCTGCGGTATGCGGAGACACTAAAAGCACCATAGTAGAACACAGAAGAAGCTTCTAAGTTGAAGCAATAGCCAGTAAGAAGTAGTACAATTGAAGTTTTAGTTGTCAATTATTCACTTTTTTAGCCGGCTTTGGTGGCTTGGACATGACCTAGGACCTTAAGATTTTGCATGAAAGGAGGACTAGCAGCCCCGTTGCACGGGAGAATGTAAAAAGTGTTCATATGTAGTAAGAACCTGATAAATCCGTCCATTTTCGTCATTTGTTATCGAATCGACTTAAAGCCAGATCGTCACGTTGGCCGCTTTACTCTCTGAGACGGTTACATTTATCGTCTGCAAAGATATGTCGCGTGCTGCGGTACGCGGAAACAATAAAAGCATCATAGTAGAACACAGAAGAAACTTCTAAGTTGAAGCAATAGTCAGTAAGAAGCAGTAAAATTCTTGTTTAGTTTATCGATAATTGATTTTTAGCCGGCTTTGGTGTATTGGACATGAGGTGGAACCTTAAGATTTTGCATGAAAGGAGGACTGGCAGCCGCGTTGCACGGGGGAATGTGAAAAGTGTTCATATGTAGTAAAAACCTGAGAAATCCGTCCGTTTTCGTCATTTGTTATCGAATCGACTTAAAGCCAGATCGTCACATTGGCCGCTTTTCTCTCTGAGACGGTTACATTTATCGTCTGCAAAGCTATGTCGCGTGCTGCGGTATGCGGAGACACTACAAGCACCATAGTAGAACACAGAAGAAGCTTCTAAGTTGACGTAATAGCCAGTAAGAAGTAGTACAATTCAAGTTTTAGTTGTCGATTATTCCCTTTTAAGCCGGCTTTGGTGGCTTGGACATGACCTAGGACCTTAAGATTTTGCATGAAAGGAGGACTAGCGGCCCCGTTGCACGGGAGAATGTAAAAAGTGTTCATATGTAGTAAAAACCTGATAAATCCGTCCATTTTCGTCATTTGTTATCGAATCGACTTAAAGCCAGATCGTCACGTTGGCCGCTTTTCTCTCTGAGACGGTTACATTTATCGTCTGCAAAGATATGTCGCGTGCTGCGGTACGCGGAAACAATAAAAGCATCATAGTAGAACACAGAAGAAACTTCTAAGTTGAAGCAATAGTCAGTAAGAAGCAGTAAAATTCTTGTTAAGTTTATCGATAATTGATTTTTAGCCGGCTTTGGTGGATTGGACATGAGGTGGAACCTTAAGATTTTGCATGAAAGGAGGACTGGCAGCCGCGTTGCACGGGAGAATGTGAAAAGTGTTCATATGTAGTAAAAACCTGAGAAATCCGTCCGTTTTCGTCATTTGTTATCGAATCGACTTAAAGCCAGATCGTCACATTGGCCGCTTTTCTCTCTGAGACGGTTACATTTATCGTCTGCAAAGCTATGTCGCGTGCTGCGGTATGCGGAGACACTACAAGCACCATAGTAGAACACAGAAGAAGCTTCTAAGTTGACGTAATAGCCAGTAAGAAGTAGTACAATTCAAGTTTTAGTTGTCGATTATTCCCTTTTAAGCCGGCTTTGGTGGCTTGGACATGACCTAGGACCTTAAGATTTTGCATGAAAGGAGGACTAGCAGCCGCGTTGCACGGGAGAATATGAAAAGTGTTCATATGTAGTAAAAAAATGAGAAATCCGTCCGTTTTCGTAATGTGTTATCGAATCGACTTAAAGCCAGATCGTCACATTGGCCGCTTTTCTCTCTGAGACGGTTACATTTATCGTCTGCATAGCTATGTCGCGTGCTGCGGTATGCGGAGACACTAAAAGCACCATAGTAGAACACAAAAGAAGCTTCTAAGTTGAAGCAATAGCCAGTAAGAAGCTGTACAATTCAGGTTTTGGTTGTCGATTATTGATTTTTAGCCGGCCTTGGTGCTTTGGACATGAGGTGGAACCTTAAGATTTTGCATGAAAGGAGGACTAGCAGCCCCGTTTCACGGGAGAATGTGAAAAGTAAAAACCTAAGAAATCAGTCCGTTTTCGTCATTTGTTATCGAATCGACTTAAAGCCAGATCGTCACATTGGCCGCTTTTCTCTCTGAGACGGTTACATTTATCGTCTGCAAAGCTATGTCGCCTGCTGCGGTATGCGGAGACTCTAAAAGCACCATAGTAGAACACAGAAGAAGCTTCTAAGTTGAAGCAATAGCCAGTAAGAAGCAGTACAATTCAAGTTTTGGTTTTCGAATATTGATTTTTAGCCGGCTTTGGTGCCATGGGCATGAGGTGGAACCATAAGATTTTGCATGAAAGGAGGACTAGCAGCCGCGTTGCACGGGAGAATGTGAAAAGGGTTCAGATGTAGTAAAAACCTGAGAAATCCGTCCGTTTTCGTCATTTGTTATCGACTCGACTTAAAGCCAGATCGTCACATTGGCCGCTTTTCTCTCTGAGACGGTTACATTTATCGTCTGCAAAGCTATGTCGCGTGCTGCGGTATGCGGAAACACTAAAAGCACCATAGTAGAACACAGAAGAAGCTTCTAAGTTGAAGTAATAGCCAGTAAGAAGTAGTACAATTCAAGTTTTAGTTGTCAAGTATTCACTTTTTAGCCGGCTTTGGTGGCTTGGACATGACCTAGGAACATAAGATTTTGCATGAAAGGAGGACTAGCAGCCGCGTTGCACGGAAGAATGTGAAAAGTGTTCATATGTAGTAAAAACCTGAGAAATCCGTCCGTTTTCGTCATTTGTTATCGAATCGACTTAAAGCCAGATCGTCACATTGGCCGCTTTTCTCTCTGAGACGGTTACATTTATCGTCTGCAAAGCTATGTCGCATGCTGCGGTATGCGGAAACACTAAAAGCATCATAGTAGAACACAGAAAAATCTTCTAAGTTGAAGCAATAGCCAGTAAGAAGCAGTACAATTTAAGTTTTGGTTATCCATTATCGATTTTTAGCCGACTTTGGTGCCTTGGACATGAGGTGGAACATTAAGATTTTGCATGAAAGGAGGACTAGCAGCCGCGTTGCACGGCAGAATGTGAAAAGTGTTCATATGTAGTAAAAACCTGAGAAATCCGTCCGTTTTCGTCGTTTGTTATCGAATCGACTTAAAGCCAGATCGTCACATTGGCCGCTTTTCTCTCTGAGACGGTTACATTTATCGTCTGCAAAGCTATGTCGCCTGCTGCGGTATGCGGAGACTCTAAAAGCACCATAGTAGAACACAGAAGAAGCTTCTAAGTTGAAGTAATAGCCAGTAAGAAGTAGTACAATACAAGTTTTAGTTGTCAAGTATTCATTTTTAGCCGGCTTTGGTGGCTTGGACATGACCTAGGAACATAAGATATTGCATGAAAGGAGGACTAGCAGCCGCGTTGCACGGGAGAATGTGAAAAGTGTTCATATGTAGTAAAAACCTGAGAAATCCGTCCGTTTTCGTAATTTGTTATCGAATCGACTTAAAGCCAGATCGTCACATTGGCCGCTTTTCTCTCTGAGACGGTTACTTTTTTCGTCTGCAAAGCTATGTCGCGTGCTGCGGTATGCGGAGACCCCAAATGCACCATAGTAGAACACAGAAGAATCTTCTAAGTTGAAGCAATAGCCAGTAAGAAGCAGTACAATTTAAGTTTTGGTTATCCATTATCGATTTTTAGCCGGCTTTGGTGCCTTGGACGTGAGGTGGAACATTAAGATTTTGCATGAAAGGAGGACTAGCAGCCGCGTTGCACGGGAGAATGAGAAAAGGGTTCATATGTAGTAAAAACCTGAGAAATACGTCCGTTTTCGTCATTTGTTATCGAATCGACTTAAAGCCAGATCGTCACTTTGGCCGCTTTTCTCTCTGAGACGGTTACATTTATCGTCTGCAAAGCTATGTCGCGTGCTGCGGTATGCGGAGACACTAAGAGCACCATAGTAGAATACAGAAGAAGCTTCTAAGTTGAAGCAATAGCCAGTAAGAAGCAGTACAATTCAAGTTTTGGTTATCGATTATTAATTTTTTGCCGGCTTTGGTGTCTTGGACATAAGGTGGTATCTTAAGATTTTGCATGAAAGAAGGACTAGCAGCCGCGTTGCAGGGGAGAATGTGAAAAGGGTTCATATGTAGTAAAAACCTGAGAAATCCGTCCGTTTTCGTCATTTGTTATCGAATCGACTTAAAGCCAGATCGTCACATTGGCCGCTTTTCTCTCTGAGACGGTTACATTTATAGTCTGCAAAGCTATGTCGCGTGCTGCGGTATGCGGAAACACTAAAAGCACCATAGTAGAACTCAGAAGAAGCTTCTAAGTTGAAGCAATAGTCAGTAAAATGTAGTACAATTCAAGATTTAGTTGTCGATTATTCACTTTTTAGCCGGCTTTGGTGGCTTGGACATGACGTAGGACCTTAAGATTTTGCATGGAAGGAGGACCAGCAGCCGCGTTGCACGGGAGAATGTGAAAAGGGTTCACATGTAGTAAAATCCTGAGAAATGCGTCCGTTTTCGTCATTTGTTATCGAATCGACTTAAAGTCAGATCGTCACATTGGCCGCTTTTCTCTCTGAGACGGTTACATTTTTCGTCTGCAAAGATATGTCGCGTGCTGCGGTATGCGAAAACACTAAAAGCACCAGAGTAGAACACAGAAGAAGCTTCTAAGTTGAAGTAATAGCCAGTAAGAAGCAGTACAATTCAAGTTTTAGTTGTCGATTATTCACTTTTTAGCAGGCTTTGGTGGCTTGGACATGATCTAGGAACTTAAGATTTTGCATGAAAGGAGGACTAGCAGCCGCGTTGCACGGGAGAATGTGAAATGTGTTCATATATAGTAAACACCTGAGAAATCCGTCCGTTTTCGTCATTTGCTATCGAATCGACTTAAAGCCTGATCGTCACATTGGCCGCTTTTCTCTCTGAGACGGTTACATTTATCGTCTGCAAAGCTACGTCGCGTGCTGCGGTATGCGGAGACCCCAAATGCACCATAGTAGAACACAGAAGAATCTTCTAAGTTGAAGCAATAGCCAGTAAGAAGCAGTATAATTCAAGTTTTGGTAATCGATTATTAATTTTTTGCCGGCTTTGGTGTCTTGGACATAAGGTGGAATCTTAAGATTTTGCATGAAAGGAGGACTAGCAGCCGCGTTGCACGGGAGAATGTAAAAAGGGTTCATATGTAGTAAAAACCTGAGAAATCCGTCCGTTTTCGTCATTTGTTATCGAATCGACTTAAAGCCAGATCGTCACATTGGCCGCTTTTCTCTCTGAGACGGTTACATTTATCGTCTGCAAAGCTATGTCGCGTGCTGCGGTATGCGGAGACACTACAAGCACCATAGTAGAACACAGAAGAAGCTTCTAAGTTGACGTAATAGCCAGTAAGAAGTAGTACAATTCAAGTTTTAGTTGTCGATTATTCCCTTTTAAGCCGGCTTTGGTGGCTTGGACATGACCTAGGACCTTAAGATTTTGCATGAAAGGAGGACTAGCAGCCGCGTTGCACGGGAGAATATGAAAAGTGTTCATATGTAGTAAAAAAATGAGAAATCCGTCCGTTTTCGTAATGTGTTATCGAATCGACTTAAAGCCAGATCGTCACATTGGCCGCTTTTCTCTCTGAGACGGTTACATTTATCGTCTGCATAGCTATGTCGCGTGCTGCGGTATGCGGAGACACTAAAAGCACCATAGTAGAACACAAAAGAAGCTTCTAAGTTGAAGCAATAGCCAGTAAGAAGCTGTACAATTCAGGTTTTGGTTGTCGATTATTGATTTTTAGCCGGCCTTGGTGCTTTGGACATGAGGTGGAACCTTAAGATTTTGCATGAAAGGAGGACTAGCAGCCCCGTTTCACGGGAGAATGTGAAAAGTAAAAACCTAAGAAATCAGTCCGTTTTCGTCATTTGTTATCGAATCGACTTAAAGCCAGATCGTCACATTGGCCGCTTTTCTCTCTGAGACGGTTACATTTATCGTCTGCAAAGCTATGTCGCCTGCTGCGGTATGCGGAGACTCTAAAAGCACCATAGTAGAACACAGAAGAAGCTTCTAAGTTGAAGCAATAGCCAGTAAGAAGCAGTACAATTCAAGTTTTGGTTTTCGAATATTGATTTTTAGCCGGCTTTGGTGCCATGGGCATGAGGTGGAACCATAAGATTTTGCATGAAAGGAGGACTAGCAGCCGCGTTGCACGGGAGAATGTGAAAAGGGTTCAGATGTAGTAAAAACCTGAGAAATCCGTCCGTTTTCGTCATTTGTTATCGACTCGACTTAAAGCCAGATCGTCACATTGGCCGCTTTTCTCTCTGAGACGGTTACATTTATCGTCTGCAAAGCTATGTCGCGTGCTGCGGTATGCGGAAACACTAAAAGCACCATAGTAGAACACAGAAGAAGCTTCTAAGTTGAAGTAATAGCCAGTAAGAAGTAGTACAATTCAAGTTTTAGTTGTCAAGTATTCACTTTTTAGCCGGCTTTGGTGGCTTGGACATGACCTAGGAACATAAGATTTTGCATGAAAGGAGGACTAGCAGCCGCGTTGCACGGAAGAATGTGAAAAGTGTTCATATGTAGTAAAAACCTGAGAAATCCGTCCGTTTTCGTCATTTGTTATCGAATCGACTTAAAGCCAGATCGTCACATTGGCCGCTTTTCTCTCTGAGACGGTTACATTTATCGTCTGCAAAGCTATGTCGCATGCTGCGGTATGCGGAAACACTAAAAGCATCATAGTAGAACACAGAAAAATCTTCTAAGTTGAAGCAATAGCCAGTAAGAAGCAGTACAATTTAAGTTTTGGTTATCCATTATCGATTTTTAGCCGACTTTGGTGCCTTGGACATGAGGTGGAACATTAAGATTTTGCATGAAAGGAGGACTAGCAGCCGCGTTGCACGGCAGAATGTGAAAAGTGTTCATATGTAGTAAAAACCTGAGAAATCCGTCCGTTTTCGTCGTTTGTTATCGAATCGACTTAAAGCCAGATCGTCACATTGGCCGCTTTTCTCTCTGAGACGGTTACATTTATCGTCTGCAAAGCTATGTCGCCTGCTGCGGTATGCGGAGACTCTAAAAGCACCATAGTAGAACACAGAAGAAGCTTCTAAGTTGAAGTAATAGCCAGTAAGAAGTAGTACAATACAAGTTTTAGTTGTCAAGTATTCATTTTTAGCCGGCTTTGGTGGCTTGGACATGACCTAGGAACATAAGATATTGCATGAAAGGAGGACTAGCAGCCGCGTTGCACGGGAGAATGTGAAAAGTGTTCATATGTAGTAAAAACCTGAGAAATCCGTCCGTTTTCGTAATTTGTTATCGAATCGACTTAAAGCCAGATCGTCACATTGGCCGCTTTTCTCTCTGAGACGGTTACTTTTTTCGTCTGCAAAGCTATGTCGCGTGCTGCGGTATGCGGAGACCCCAAATGCACCATAGTAGAACACAGAAGAATCTTCTACGTTGAAGCAATAGCCAGTAAGAAGCAGTACAATTTAAGTTTTGGTTATCCATTATCGATTTTTAGCCGGCTTTGGTGCCTTGGACGTGAGGTGGAACATTAAGATTTTGCATGAAAGGAGGACTAGCAGCCGCGTTGCACGGGAGAATGAGAAAAGGGTTCATATGTAGTAAAAACCTGAGAAATACGTCCGTTTTCGTCATTTGTTATCGAATCGACTTAAAGCCAGATCGTCACTTTGGCCGCTTTTCTCTCTGAGACGGTTACATTTATCGTCTGCAAAGCTATGTCGCGTGCTGCGGTATGCGGAGACACTAAGAGCACCATAGTAGAATACAGAAGAAGCTTCTAAGTTGAAGCAATAGCCAGTAAGAAGCAGTACAATTCAAGTTTTGGTTATCGATTATTAATTTTTTGCCGGCTTTGGTGTCTTGGACATAAGGTGGTATCTTAAG
The DNA here is from genome assembly GCF_023897955.1 of Schistocerca gregaria. Lineage (NCBI taxonomy): Eukaryota > Metazoa > Arthropoda > Insecta > Orthoptera > Acrididae > Schistocerca > Schistocerca gregaria. The sequence goes on along the minus strand of NW_026061883.1, from coordinate 4,753,905 downwards.
ATTTTGCATGAAAGAAGGACTAGCAGCCGCGTTGCAGGGGAGAATGTGAAAAGGGTTCATATGTAGTAAAAACCTGAGAAATCCGTCCGTTTTCGTCATTTGTTATCGAATCGACTTAAAGCCAGATCGTCACATTGGCCGCTTTTCTCTCTGAGACGGTTACATTTATAGTCTGCAAAGCTATGTCGCGTGCTGCGGTATGCGGAAACACTAAAAGCACCATAGTAGAACTCAGAAGAAGCTTCTAAGTTGAAGCAATAGTCAGTAAAATGTAGTACAATTCAAGATTTAGTTGTCGATTATTCACTTTTTAGCCGGCTTTGGTGGCTTGGACATGACGTAGGACCTTAAGATTTTGCATGGAAGGAGGACCAGCAGCCGCGTTGCACGGGAGAATGTGAAAAGGGTTCACATGTAGTAAAATCCTGAGAAATGCGTCCGTTTTCGTCATTTGTTATCGAATCGACTTAAAGTCAGATCGTCACATTGGCCGCTTTTCTCTCTGAGACGGTTACATTTTTCGTCTGCAAAGATATGTCGCGTGCTGCGGTATGCGAAAACACTAAAAGCACCAGAGTAGAACACAGAAGAAGCTTCTAAGTTGAAGTAATAGCCAGTAAGAAGCAGTACAATTCAAGTTTTAGTTGTCGATTATTCACTTTTTAGCAGGCTTTGGTGGCTTGGACATGATCTAGGAACTTAAGATTTTGCATGAAAGGAGGACTAGCAGCCGCGTTGCACGGGAGAATGTGAAATGTGTTCATATATAGTAAACACCTGAGAAATCCGTCCGTTTTCGTCATTTGCTATCGAATCGACTTAAAGCCTGATCGTCACATTGGCCGCTTTTCTCTCTGAGACGGTTACATTTATCGTCTGCAAAGCTACGTCACGTGCTGCGGTATGCGGAGACCCCAAATGCACAGTAGTAGAACACAGAAGAATCTTCTAAGTTGAAGCAATAGCCAGTAAGAAGCAGTATAATTCAAGTTTTGGTAATCGATTATTAATTTTTTGCCGGCTTTGGTGTCTTGGACATAAGGTGGAATCTTAAGATTTTGCATGAAAGGAGGACTAGCAGCCGCGTTGCACGGGAGAATGTAAAAAGGGTTCATATGTAGTAAAAACCTGAGAAATCCGTCCGTTTTCGTCATTTGTTATCGAATCGACTTAAAGCCAGATCGTCACATTGGCCGCTTTTCTCTCTGAGACGGTTACATTTATCGTCTGCAAAGCTATGTCGCGTGCTGCGGTATGCGGAGACACTAAAAGCACCATAGTAGAACACAGAAAAATCTTCTAAGTTGAAGCAATAGCCAGTAAGAAGCAGTACAATTTAAGTTTTGTTTATCGAGTATCGATTTTTAGCCGGCTTTGGTGCCTTGGACATGAGGTGGAACCTTAAGATTTGGCATGAAAGGAGGACTAGCAGCCGCGTTGCACGGGAGAATGAGAAAAGGGTTCATATGTAGTAAAAACCTGAGAAATACGTCCGTTTTCGTCATTTGTTATCGAATCGACTTAAAGCCAGATCGTCACTTTGGCCACTCTTCTTTCTGAAACGGTTACATTTGTCGTCTGCAAAGCTATGTCGCGTGCTGCGGTATGCGGAGACACTAAAAGCACCATAGTAAAACACAGAAGAAGCTTCTAAGTTGAAGCAATAGCCAGTAATAAGCAGTACAATTCAAGTTTTGGTTATCGATTATTGATTTTTAGGAGGCTTTGGTGCCTTGAACATGAGGTGGAACATTAAGAATCTGCATGAAAAGAGGATTAGCAGCCGAGTTGCACGGGAGAATGAGAAAAGGGTTCAAATGTAGTAAAAACCTGAGAAATCCGTCCGTTTTCGTCATTTGTTATCGAATCGATTTAAAGTGAGATCGTCACATTGGCCACTCTTCTTTCTGAATCGGTTACATTTATCGTCTGCAAAGCTATGTCGCGTGCTGCGGTATGCGGAGACACTAAAAGCACCATAGTAGAACACAGAAGAAGCTTCTAAGTTGAAGCAATAGCCAGTAAGAAGTAGTACAATTGAAGATTTAGTTGTCAATTATTCACTTTTTTAGCCGGCTTTGGTGGCTTGGACATGACCTAGGACCTTAAGATTTTGCATGAAAGGAGGACTAGCAGCCCCGTTGCACGGGAGAATGTAAAAAGTGTTCATATGTAGTAAGAACCTGATAAATCCGTCCATTTTCGTCATTTGTTATCGAATCGACTTAAAGCCAGATCGTCACGTTGGCCGCTTTTCTCTCTGAGACGGTTACATTTATCGTCTGCAAAGATATGTCGCGTGCTGCGGTACGCGGAAACAATAAAAGCATCATAGTAGAACACAGAAGAAACTTCTAAGTTGAAGCAATAGTCAGTAAGAAGCAGTAAAATTCTTGTTTAGTTTATCGATAATTGATTTTTAGCCGGCTTTGGTGTATTGGACATGAGGTGGAACCTTAAGATTTTGCATGAAAGGAGGACTGGCAGCCGCGTTGCACGGGAGAATGTGAAAAGTGTTCATATGTAGTAAAAACCTGAGAAATCCGTCCGTTTTCGTCATTTGTTATCGAATCGACTTAAAGCCAGATCGTCACATTGGCCGCTTTTCTCTCTGAGACGGTTACATTTATCGTCTGCAAAGCTATGTCGCGTGCTGCGGTATGCGGAGACACTACAAGCACCATAGTAGAACACAGAAGAAGCTTCTAAGTTGACGTAATAGCCAGTAAGAAGTAGTACAATTCAAGTTTTAGTTGTCGATTATTCCCTTTTAAGCCGGCTTTGGTGGCTTGGACATGACCTAGGACCTTAAGATTTTGCATGAAAGGAGGACTAGCAGCCGCGTTGCACGGGAGAATATGAAAAGTGTTCATATGTAGTAAAAAAATGAGAAATCCGTCCGTTTTCGTAATGTGTTATCGAATCGACTTAAAGCCAGATCGTCACATTGGCCGCTTTTCTCTCTGAGACGGTTACATTTATCGTCTGCAAAGCTATGTCGCGTGCTGCGGTATGCGGAGACACTAAAAGCACCATAGTAGAGCACAAAAGAAGCTTCTAAGTTGAAGCAATAGCCAGTAAGAAGCTGTACAATTCAAGTTTTGGTTGTCGATTATTGATTTTTAGCCGGCCTTGGTGCTTTGGACATGAGGTGGAACCTTAAGATTTTGCATGAAAGGAGGACTAGCAGCCCCGTTTCACGGGAGAATGTGAAAAGTAAAAACCTAAGAAATCAGTCCGTTTTCGTCATTTGTTATCGAATCGACTTAAAGCCAGATCGTCACATTGGCCGCTTTTCTCTCTGAGACGGTTACATTTATCGTCTGCAAAGCTATGTCGCCTGCTGCGGTATGCGGAGACTCTAAAAGCACCATAGTAGAACACAGAAGAAGCTTCTAAGTTGAAGCAATAGCCAGTAAGAAGCAGTACAATTCAAGTTTTGGTTTTCGAATATTGATTTTTAGCCGGCTTTGGTGCCATGGGCATGAGGTGGAACCATAAGATTTTGCATGAAAGGAGGACTAGCAGCCGCGTTGCACGGGAGAATGTGAAAAGGGTTCAGATGTAGTAAAAACCTGAGAAATCCGTCCGTTTTCGTCATTTGTTATCGACTCGACTTAAAGCCAGATCGTCACATTGAACGCTTTTCTCTCTGAGACGGTTACATTTATCGTCTGCAAATCTATGTCGCGTGCTGCGGTATGCGGAAGCACTAAAAGCACCATAGTAGAACACAGAAGAAGCTTCTAAGTTGAAGTAATAGCCAGTAAGAAGTAGTACAATTCAAGTTTTAGTTGTCAAGTATTCACTTTTTAGCCGGCTTTGGTGGCTTGGACATGACCTAGGAACATAAGATTTTGCATGAAAGGAGGACTAGCAGCCGCGTTGCACGGGAGAATGTGAAAAGTGTTCATATATAGTAAACACCTGAGAAATCCGTCCGTTTTCGTCATTTGTTATCGAATCGACTTAAAGCCAGATCGTCACATTGGCCGCTTTTCTCTCTGAGACGGTTACATTTATCGTCTGCATAGCTATGTCTCGTGCTGCGGTCTGCGGAGACACTAAAAGCACCATATTAGAACACAGATGAAGCTTTTAAGTTGAAGCAATAGCCAGTAAGAAGCAGTACAATTCAAGTTTTGGTAACCGATTATTAATTTTTTGCCGGCTTTGGTGTCTTGGACATAAGGTGGAATCTTAGGATTTTGCATGAAAGGAGAACTAGCAGCCACGTTGCACGGGAGAATGTAAAAAGGGTTCATATGTAGTAAAAACCTGAGAAATCAGTCCGTTTTCGTCATTTGTTATCGAATCGACTTAAAGCCAGATCGTCACATTGGCCGCTTTTCTCTCTGAGACGGTTACATTTATTGTCTGCAAAGCTATGTCGCATGCTGCGGTATGCGGGGACACTAAAAGCACCATAGTAGAACACAGAAAAATCTTCTAAGTTGAAGCAATAGCCAGTAAGAAGCAGTACAATTTAAGTTTTGGTTATCCATTATCGATTTTTAGCCGACTTTGGTGCCTTGGACATGAGGTGGAACATTAAGATTTTGCATGAAAGGAGGACTAGCAGCCGCGTTGCACGGCAGAATGTGAAAAGTGTTCATATGTAGTAAAAACCTGAGAAATCCGTCCGTTTTCGTCATTTGTTATCGAATCGACTTAAAGCCAGATCGTCACATTGGCCACTTTTCTCTCTGAGACGGTTACATTTATCGTCTGCAAAGCTATGTCGCGTGCTGCGGTATGCGGAGACACTAAGAGCACCATAGTAGAACACAGAAGAAGCTTCTAAGTTGAAGCAATAGCCAGTAAGAAGCAGTACAATTCAAGTTTTGGTTATCGATTATTAATTTTTTGCCGGCTTTGGTGTCTTGGACATAAGGTGGAATCTTAAGATTTTGCATAAAAGGAGGACTAGCAGCCGCGTTGCACGGGAGAATGTAAAAAGGGTTCATATGTAGTAAAAACCTGAGAAATCCGTCCGTTTTCGTCATTTGTTATCGAATCGACTTAAAGCCAGATCGTCACATTGGCCGCTTTTCTCTCTGAGACGGTTACATTTATCGTCTGCAAAGCTATGTCGCGTGCTGCGGTATGCGGAGACACTAAAAGCACCATAGTAGAACACAGAAAAATCTTCTAAGTTGAAGCAATAGCCAGTAAGAAGCAGTACAATTCAAGTTTTGGTTATCGATTATTAATTTTTTGCCTGCTTTGGTGTCTTGGACATGAGGTGGAACATTAAGATTTTGCATGAAAGGAGGACTAGCAGCCGCGTTGCAAGGGAGAATGTGAAAAGTGTTCATATGTAGTAAAAAGCTGAGAAATCCGTCCGGTTTCGTCATTTGTTATCGAATCGACTTAAAGCCAGATCGTCACATTGGCCGCGTTTCTCTCTGAGACGGTTACATTTATCGTCTGCATAGCTATGTCTCGTGCTGCGGTATGCGGAGACACTAAAAGCACCATATTAGAACACAGATGAAGTTTTTAAGTTGAAGCAATAGCCAGTAAGAAGCAGTACAATTCAAGTTTTGGTTATCGATTATTAATTTTAGGCGGCTTTGGTGCCTTGGACATGAGGTGGAACATTAAGATTTTGCATGAAAGGAGGACTAGCAGCCGCGTTGCAGGGGAGAATGTGAAAAGGGTTCATATGTAGTAAAAACCTGAGAAATCCGTCCGTTTTCGTCATTTGTTATCGAATCGACTTAAAGCCAGATCGTCACATTGGCCGCTTTTCTCCCTGAGACGGTTACATTTATAGTCTGCAAAGCTATGTCGCGTGCTGCGGTATGCGGAGACACTAAATGCACCATAGTAGAACACAAAAGAAGCTTCTAAGTTGAAGCAATAGCCAGTAAGAAGCTGTACAATTCAAGTTTTGGTTGTCGATTATTGATTTTTAGCCGGCCTTGGTGCTTTGGACATGAGGTGGAACCTTAAGAGTTTGCATGAAAGGAGGACTAGCAGCCCCGTTTCACGGGAGAATGTGAAAAGTAAAAACCTAAGAAATCAGTCCGTTTTCGTCATTTGTTATCGAATCGACTTAAAGCCTGATCGTCACATTGGCCGCTTTTCTCTCTGAGACGGTTACATTTATCATCTGCAAAGCTATGTCGCCTGCTGCGGTATGCGGAGACTCTAAAAGCACCATAGTAGAACACAGAAGAAGCTTCTAAGTTGAAGCAATAGCCAGTAAGAAGCAGTACAATTCAAGTTTTGGTTATCGAATATTGATTTTTAGCCGGCTTTGGTGCCATGGACATGAGGTGGAACCATAAGATTTTGCATGAAAGGAGGACTAGCAGCCGCGTTGCACGGGAGAATGTGAAAAGGGTTCATATGTAGTAAAAACCTGAGAAATCCGTCCGTTTTCGTCATTTGTTATCGAATCGACTTAAAGCCAGATCGTCACATTGACCGCTTTTCTCTCTGAGACGGTTACATTTATCGTCTGCAAAGCTATGTCGCGTGCTGCGGTATGCGGAAACACTAAAAGCACCATAGTAGAACACAGAAGAAGCTTCTAAAGTGAAGTAATAGCCAGTAAGAAGTAGTACAATTCAAGTTTTAGTTGTCAAGTATTCACTTTTTAGCCGGCTTTGGTGGCTTGGACATGACCTAGGAACATAAGATTTTGCATGAAAGGAGGACTAGCAGCCGCGTTGCACGGGAGAATGTGAAAAGTGTTCATATATAGTAAACACCTGAGAAATCCGTCCGTTTTCGTCATTTGTTATCGAATCGACTTAAAGCCAGATCGTCACATTGGCCGCGTTTCTCTCTGAGACGGTTACATTTATCGTCTGCATAGCTATGTCTCGTGCTGCGGTATGCGGAGACACTAAAAGCACCATATTAGAACACAGATGAAGCTTTTAAGTTGAAGCAATAGCCAGTAAGAAGCAGTACAATTCAAGTTTTGGTTATCGATTATTGATTTTAGGCGGCTTTGGTGCCTTGGACATGAGGTGGAACATTAAGATATTGCATGAAAGGAGGACTAGCAGCCGCGTTGCACGGGAGAATGTGAAAAGTGTTCATATGTAGTAAAAACCTGAGAAATCCGTCCGTTTTCGTAATTTGTTATCGAATCGACTTAAAGCCAGATCGTCACATTGGCCGCTTTTCTCTCTGAGACGGTTACATTTTTCGTCTGCAAAGCTATGTCGCGTGCTGCGGTATGCGGAGACCCCAAATGCACCATAGTAGAACACAGAAGAATCTTCTAAGTTGAAGCAATAGCCAGTAAGAAGCAGTACAATTCAAGTTTTGGTAATCGATTATTAATTTTTTGCCGGCTTTGGTGTCTTGGACATAAGGTGGAATCTTAAGATTTTGCATGAAAGGAGGACTAGCAGCCGCGTTGCACGGGAGATCGTAAAAAGGGTTTATATGTAGTAAAAACCTGAGAAATCAGTCCTTTTTCGTCATTTGTTATCGAATCGACTTAAAGCCAGATCGTCACATTGGCCGCTTTTCTCTCTGAGACGGTTACTTTTATCGTCTGCAAAGCTATGTCGCGTGCTGCGGTATGCGGAGACACTAACAGCACCATAGTAGAACACAGAAAAAACTTCTAAGTTGAAGCAATAGCCAGTAAGAAGCACTACAATTTAAGTTTTGGTTATCCATTATCGATTTTTAGCCGGCTTTGGTGCCTTGGACATGAGGTGGAACATTAAGATTTTGCATGAAAGGAGGACTAGCAGCCGCGTTGCACGGGAGAATGAGAAAAGGGTTCATATGTAGTAAAAACCTGAGAAATCCGTCCGTTTTCGTCATTTGTTATCGAATCGACTTAAATCCAGATCGTCACTTTGGCCGCTTTTCTCTCTGAGACGGTTACATTTATAGTCTGCAAAGCTATGTCGCGTGCTGCGGTATGCGGAGACACTAAGAGCACCATAGTAGAATACAGAAGAAGCTTCTAAGTTGAAGCAATAGTCAGTAAAATGTAGTACAATTCAAGATTTAGTTGTCGATTATTCACTTTTTAGCCGGCTTTGGTGGCTTGGACATGACGTAGGACCTTAAGATTTTGCATGGAAGGAGGACTAGCAGCCGCGTTGCACGGGAGAATGTGAAATGCGTTCATATATAGTAAAAACCTGAGAAATCCGTCCGTTTTCGTCATTTGTTATCGAATCGACTTAAAGCCAGATCGTCACATTGGCCGCTTTTCTCTCTGAGACGGTTACATTTATCGTCTGCAAAGCTATGTCGCGTGCTGCGGTATGCGGAGACACTAAAAGCACCATAGTAGAACACAGAAAAATCTTCTAAGTTGAAGCAATAGCCAGTAAGAAGCAGTACAATTTAAGTTTTGGTTATCGAGTATCGATTTTTAGCCGGCTTTGGTGCCTTGGACATGAGGTGGAACCTTAAGATTTTGCATGAAAGGAGGACTAGCAGCCGCGTTGCACGGGAGAATGAGAAAAGGGTTCATATGTAGTAAAAACCTGAGAAATACGTCCGTTTTCGTCATTTGTTATCGAATCGACTTAAAGCCAGATCGTCACTTTGGCCACTCTTCTTTCTGAAACGGTTACATTTGTCGTCTGCAAAGCTATGTCGCGTGCTGCGGTATGCGGAGACACTAAAAGCACCATAGTAAAACACAGAAGAAGCTTCTAAGTTGAAGTAATAGCCAGTAAGAAGTAGTACAATTCAAGTTTTAGTTGTCGATTATTCACTTTTTAGCCGGCTTTGCTGGCTTGGACATGATGTAGGAATGTAAGACTTTGCATGAAAGGAGGACTAGCAGCCGCGTTGCACTGGAGAATGTGAAAAGTGCTCATATATAGTAAACACCTGAGAAATCCGTCCGTTTTCGTTATTTGTTATCGAATCGACTTAAAGCCAGATCGTCACATTGGCCGTTCTTCTCTCTGAGACGGTTATATTTATCGTCTGCAAAGCTACGTCGCGTGCTGCGGTATGCGGAGACACTAAAAGCACCATAGTAGAACACAGAAGAAGCTTCTAAGTTGAAGTAATAGCCAGTAAGAAGTAGTACAATTAAAGTTTTAGTTGTCGATTATTCACTTTTTAGACGGCTTTGGTGGTTTGGACATGACCTAGGACCTCAAGATTTTGCATGAAAGGAGGACTAGCAGCCCCTTTGCACGGGAGAATGTAAAAAGTTTTCATATGTAGTAAAAACCTGAGAAATCCGTCCGTTTTCGTCATTTGTTATCGAATCGACTTAATGCCAGATCGTCACATTGGCCGCTTTTCTCTCTGAGACGGTTACATTTATCGTCTGCAAAGCTATGTCGCGTGCTGCGGTATGCGGAAACACTAAAAGCACCATAGTAGAACACAGAAGAAACTTCTAAGTTGAAGCAATAGTCAGTAAGAAGCAGTACAATTCTTGTTTTGTTTATCGACAATTGATTTGTAGCCGGCTTTGGTGCCTTGGACATGAGGTGGAACGTTAAGATTTTGCATGAAAGGAGGACTAGCAGCCGCGTTGGCGGGAGAATGTAAAAAGGGTTCATATGTAGTAAAATCCTGAAAAATCCGTCCGTTATCGTCATTTGTTATCGAATCGACTTAAAGCCAGATCGTCACATTGGCCGCTTTTCTCTCTGAGACGGTTACATTTATCGTCTGCAAAGATATGTCGTGTGCTGCGGTATGCGGAAACACTAAAAGCACCATAGTAGAACACAGAAGAAGCTTCTAAGTTGAAGTAATAGTCAGTAAGAAGTAGTGCAATTCAAGTTTTAGTTGTCGATTATTCACTTTTTAGCCGGCTTTGGTGGCTTGGACATGATTTAGGAACTTAAGATTTTGCATGAAAGTAGGACTTGCAGCCGCGTTGCACGGGAGAATGTGAAAAGTGTTCATATGTAGTAAAAACCTGAGAAATACGTCCGTTTTCGTCATGTGTTATCGAATCGACTTAAAGCCAGATCGTCACATTCTCCGCTTTTCTCTCAGAGACTGTTACATTTATCGTCTGCAAAGCTATGTCGCGTGCTGCGGTATGCGGAGACACTAAAAGCACCTTAGTAGAACACAGAAGAAGCTTCTAAGTTGAAGCAATGGCCAGTAAGAAGTAGTACAATTCAAGTTTTGGTTATCGATTATTGATTTTTAGCCGGCTTTGGTGCCTTGGACATGAGGTGGAACCTTAAGATTTTGCATGAAAGGAGGACTAGCAGCTGCGTTGCACGGGAGAATGTGAAAAGGTTTCATATGTAGTAAAAACCTGAGAAATCCGTCCGTTTTCGTCATTTGTTATCGAATCGACTTAAAGCCAGATCGTCACATTGGCCGCTTTTCTCTCTGAAACGGTTACGTTTATTGTCTGCAAAGCTATGTAACGTGCTGCGGTATGCGGAGACACTAAAAGCACCATAGTAGAACACAGAAGAAGCTTCTAAGTTGAAGCAATAGCCAGTAAGAAGTAGTACAATTCAAGTTTTAGTTGTGGATTATTCACATTTTAGCCGGCTTTGGTGGCTTGGACATGACCTAGGACCTTAATATTTTGCATGAAAGGAGGACTAGCAGCCGCGGTGCACGGGAGAATGTGAAAAATGTTCATATGTAGTAAAAACCTGAGAAATCCGTCCGTTTTCGTAATTTCTTATCGAATCGACTTAAAGCCAGATCGTCACATTGGCCGCTTTTCTCCCTGAAACGGTTACATTTATCGTCTGCAAAGCTATGTCACGTGCTGCGGTATGCGGAGACATTAAAAGCACAATAGTAGAACACAGAAGAAGAATCTAAGTTGAAGCAGTAGCCAGTAAGAAGTAGTACAATTCCAATTTTAGTTGTCGATTATCACTTTTTAGAAGCGTTATTGGCTTCTACATGACGTAGGACCTTAAGATTTTGCATGGAAGGAGGACCAGCAGCCGCGTTGCACGGGAGAATGTGAAAAGGGTTCACATGTAGTAAAATCCTGAGAAATGCGTCCGTTTTCGTCATTTGTTATCGAATCGACTTAAAGTCAGATCGTCACATTGGCCGCTTTTCTCTCTGAGACGGTTACATTTTTCGTCTGCAAAGATATGTCGCGTGCTGCGGTATGCGAAAACACTAAAAGCACCAGAGTAGAACACAGAAGAAGCTTCTAAGTTGAAGTAATAGCCAGTAAGAAGCAGTACAATTCAAGTTTTAGTTGTCGATTATTCACTTTTTAGCAGGCTTTGGTGGCTTGGACATGATCTAGGAACTTAAGATTTTGCATGAAAGGAGGACTAGCAGCCGCGTTGCACGGGAGAATGTGAAATGTGTTCATATATAGTAAACACCTGAGAAATCCGTCCGTTTTCGTCATTTGCTATCGAATCGACTTAAAGCCTGATCGTCACATTGGCCGCTTTTCTCTCTGAGACGGTTACATTTATCGTCTGCAAAGCTATGTCGCGTGCTGCGGTATGCGGAGACACTAAAAGCACCATAGTAGAACACAGAAAAATCTTCTAAGTTGAAGTAATAGCCAGTAAGAAGCAGTACAATTTAAGTTTTGTTTATCGAGTATCGATTTTTAGCCGGCTTTGGTGCCTTGGACATGAGGTGGAACCTTAAGATTTGGCATGAAAGGAGGACTAGCAGCCGCGTTGCACGGGAGAATGAGAAAAGGGTTCATATGTAGTAAAAACCTGAGAAATACGTCCGTTTTCGTCATTTGTTATCGAATCGACTTAAAGCCAGATCGTCACATTGGCCACTCTTCTTTCTGAAACGGTTACATTTGTCGTCTGCAAAGCTATGTCGCGTGCTGCGGTATGCGGAGGCACTAAAAGCACCATAGTAAAACACAGAAGAAGCTTCTAAGTTGAAGCAATAGCCAGTAATAAGCAGTACAATTCAAGTTTTGGTTATCGATTATTGATTTTTAGGATGCTTTGGTGCCTTGAACATGAGGTGGAACATTAAGAATCTGCATGAAAAGAGGATTAGCAGCCGAGTTGCACGGGAGAATGTGAAAAGTGTTCATATGTAGTAAAAACCTGAGAAATCCGTCCATTTTCGTTATTTGTTATCGAATCGACTTAAAGCCAGATCGTCACATTGGCCGCTTTTCTCTCTGAGACGGTTACATTTATCGTCTGCAAAGCTATGTCGCGTGCTGCGGTATGCGGAGACACTAAAAGCACCATAGTAGAACACAGAAAAATCTTCTAAGTTGAAGCAATAGCCAGTAAGTAGCAGTACAATTCAAGTTTTGGTTATCGATTATTGATTTTTAGCCGGCTTTGGTGCCTTGGACATGAGGTGGAACCTTAGGATTTTGCATGTAAGGAGGACTAGCAGCCGCGTTGCACGGGAGAATGAGAAAAGGGTTCAAATGTAGTAAAAACCTGAGAAATCCGTCCGTTTTCGTCATTTGTTATCGAATCGATTTAAAGTGAGATCGTCACATTGGCCACTCTTCTTTCTGAATCGGTTACATTTATCGTCTGCAAAGCTATGTCGCGTGCTGCGGTATGCGGAGACACTAAAAGCACCATAGTAGAACACAGAAGAAGCTTCTAAGTTGAAGCAATAGCCAGTAAGAAGTAGTACAATTGAAGTTTTAGTTGTCAATTATTCACTTTTTTAGCCGGCTTTGGTGGCTTGGACATGACCTAGGACCTTAAGATTTTGCATGAAAGGAGGACTAGCAGCCCCGTTGCACGGGAGAATGTAAAAAGTGTTCATATGTAGTAAGAACCTGATAAATCCGTCCATTTTCGTCATTTGTTATCGAATCGACTTAAAGCCAGATCGTCACGTTGGCCGCTTTTCTCTCTGAGACGGTTACATTTATCGTCTGCAAAGATATGTCGCGTGCTGCGGTACGCGGAAACAATAAAAGCATCATAGTAGAACACAGAAGAAACTTCTAAGTTGAAGCAATAGTCAGTAAGAAGCAGTAAAATTCTTGTTTAGTTTATCGATAATTGATTTTTAGCCGGCTTTGGTGTATTGGACATGAGGTGGAACCTTAAGATTTTGCATGAAAGGAGGACTGGCAGCCGCGTTGGACGGGAGAATGTGAAAAGTGTTCATATGTAGTAAAAACCTGAGAAATCCGTCCGTTTTCGTCATTTGTTATCGAATCGACTTAAAGCCAGATCGTCACATTGGCCGCTTTTCTCTCTGAGACGGTTACATTTATCGTCTGCAAAGCTATGTCGCGTGCTGCGGTATGCGGAGACACTACAAGCACCATAGTAGAACACAGAAGAAGCTTCTAAGTTGACGTAATAGCCAGTAAGAAGTAGTACAATTCAAGTTTTAGTTGTCGATTATTCCCTTTTAAGCCGGCTTTGGTGGCTTGGACATGACCTAGGACCTTAAGATTTTGCATGAAAGGAGGACTAGCAGCCGCGTTGCACGGGAGAATATGAAAAGTGTTCATATGTAGTAAAAAAATGAGAAATCCGTCCGTTTTCGTAATGTGTTATCGAATCGACTTAAAGCCAGATCGTCACATTGGCCGCTTTTCTCTCTGAGACGGTTACATTTATCGTCTGCAAAGCTATGTCGCGTGCTGCGGTATGCGGAGACACTAAAAGCACCATAGTAGAACACAAAAGAAGCTTCTAAGTTGAAGCAATAGCCAGTAAGAAGCTGTACAATTCAAGTTTTGGTTGTCGATTATTGATTTTTAGCCGGCCTTGGTGCTTTGGACATGAGGTGGAACCTTAAGATTTTGCATGAAAGGAGGACTAGCAGCCCCGTTTCACGGGAGAATGTGAAAAGTAAAAACCTAAGAAATCAGTCCGTTTTCGTCATTTGTTATCGAATCGACTTAAAGCCAGATCGTCACATTGGCCGCTTTTCTCTCTGAGACGGTTACATTTATCGTCTGCAAAGCTATGTCGCCTGCTGCGGTATGCGGAGACTCTAAAAGCACCATAGTAGAACACAGAAGAAGCTTCTAAGTTGAAGCAATAGCCAGTAAGAAGCAGTACAATTCAAGTTTTGGTTTTCGAATATTGATTTTTAGCCGGCTTTGGTGCCATGGGCATGAGGTGGAACCATAAGATTTTGCATGAAAGGATGACTAGCAGCCGCGTTGCACGGGAGAATGTGAAAAGGGTTCAGATGTAGTAAAAACCTGAGAAATCCGTCCGTTTTCGTCATTTGTTATCGACTCGACTTAAAGCCAGATCGTCACATTGAACGCTTTTCTCTCTGAGACGGTTACATTTATCGTCTGCAAATCTATGTCGCGTGCTGCGGTATGCGGAAGCACTAAAAGCACCATAGTAGAACACAGAAGAAGCTTCTAAGTTGAAGTAATAGCCAGTAAGAAGTAGTACAATTCAAGTTTTAGTTGTCAAGTATTCACTTTTTAGCCGGCTTTGGTGGCTTGGACATGACCTAGGAACATAAGATTTTGCATGAAAGGAGGACTAGCAGCCGCGTTGCACGGGAGAATGTGAAAAGTGTTCATATATAGTAAACACCTGAGAAATCCGTCCGTTTTCGTCATTTGTTATCGAATCGACTTAAAGCCAGATCGTCACATTGGCCGCTTTTCTCTCTGAGACGGTTACATTTATCGTCTGCATAGCTATGTCTCGTGCTGCGGTATGCGGAGACACTAAAAGCACCATATTAGAACACAGATGAAGCTTTTAAGTTGAAGCAATAGCCAGTAAGAAGCAGTACAATTCAAGTTTTGGTAATCGATTATTAATTTTTTGCCGGCTTTGGTGTCTTGGACATAAGGTGGAATCTTAAGATTTTGCATGAAAGGAGAACTAGCAGCCACGTTGCACGGGAGAATGTAAAAAGGGTTCATATGTAGTAAAAACCTGAGAAATCAGTCCGTTTTCGTCATTTGTTATCGAATCGACTTAAAGCCAGATCGTCACATTGGCCGCTTTTCTCTCTGAGACGGTTACATTTATTGTCTGCAAAGCTATGTCGCATGCTGCGGTATGCGGGGACACTAAAAGCACCATAGTAGAACACAGAAAAATCTTCTAAGTTGAAGCAATAGCCAGTAAGAAGCAGTACAATTTAAGTTTTGGTTATCCATTATCGATTTTTAGCCGACTTTGGTGCCTTGGACATGAGGTGGAACATTAAGATTTTGCATGAAAGGAGGACTAGCAGCCGCGTTGCACGGCAGAATGTGAAAAGTGTTCATATGTAGTAAAAACCTGAGAAATCCGTCCGTTTTCGTCATTTGTTATCGAATCGACTTAAAGCCAGATCGTCACATTGGCCACTTTTCTCTCTGAGACGGTTACATTTATCGTCTGCAAAGCTATGTTGCGTGCTGCGGTATGCGGAGACACTAAGAGCACCATAGTAGAACACAGAAGAAGCTTCTAAGTTGAAGCAATAGCCAGTAAGAAGCAGTACAATTCAAGTTTTGGTTATCGATTATTAATTTTTTGCCGGCTTTGGTGTCTTGGACATAAGGTGGAATCTTAAGATTTTGCATAAAAGGAGGACTAGCAGCCGCGTTGCACGGGAGAATGTAAAAAGGGTTCATATGTAGTAAAAACCTGAGAAATCCGTCCGTTTTCGTCATTTGTTATCGAATCGACTTAAAGCCAGATCGTCACATTGGCCGCTTTTCTCTCTGAGACGGTTACATTTATCGTCTGCAAAGCTATGTCGCGTGCTGCGGTATGCGGAGACACTAAAAGCACCATAGTAGAACACAGAAAAATCTTCTAAGTTGAAGCAATAGCCAGTAAGAAGCAGTACAATTCAAGTTTTGGTTATCGATTATTAATTTTTTGCCGGCTTTGGTGTCTTGGACATGAGGTGGAACATTAAGATTTTGCATGAAAGGAGGACTAGCAGCCGCGTTGCAAGGGAGAATGTGAAAAGTGTTCATATGTAGTAAAAAGCTGAGAAATCCGTCAGGTTTCGTCATTTGTTATCGAATCGACTTAAAGCCAGATCGTCACATTGGCCGCTTTTCTCTCTGAGACGGTTACATTTATCGTCTGCATAGCTATGTCTCGTGCTGCGGTATGCGGAGACACTAAAAGCACCATATTAGAACACAGATGAAGTTTTTAAGTTGAAGCAATAGCCAGTAAGAAGCAGTACAATTCAAGTTTTGGTTATCGATTATTAATTTTAGGCGGCTTTGGTGCCTTGGACATGAGGTGGAACATTAAGATTTTGCATGAAAGGAGGACTAGCAGCCGCGTTGCAGGGGAGAATGTGAAAAGGGTTCATATGTAGTAAAAACCTGAGAAATCCGTCCGTTTTCGTCATTTGTTATCGAATCGACTTAAAGCCAGATCGTCACATTGGCCGCTTTTCTCTCTGAGACGGTTACATTTATAGTCTGCAAAGCTATGTCGCGTGCTGCGGTATGCGGAGACACTAAATGCACCATAGTAGAACACAAAAGAAGCTTCTAAGTTGAAGCAATAGCCAGTAAGAAGCTGTACAATTCAAGTTTTGGTTGTCGATTATTGATTTTTAGCCGGCCTTGGTGCTTTGGACATGAGGTGGAACCTTAAGAGTTTGCATGAAAGGAGGACTAGCAGCCCCGTTTCACGGGAGAATGTGAAAAGTAAAAACCTAAGAAATCAGTCCGTTTTCGTCATTTGTTATCGAATCGACTTAAAGCCTGATCGTCACATTGGCCGCTTTTCTCTCTGAGACGGTTACATTTATCATCTGCAAAGCTATGTCGCCTGCTGCGGTATGCGGAGACTCTAAAAGCACCATAGTAGAACACAGAAGAAGCTTCTAAGTTGAAGCAATAGCCAGTAAGAAGCAGTACAATTCAAGTTTTGGTTATCAAATATTGATTTTTAGCCGGCTTTGGTGCCATGGACATGAGGTGGAACCATAAGATTTTGCATGAAAGGAGGACTAGCAGCCGCGTTGCACGGGAGAATGTGAAAAGGGTTCATATGTAGTAAAAACCTGAGAAATCCGTCCGTTTTCGTCATTTGTTATCGAATCGACTTAAAGCCAGATCGTCACATTGACCGCTTTTCTCTCTGAGACGGTTACATTTATCGTCTGCAAAGCTATGTCGCGTGCTGCGGTATGCGGAAACACTAAAAGCACCATAGTAGAACACAGAAGAAGCTTCTAAAGTGAAGTAATAGCCAGTAAGAAGTAGTACAATTCAAGTTTTAGTTGTCAAGTATTCACTTTTTAGCCGGCTTTGGTGGCTTGGACATGACCTAGGAACATAAGATTTTGCATGAAAGGAGGACTAGCAGCCGCGTTGCACGGGAGAATGTGAAAAGTGTTCATATATAGTAAACACCTGAGAAATCCGTCCGTTTTCGTCATTTGTTATCGAATCGACTTAAAGCCAGATCGTCACATTGGCCGCGTTTCTCTCTGAGACGGTTACATTTATCGTCTGCATAGCTATGTCTCGTGCTGCGGTATGCGGAGACACTAAAAGCACCATATTAGAACACAGATGAAGCTTTTAAGTTGAAGCAATAGCCAGTAAGAAGCAGTACAATTCAAGTTTTGGTTATCGATTATTGATTTTAGGCGGCTTTGGTGCCTTGGACATGAGGTGGAACATTAAGATATTGCATGAAAGGAGGACTAGCAGCCGCGTTGCACGGGAGAATGTGAAAAGTGTTCATATGTAGTAAAAACCTGAGAAATCCGTCCGTTTTCGTAATTTGTTATCGAATCGACTTAAAGCCAGATCGTCACATTGGCCGCTTTTCTCTCTGAGACGGTTACATTTTTCGTCTGCAAAGCTATGTCGCGTGCTGCGGTATGCGGAGACCCCAAATGCACCATAGTAGAACACAGAAGAATCTTCTAAGTTGAAGCAATAGCCAGTAAGAAGCAGTACAATTCAAGTTTTGGTAATCGATTATTAATTTTTTGCCGGCTTTGGTGTCTTGGACATAAGGTGGAAACTTAAGATTTTGCATGAAAGGAGGACTAGCAGCCGCGTTGCACGGGAGATCGTAGAAAGGGTTTATGTGTAGTAAAAACCTGAGAAATCAGTCCTTTTTCGTCATTTGTTATCGAATCGACTTAAAGCCAGATCGTCACATTGGCCGCTTTTCTCTCTGAGACGGTTACATTTATCGTCTGCAAAGCTATGTCGCGTGCTGCGGTATGCGGAGACACTAAAAGCACCATAGTAGAACACAGAAAAAACTTCTAAGTTGAAGCAATAGCCAGTAAGAAGCACTACAATTTAAGTTTTGGTTATCCATTATCGATTTTTAGCCAGCTTTGGTGCCTTGGACATGAGGTGGAACATTAAGATTTTGCATGAAAGGAGGACTAGCAGCCGCGTTGCACGGGAGAATGAGAAAAGGGTTCATATGTAGTAAAAACCTGAGAAATCCGTCCGTTTTCGTCATTTGTTATCGAATCGACTTAAAGCCAGATCGTCACTTTGGCCGCTTTTCTCTCTGAGACGGTTACATTTATAGTCTGCAAAGCTATGTCGCGTGCTGCGGTATGCGGAGACACTAAGAGCACCATAGTAGAATACAGAAGAAGCTTCTAAGTTGAAGCAATAGTCAGTAAAATGTAGTACAATTCAAGATTTAGTTGTCGATTATTCACTTTTTAGCCGGCTTTGGTGGCTTGGACATGACGTAGGACCTTAAGATTTTGCATGGAAGGAGGACTAGCAGCCGCGTTGCACGGGAGAATGTGAAATGTGTTCATATATAGTAAAAACCTGAGAAATCCGTCCGTTTTCGTCATTTGTTATCGAATCGACTTAAAGCCAGATCGTCACATTGGCCGCTTTTCTCTCTGAGACGGTTACATTTATCGTCTGCAAAGCTATGTCGCGTGCTGCGGTATGCGGAGACACTAAAAGCACCATAGTAGAACACAGAAAAATCTTCTAAGTTGAAGCAATAGCCAGTAAGAAGCAGTACAATTTAAGTTTTGGTTATCGAGTATCGATTTTTAGCCGGCTTTGGTGCCTTGGACATGAGGTGGAACCTTAAGATTTTGCATGAAAGGAGGACTAGCAGCTGCGTTGCACGGGAGAATGAGAAAAGGGTTCATATGTAGTAAAAACCTGAGAAATACGTCCGTTTTCGTCATTTGTTATCGAATCGACTTAAAGCCAGATCGTCACTTTGGCCACTCTTCTTTCTGAAACGGTTACATTTGTCGTCTGCAAAGCTATGTCGCGTGCTGCGGTATGCGGAGACACTAAAAGCACCATAGTAAAACACAGAAGAAGCTTCTAAGTTGAAGTAATAGCCAGTAAGAAGTAGTACAATTGAAGTTTTAGTTGTCGATTATTCACTTTTTAGCCGGCTTTGGTGGTTTGGACATGACCTAGGACCTCAAGATTTTGCATGAAAGGAGGACTAGCAGCCCCTTTGCACGGGAGAATGTAAAAAGTTTTCATATGTAGTAAAAACCTGAGAAATCCGTCCGTTTTCGTCATTTGTTATCGAATCGACTTAATGCCAGATCGTCACATTGGCCGCTTTTCTCTCTGAGACGGTTTCATTTATCGTCTGCAAAGCTATGTCGCGTGCTGCGGTATGCGGAAACACTAAAAGCACCATAGTAGAACACAGAAGAAACTTCTAAGTTGAAGCAATAGTCAGTAAGAAGCAGTACAATTCTTGTTTTGTTTATCGACAATTGATTTGTAGCCGGCTTTGGTGCCTTGGACATGAGGTGGAACGTTAAGATTTTGCTTGAAAGGAGGACTAGCAGCCGCGTTGGCGGGAGAATGTAAAAAGGGTTCATATGTAGTAAAATCCTGAAAAATCCGTCCGTTATCGTCATTTGTTATCGAATCGACTTAAAGCCAGATCGTCACATTGGCCGCTTTTCTCTCTGAGACGGTTACATTTATCGTCTGCAAAGATATGTCGTGTGCTGCGGTATGCGGAAACACTAAAAGCACCATAGTAGAACACAGAAGAAGCTTCTAAGTTGAAGTAATAGTCAGTAAGAAGTAGTACAATTCAAGTTTTAGTTGTCGATTATTCACTTTTTAGCCGGCTTTGGTGGCTTGGACATGATTTAGGAACTTAAGATTTTGCATGAAAGTAGGACTTGCAGCCGCGTTGCACGGGAGAATGTGAAAAGTGTTCATATGTAGTAAAAACCTGAGAAATACGTCCGTTTTCGTCATGTGTTATCGAATCGACTTAAAGCCAGATCGTCACATTCTCCGCTTTTCTCTCAGAGACTGTTACATTTATCGTCTGCAAAGCTATGTCGCGTGCTGCGGTATGCGGAGACACTAAAAGCACCTTAGTAGAACACAGAAGAAGCTTCTAAGTTGAAGCATTGGCCAGTAAGAAGTAGTACAATTCAAGTTTTGGTTATCGATTATTGATTTTTAGCCGGCTTTGGTGCCTTGGACATGAGGTGGAACCTTAAGATTTTGCATGAAAGGAGGACTAGCAGCTGCGTTGCACGGGAGAATGTGAAAAGGTTTCATATGTAGTAAAAACCTGAGAAATCCGTCCGTTTTCGTCATTTGTTATCGAATCGACTTAAAGCCAGATCGTCACATTGGCCGCTTTTCTCTCTGAAACGGTTACGTTTATTGTCTGCAAAGCTATGTAACGTGCTGCGGTATGCGGAGACACTAAAAGCACCATAGTAGAACACAGAAGAAGCTTCTAAGTTGAAGCAATAGCCAGTAAGAAGTAGTACAATTCAAGTTTTAGTTGTGGATTATTCACATTTTAGCCGGCTTTGGTGGCTTGGACATGACCTAGGACCTTAATATTTTGCATGAAAGGAGGACTAGCAGCCGCGGTGCACGGGAGAATGTGAAAAGTGTTCATATGTAGTAAAAACCTGAGAAATCCGTCCGTTTTCGTAATTTCTTATCGAATCGACTTAAAGCCAGATCGACACATTGGCCGCTTTTCTCCCTGAAACGGTTACATTTATCGTCTGCAAAGCTATGTCACGTGCTGCGGTATGCGGAGACATTAAAAGCACAATAGTAGAACACAGAAGAAGAATCTAAGTTGAAGCAGTAGCCAGTAAGAAGTAGTACAATTCCAATTTTAGTTGTCGATTATCACTTTTTAGAAGCGTTATTGGCTTCTACATGACCTAGTACCTTAAGATTTTGCATGAAAGGAGGACTAACAGCCGCGTTGTACGGGAGAATGTGAAATGTGTTCATATGTAGTAAAAACCTGAGAAATCCGTCCGTTTTCGTCATTTGTTATCGAATCGACTTAAAGCCAGATCGTCACATTGGCCGCTTTTCTCTCTGAGATGGTTACATTTATCTTCTGCAAAGCTATGTCGCGTTCTGCGGTATGCAGAGACAAAGCACCATAGTACAACACAGAAGAAGCTTCTAAGTTGAAGTAATAGGCAGTAAGAAGTAGTACAATTCAAGTTTTAGTTGTCGATAATTCGCTTTTTATCCGGCTTTGGTGACTTGGACATGACCTAGGACCTTAAGACTTTGCATGAAAGGAGGACTAGCAGCTGCGTTGCACGGGAGAATGTGAAAAGTGTTCATATGTAGTAAAAACCTGAGAAATCCGTTCGTTTTCGTCATTTGTTATCGAATCGACTTAAAGCCAGATCGTCACATTGGCCGCTTTTCTCTCTGAGACGGTTACATTTATCATCTGCAAACCTATGTCCCGTGCTGCGGTATGCAGAGACACTAAAAGCACCATAGTAGATCACAGAAGAAGCTTCTAAGTTGAAGCAATAGCCAGTAAGAAGGAGTACAATTCAAGTTTTGGTTGTCGATTATTCACTTTTTAGACGGCTTTGGTGGCTTGGAAATGACCTAGGACCTTAAGATTTTGCATGAAAGGAGGACTAGCACCGCCGTTGCACGGGAGAATGTGAAAAGTGTTCATATGTAGTAAAAACCTGAGAAATCCGTCCGTTTTCGTCATTTGTTATCGAATCGACTTAAAGCCAGATCGTCACATTAGCCGCTTTTCTCTCTGAGACGGTTACATTTATCGTCTGCAAAGGTATGTCGCGTGCTGCGGTATGCGGAGACACTAAAAGCACCAAAGTAGAACACAGAAGAAGCTTCTAAGTTGAAGCAATAGTCAGTAAAATGTAGTACAATTCAAGATTTAGTTGTCGATTATTCACTTTTTAGCCGGCTTTGGTGGCTTGGACATGACCTAGGACCTTAAGACTTTGCATGAAAGGAGGACTAACAGCCGCGTTGTACGGGAGAATATGAAATGTGTTCATATGTAGTAAAAACCCGAGAAATCCGTCCGTTTTCGTCATTTGTTATCGAATCGACTTAAAGCCAGATCGTCACATTGGCCGCTCTTCTCTCTGAATCGGTTACATTTATCGTCTGCAAAGCTATGTCGCGTGCTGCGGTATGCGGAGACACTAAAAGCACCATAGTAGAACACAGAAGAAGCTTCTAAGTTGAAGCAATAGCCAGTAAGAAGTAGTACAATTCAAGTTTTAGTTGTCGATAATTCACATTTTAGCCGGCTTTGGTGGCTTGGACATGACCTAGGACCTTAATATTTTGCATGAAAGGATGACTAGCAGCCGCGGTGCACGGGAGAATGTGAAAAGTGTTCATATGTAGTAAAAACCTGAGAAATCCGTCCGTTTTCGTCATTTGTTATCGATTCGACTTAGAGCCAGATCGTCACATTGGCCGCTTTTCTCTCTGAAACGGTTACGTTTATTGTCTGCAAAGCTATGTCACGTGCTGCGGTATGCGGAGACACTAAAAGCACCATAGTAGAACACAGAAGAATTTTCTAAGTTGAAACAATAACCAGTACGAAGTAGTACAATTCAAGTTTTAGTTGTCGATTATTCACTTTTTAGCCGGCTTTATTGGCTTGCACATAACCTAGTACCTTAAGATTTTGCTTGAAAAGAGCACTAGCAGCCGCGTTGCACGGGAGAATGTGAAGTGTTCATATGTACTAAAAACTTGAGAAATCCGTCCGTTTTTGTCATTTGTAATCGAATCGACTTAAAGCCAGATCGTCACATTGGCCGCTTTTCTCTCTGAGACGGTTACATTTATCGTCTGTAAAGCTATGTCGCGTGCTGCGGTATACGGAGACACTAAAAGCACCATAGTAGAACACAGAATAAGCTTCTATGTTGAAGTAATAGCCAGTAAGAAGTAGTACAATTCAAGTTTTATGCGTCTATTATTCTCTTTTTAGCCGGCTTTGGTGGCTTGGAAATGACCTAGGACCTTAAGATCTTGCATGAAAGGAGGACTAGCAGCCGCGTTGCACGGGAGAATGTGAAAAGTGTTCATATGTAGTAAAAACCTGAGAAATCCGTCCGTTTTCGTCATTTGTTATCGAATCGACTTAAAGCCAGATCGTCACATTGGCCGCTTTTCTCTCTGAGACGGTTACATTTATCGTCTGCAAAGCTATGTCGCGTGCTGCGGTATGCGGAGACACTAAAAGCACCATAGTAGAACACAGAAGAAGCTTCTAAGTTGAAGCAATAGCCATAAGAAGCAGTACAATTCAAGTTTTGGTTATCGATTATTGATTTTTAGCCGGCTTTGGTGCCTTGGACATGAGGTGGAACCTTATGATTTTGCATGAAAGGAGGACTAGCAGCTGCGTTGCACGGTAGAATGTGAAAAGGGTTCATATTTAGTAAAAACCTGAGAAATCCGTTCGTTTTCGTCATTTGTTATAGAATCGACTTAAAGCCAGATCGTCACATTCTCCGCTTTTCTCTCAGAGACTGTTACATTTATCGTCTGCAAAGCTATGTCGCGTGCTGCGGTATGCGGAGACACTAAAAGCACCTTAGTAGAACACAGAAGAAGCTTCTAAGTTGAAGCAATACCAGTAAGAAGTAGTACAATTCAAGTTTTGGTTATCGATTATTGATTTTTAGCCGGCTTTGGTGCCTTGGACATGAGGTGGAACCTTAAGATTTTGCATGAAAGGAGGACCAGCAGCTGCGTTGCACGGGAGAATGTGAAAAGGTTTCATATGTAGTAAAAACCTGAGAAATCCGTCCGTTTTCGTCATTTGTTATCGAATCGACTTAAAGCCAGATCGTCACATTGGCCGCTTTTCTCTCTGAAACGGTTACGTTTATTGTCTGCAAAGCTATGTAACGTGCTGCGGTATGCGGAGACACTAAATGCACCATAGTAGAACACAGTAGAAGCTTCTAAGTTGAAGCAATAGCCAGTAAGAAGTAGTACAATTCAAGTTTTAGTTGTGGATTAATCACATTTTAGCCGGCTTTGGTGGCTTGGACATGACCTAGGACCTTAATATTTTGCATGAAAGGAGGACTAGCAGCCGCGGTGCACGGGAGAATGTGAAAAGTGTTCATATGTAGTAAAAACCTGAGAAATCCGTCCGTATTCGTAATTTCTTATCGAATCGACTTAAAGCCAGATCGTCACATTCTCCGCTTTTCTCTCAGAGACTGTTACATTTATCGTCTGCAAAGCTATGTCGCGTGCTGCGGTATGCGGAGACACTAAAAGCACCTTAGTAGAACACAGAAGAAGCTTCTAAGTTGAAGCAATGGCCAGTAAGAAATAGTACAATTCAAGTTTTGGTTATCGATTATTGATTTTTAGCCGGCTTTGGTGCCTTGGACATGAGGTGGAACCTTAAGATTTTGCATGAAAGGAGGACTAGCAGCTGCGTTGCACGGGAGAATGTGAAAAGGTTTCATATGTAGTAAAAACCTGAGAAATCCGTCCGTTTTCGTCATTTGTTATCGAATCGACTTAAAGCCAGATCGTCACATTGGCCGCTTTTCTCTCTGAAACGGTTACGTTTATTGTCTGCAAAGCTATGTAACGTGCTGCGGTATGCGGAGACACTAAAAGCACCATAGTAGAACACAGAAGAAGCTTCTAAAGTGAAGTAATAGCCAGTAAGAAGTAGTACAATTCAAGTTTTAGTTGTCAAGTATTCACTTTTTAGCCGGCTTTGGTGGCTTGGACATGACCTAGGACCTTAATATTTTGCATGAAAGGAGGACTAGCAGCCGCGGTGCACGGGAGAATGTGAAAAGTGTTCATATGTATTAAAACCTGAGAAATCCGTCCGTTTTCGTAATTTCTTATCGAATCGACTTAAAGCCAGATCGTCACATTGGCCGCTTTTCTCCCTGAAACGGTTACATTTATCGTCTGCAAAGCTATGTCACGTGCTGCGGTATGCGGAGACATTAAAAGCACAATAGTAGAACACAGAAGAAGAATCTAAGTTGAAGCAGTAGCCAGTAAGAAGTAGTACAATTCCAATTTTAGTTGTCGATTATCACTTTTTAGAAGCGTTATTGGCTTCTACATGACCTAGTACCTTAAGATTTTGCATGAAAGGAGGACTAACAGCCGCGTTGTACGGGAGAATGTGAAATGTGTTCATATGTAGTAAAAACCTGAGAAATCCGTCCGTTTTCGTCATTTGTTATCGAATCGACTTAAAGCCAGATCGTCACATTGGCCGCTTTTCTCTCTGAGACGGTTACATTTATCTTCTGCAAAGCTATGTCGCGTTCTGCGGTATGCAGAGACAAAGCACCATAGTACAACACAGAAGAAGCTTCTAAGTTGAAGTAATAGGCAGTAAGAAGTAGTACAATTCAAGTTTTAGTTGTCGATAATTCGCTTTTTATCCGGCTTTGGTGACTTGGACATGACCTAGGACCTTAAGACTTTGCATGAAAGGAGGACTAGCAGCTGCGTTGCACGGGAGAATGTGAAAAGTGTTCATATGTAGTAAAAACCTGAGAAATCCGTTCGTTTTCGTCATTTGTTATCGAATCGACTTAAAGCCAGATCGTCACATTGGCCGCTTTTCTCTCTGAGACGGTTACATTTATCATCTGCAAACCTATGTCCCGTGCTGCGGTATGCAGAGACACTAAAAGCACCATAGTAGATAACAGAAGAAGCTTCTAAGTTGAAGCAATAGCCAGTAAGAAGGAGTACAATTCAAGTTTTGGTTGTCGATTATTCACTTTTTAGACGGCTTTGGTGGCTTGGAAATGACCTAGGACCTTAAGATTTTGCATGAAAGGAGGACTAGCAGCCCCGTTGCACGGGAGAATGTGAAAAGTGTTCATATGTAGTAAAAACCTGAGAAATCCGTCCGTTTTCGTCATTTGTTATCGAATCGACTTAAAGCCAGATCGTCACATTAGCCGCTTTTCTCTCTGAGACGGTTACATTTATCGTCTGCAAAGCTATGTCGCGTGCTGCGGTATGCGGAGACACTAAAAGCACCATAGTAGAACACTGAAGAATTTTCTAAGTTGAATCAATAACCAGTACGAAGTAGTACAATTCAAGTTTTAGTTGTCGATTATTCACTTTTTAGCCGGCTTTATTGGCTTGCACATAACCTAGTACCTTAAGATTTTGCTTGAAAAGAGGACTAGCAGCCGCGTTGCACGGGAGAATGTGAAGTGTTCATATGTAGTAAAAACCTGAGAAATCCGTCCGTTTTCGTCATTTGTTATCGAATCGACTTAAAGCCAGATCGTCACATTGGCCGCTCTTCTCTCTGAATCGGTTACATTTATCGTCTGCAAAGCTATGTCGCGTGCTGCGGTATGCGGAGACACTAAAAGCACCATAGTAGAACACAGAAGAAGCTTCTAATTTGAAGCAATGGCCAGTAAGAAGTAGTACAATTCAAGTTTTGGTTATCGATTATTGATTTTTAGCCGGCTTTGGTGCCTTGGACATGAGGTGGAACCTTAAGATTTTGCATGAAAGGAGGACTAGCAGCTGCGTTGCACGGGAGAATGTGAAAAGGTTTCATATGTAGTAAACACCTGAGAAATCCGTCCGTTTTCGTCATTTGTTATCGAATCGACTTAAAGCCAGATCGTCACATTGGCCGCTTTTCTCTCTGAAACGGTTACGTTTATTGTCTGCAAAGCTATGTAACGTGCTGCGGTATGCGGAGACACTAAAAGCACCATAGTAGAACACAGAAGAAGCTTCTAAGTTGAAGCAATAGCCAGTAAGAAGTAGTACAATTCAAGTTTTAGTTGTGGATTATTCACATTTTAGCCGGCTTTGGTGGCTTGGACATGACCTAGGACCTTAATATTTTGCATGAAAGGAGGACTAGCAGCCGCGGTGCACGGGAGAATGTGAAAAGTGTTCATATGTAGTAAAAACCTGAGAAATCCGTCCGTTTTCGTAATTTCTTATCGAATCGACTTAAAGCCAGATCGTCACATTGGCCGCTTTTCTCCCTGAAACGGTTACATTTATCGTCTGCAAAGCTATGTCACGTGCTGCGGTATGCGGAGACATTAAAAAAAAAATGGTTCAAATGGCTCTGAGCACTATGGGACTCAACTGCTGTGGTTATCAGTCCCCTAGAACTTAGAACTACTTAAACCTAACTAACATAAGGACATCACACACATCCATGCCCGAGGCAGGATTCGAACCTGCGACCGTAGCAGTCACACGGTTCCGGACTGCGCGCCTAGAACCGCGAGACCACCGCGGCCGGCAGACATTAAAAGCACAATAGTAGAACACAGAAGAAGAATCTAAGTTGAAGCAGTAGCCAGTAAGAAGTAGTACAATTCCAATTTTAGTTGTCGATTATCACTTTTTAGAAGCGTTATTGGCTTCTACATGACCTAGTACCTTAAGATTTTGCATGAAAGGAGGACTAACAGCCGCGTTGTACGGGAGAATGTGAAATGTGTTCATATGTAGTAAAAACCTGAGAAATCCGTCCGTTTTCGTCATTTGTTATCGAATCGACTTAAAGCCAGATCGTCACATTGGCCGCTTTTCTCTCTGAGACGGTTACATTTATCTTCTGCAAAGCTATGTCGCGTTCTGCGGTATGCAGAGACAAAGCACCATAGTACAACACAGAAGAAGCTTCTAAGTTGAAGTAATAGGCAGTAAGAAGTAGTACAATTCAAGTTTTAGTTGTCGATAATTCGCTTTTTATCCGGCTTTGGTGACTTGGACATGACCTAGGACCTTAAGACTTTGCATGAAAGGAGGACTAGCAGCTGCGTTGCACGGGAGAATGTGAAAAGTGTTCATATGTAGTAAAAACCTGAGAAATCCGTTCGTTTTCGTCATTTGTTATCGAATCGACTTAAAGCCAGATCGTCACATTGGCCGCTTTTCTCTCTGAGACGGTTACATTTATCATCTGCAACCCTATGTCCCGTGCTGCGGTATGCAGAGACACTAAAAGCACCATAGTAGATCACAGAAGAAGCTTCTAAGTTGAAGCAATAGCCAGTAAGAAGGAGTACAATTCAAGTTTTGGTTGTCGATTATTCACTTTTTAGACGGCTTTGGTGGCTTGGAAATGACCTAGGACCTTAAGATTTTGCATGAAAGGAGGACTAGCACCCCCGTTGCACGGGAGAATGTGAAAAGTGTTCATATGTAGTAAAAACCTGAGAAATCCGTCCGTTTTCGTCATTTGTTTTCGAATCGACTTAAAGCCAGATCGTCACATTAGCCGCTTTTCTCTCTGAGACGGTTACATTTATCGTCTGCAAAGCTATGTCGCGTGCTGCGGTATGCGGAGACACTAAAAGCACCAAAGTAGAACACAGAAGAAGCTTCTAAGTTGAAGCAATAGTCAGTAAAATGTAGTACAATTCAAGATTTAGATGTAGATTATTCACTTTTTAGCCGGCTTTGGTGGCTTGGACATGACCTAGGACCTTAAGACTTTGCATGAAAGGAGGACTAACAGCCGCGTTGTACGGGAGAATGTGAAATGTGTTCATATGTAGTAAAAACCCGAGAAATCCGTCCGTTTTCGTCATTTGTTATCGAATCGACTTAAAGCCAGATCGTCACATTGGCCGCTCTTCTCTCTGAATCGGTTACATTTATCGTCTGCAAAGCTATGTCGCGTGCTGCGGTATGCGGAGACACTAAAAGCACCATAGTAGAACACAGAAGAAGCTTCTAAGTTGAAGCAATAGCCAGTAAGAAGTAGTACAATTCAAGTTTTAGTTGTCGATAATTCACATTTTAGCCGGCTTTGGTGGCTTGGACATGACCTAGGACCTTAATATTTTGCATGAAAGGATGACTAGCAGCCGCGGTGCACGGGAGAATGTGAAAAGTGTTCATATGTAGTAAAAACCTGAGAAATCCGTCCGTTTTCGTCATTTGTTATCGAATCGACTTAAAGCCAGATCGTCACATTGGCCGGTTTTCTCTCTGAAACGGTTACGTTTATTGTCTGCAAAGCTATGTCACGTGCTGCGGTATGCGGAGACACTAAAAGCACCATAGTAGAACACAGAAGAAGCTTCTAAGTTGAAACAATAACCAGTACGAAGTAGTACAATTCAAGTTTTAGTTGTCGATTATTCACTTTTTAGCCGGCTTTATTGGCTTGCACATGACCTAGTACCTTAAGATTTTGCTTGAAAAGAGGACTAGCAGCCGCGTTGCACGGGAGAATGTGAAGTGTTCATATGTACTAAAAACTTGAGAAATCCGTCCGTTTTTGTCATTTGTAATCGAATCGACTTAAAGCCAGATCGTCACATTGGCCGCTTTTCTCTCTGAGACGGTTACATTTATCGTCTGTAAAGCTATGTCGCGTGCTGCGGTATACGGAGACACTAAAAGCACCATAGTAGAACACAGAATAAGCTTCTATGTTGAAGTAATAGCCAGTAAGAAGTAGTACAATTCAAGTTTTAGGCGTCTATTATTCTCTTTTTAGCCGGCTTTGGTGGCTTGGAAATGACCTAGGACCTTAAGATCTTGCATGAAAGGAGGACTAGCAGCCGCGTTGCACGGGAGAATGTGAAAGGTGTTCATATGTAGTAAAAACCTGAGAAATCCGTCCGTTTTCGTCATTTGTTATCGAATCGACTTAAAGCCAGATCGTCACATTGGCCGCTTTTCTCTCTGAGACGGTTACATTTATCGTCTGCAAAGCTATGTCGCGTGCTGCGGTATGCGGAGACACTAAAAGCATCATAGTAGAACACAGAAGAAGCTTCTAAGTTGAAGCAATAGCCATAAGAAGCAATACAATTCAAGTTTTGGTTATCGATTATTGATTTTTAGCCGGCTTTGGTGCCTTGGACATGACGTGGAACCTTATGATTTTGCATGAAAGGAGGACTAGCAGCTGCGTTGCACGGTAGAATGTGAAAAGGGTTCATATTTAGTAAAAACCTGAGAAATCCTTCCGTTTTCGTCATTTGTTATAGAATCGACTTAAAGCCAGATCGTCACATTCTCCGCTTTTCTCTCAGAGACTGTTACATTTATCGTCTGCAAAGCTATTTCGCGTGCTGCGGTATGCGGAGACACTAAAAGCACCTTAGTAGAACACAGAAGAAGCTTCTAAGTTGAAGCAATGGCCAGTAAGAAGTAGTACAATTCAAGTTTTGATTATCGATTATTGATTTTTAGCCGGCTTTGGTGCCTTGGACATGAGGTGGAACCTTAAGATTTTGCATGAAAGGAGGACCAGCAGCTGCGTTGCACGGGAGAATGTGAAAAGGTTTCATATGTAGTAAAAACCTGAGAAATCCGTCCGTTTTCGTCATTTGTTATCGAATCGACTTAAAGCCAGATCGTCACATTGGCCGCTTTTCTCTCTGAAACGGTTACGTTTATTGTCTGCAAAGCTATGTAACGTGCTGCGGTATGCGGAGACACTAAATGCACCATAGTAGAACACAGAAGAAGCTTCTAAGTTGAAGCAATAGCCAGTAAGAAGTAGTACAATTCAAGTTTTAGTTGTGGATTAATCACATTTTAGCCGGCTTTGGTGGCTTGGACATGACCTAGGACCTTAATATTTTGCATGAAAGGAGGACTAGCAGCCGCGGTGCACGGGAGAATGTGAAAAGTGTTCATATGTAGTAAAAACCTGAGAAATCCGTCCGTTTTCGTAATTTCTTATCGAATCGACTTAAAGCCAGATCGTCACATTCTCCGCTTTTCTCTCAGAGACTGTTACATTTATCGTCTGCAAAGCTATGTCGCGTGCTGCGGTATGCGGAGACACTAAAAGCACCTTAGTAGAACACAAAAGAATCTTCTAAGTTGAAGCAATGGCCAGTAAGAAGTAGTACAATTCAAGTTTTGGTTATCGATTATTGATTTTTAGCCGGCTGTGGTGCCTTGGACATGAGGTGGAACCTTAAGATTTTGCATGAAAGGAGGACTAGCAGCTGCGTTGCACGGGAGAATGTGAAAAGGTTTCATATGTAGTAAAAACCTGAGAAATCCGTCCGTTTTCGTCATTTGTTATCGAAACGACTTAAAGCCAGATCGTCACATTGGCCACTTTTCTCTCTGAAACGGTTACGTTTATTGTCTGCAAAGCTATGTAACGTGCTGCGGTATGCGGAGACACTAAAAGCACCATAGTAGAACACAGAAGAAGCTTCTAAGTTGAAGCAATAGCCAGTAAGAAGTAGTACAATTCAAGTTTTAGTTGTGGATTATTCACATTTTAGCCGGCTTTGGTGGCTTGGACATGACCTAGGACCTTAATATTTTGCATGAAAGGAGGACTAGCAGCCGCGGTGCACGGGAGAATGTGAAAAGTGTTCATATGTAGTAAAAACCTGAGAAATCCGTCCGTTTTCGTAATTTCTTATCGAATCGACTTAAAGCCAGATCGACACATTGGCCGCTTTTCTCCCTGAAACGGTTACATTTATCGTCTGCAAAGCTATGTCACGTGCTGCGGTATGCGGAGACATTAAAAGCACAATAGTAGAACACAGAAGAAGAATCTAAGTTGAAGCAGTAGCCAGTAAGAAGTAGTACAATTCCAATTTTAGTTGTCGATTATCACTTTTTAGAAGCGTTATTGGCTTCTACATGACCTAGTACCTTAAGATTTTGCATGAAAGGAGGACTAACAGCCGCGTTGTACGGGAGAATGTGAAATGTGTTCATATGTAGTAAAAACCTGAGAAATCCGTCCGTTTTCGTCATTTGTTATCGAATCGACTTAAAGCCAGATCGTCACATTGGCCGCTTTTCTCTCTGAGACGGTTACATTTATCTTCTGCAAAGCTATGTCGCGTTCTGCGGTATGCAGAGACAAAGCACCATAGTACAACACAGAAGAAGCTTCTAAGTTGAAGTAATAGGCAGTAAGAAGTAGTACAATTCAAGTTTTAGTTGTCGATAATTCGCTTTTTATCCGGCTTTGGTGACTTGGACATGACCTAGGACCTTAAGACTTTGCATGAAAGGAGGACTAGCAGCTGCGTTGCACGGGAGAATGTGAAAAGTGTTCATATGTAGTAAAAACCTGAGAAATCCGTTCGTTTTCGTCATTTGTTATCGAATCGACTTAAAGCCAGATCGTCACATTGGCCGCTTTTCTCTCTGAGACGGTTACATTTATCATCTGCAAACCTATGTCCCGTGCTGCGGTATGCAGAGACACTAAAAGCACCATAGTAGATCACAGAAGAAGCTTCTAAGTTGAAGCAATAGCCAGTAAGAAGGAGTACAATTCAAGTTTTGGTTGTCGATTATTCACTTTTTAGACGGCTTTGGTGGCTTGGAAATGACCTAGGACCTTAAGATTTTGCATGAAAGGAGGACTAGCAGCCCCGTTGCACGGGAGAATGTGAAAAGTGTTCATATGTAGTAAAAACCTGAGAAATCCGTCCGTTTTCGTCATTTGTTATCGAATCGACTTAAAGCCAGATCGTCACATTAGCCGCTTTTCTCTCTGAGACGGTTACATTTATCGTCTGCAAAGCTATGTCGCGTGCTGCGGTATGCGGAGACACTAAAAGCACCAAAGTAGAACACAGAAGAAGCTTCTAAGTTGAAGCAATAGTCAGTAAAATGTAGTACAATTCTAGATTTAGTTGTCGATTATTCACTTTTTAGCCGGCTTTGGTGGCTTGGACATGACCTAGGACCTTAAGACTTTGCATGAAAGGAGGACTAACAGCCGCGTTGTACGGGAGAATGTGAAATGTGTTCATATGTAGTAAAAACCTGAGAAATCCGTCCGTTTTCGTCATTTGTTATCGAATCGACTTAAAGCCAGATCGTCACATTGGCCGCTCTTTTCTCTGAATCGGTTACATTTATCGTCTGCAAAGCTATGTCGCGTGCTGCGGTATGCGGAGACACTAAAAGCACCATAGTAGAACACAGAAGAAGCTTCTAAGTTGAAGCAATAGCCAGTAAGAAGTAGTACAATTCAAGTTTTAGTTGTCGATTATTCACATTTTAGCCGGCTTTGGTGGCTTGGACATGACCTAGGACCTTAATATTTTGCATGAAAGGATGACTAGCAGCCGCGGTGCACGGTAGAATGTGAAAAGTGTTCATATGTAGTAAAAACCTGAGAAATCCGTCCTTTTTCGTCATTTGTTATCGAATCGACTTAAAGCCAGATCGTCACATTGGCCGCTTTTCTCTCTGAAACGGTTACGTTTATTGTCTGCAAAGCTATGTCACGTGCTGCGGTATGCGGAGACACTAAAAGCACCATAGTAGAACACAGAAGAAGCTTCTAAGTTGAAACAATAACCAGTACGAAGTAGTACAATTCAAGTTTTAGTTGTCGATTATTCACTTTTTAGCCGGCTTTATTGGCTTGCACATGACCTAGTACCTTAAGATTTTGCTTGAAAAGAGGACTAGCAGCCGCGTTGCACGGGAGAATGTGAAGTGTTCATATGTACAAAAAACTTGAGAAATCCGTCCGTTTTTGTCATTTGTAATCGAATCGACTTAAAGCCAGATCGTCACATTGGCCGCTTTTCTCTCTGAGACGGTTACATTTATCGTCTGTAAAGCTATGTCGCGTGCTGCGGTATACGGAGACACTAAAAGCACCATAGTAGAACACAGAATAAGCTTCTATGTTGAAGTAATAGCCAGTAAGAAGTAGTACAATTCAAGTTTTAGGCGTCTATTATTCTCTTTTTAGCCGGCTTTGGTGGCTTGGAAATGACCTAGGACCTTAATATTTTGCATGAAAGGAGGACTAGCAGCCGCGGTGCACGGGAGAATGTGAAAAGTGTTCATATGTAGTAAAAACCTGAGAAATCCGTCCGTTTTCGTAATTTGTTATCGAATCGACTTAAAGCCAGATCGTTATATTGGCCGCTTTTCTCTCTGAGATGGTTACATTTATCGTCTGCAAAGCTATGTCGCGTGCTGCGGTATGCGGAACACTAAAAGCACCATAGTAGAACACAGAAGAAGATTCTAAGTTGAAGTAATAGCCAGTAAGAAGTAGTACAATTCAAGTTTTAGTTAATGATTATTCACTTTTTAGCCGGATTTGGTGGCTTGGACATGAGGTGGAACCTTAAGATCTTGCATTATAGGAGGACTAGCAGCCGCGTTGCACGGGAGAATGTGAAAAGTGTTCGTATGTAGTAAAAAACTGAGAAACCCGGCCGTTTTCGTCATTTGTTATCAAATCGACTTAAAGTCAGATCGTCACATTGGCCGCTTTTCTCTCTGAAACGGTTACGTTTATCGTCTGCAAAGCTATGTCACGTGCTGCGGTATGTGGAGACACTAAAAGCACCATAGTAGAACACAGAAGAAGCTTCTAAGTTGAAGCAATAGCCATAAGAAGCAGTAGAATTCAAGTTTGGGTATCGATTATTGATTTTTAGCGGCTTTGGTGCCTTGGACAAGAGGTGGAACCTTTAGATTTTGCATGAAAGGAGGACTAGCAGCCGCGTGGCACGGGAGAATGTGAAATGTGTTCATATGTACTAAAAACCTGAGAAATCCGTCCGTATTCGTCATTTGTTATCGAACCGACTTAAAGCCAGATAGTCACATTGGCCGCTTTTCTCTCTGAGACGGTTACATTTATCGTCTGCAAAGCTATGTCGCGTGCTGCGGTATGCGGAGACACTAAAAGCACCATAGTAGAACACAGAAGAAGCTTCTAAGTTGAAGCAATAGCCGTAAGAAGCAGTACAATTCAAGTTTTGGTTATCGATTATTGATTTTTTGCGGCTTTGGTGCCTTGGACAAGAGGTGGAACCTTAAGATTTTGCATGAAAGGAGGACTAGCAGCCGCGTTGCACGGGAGAATGTGAAAAGGGTTCCTATGTAGTAAAAACCTGAGAAATCCGTCCGTTTTCGTCATTTGTTATCAAATCGACTTAAAGTCAGATCGTCACATTGGCCGCTTTTCTCTCTGAAACGGTTACGTTTATCGTCTGCAAAGCTATGTCACGTGCTGCGGTATGCGGAGACACTAAAAGCTCCATAGTAGAACACAGAATAAGCTTCTAAGTTGAAGCAATAGCCTTAACAAGAAGTACAATTCAAGTTTTGGTTATCGATTATTGATTTTTAGCCGGCTTTGGTGCCTTGGACATGAGGTGGAGCCTTCAGATTTTGCATGAAAGGAGGACTAGCAGCTGCGTTCACGGGAGTATGTGAAAAGGGTTCATATGTAGTAAAAACCTGAAAAATCCGTCCGTTTTCGTCATTTGTTATCGAATCGACTTAAAGCCAGATCGTCACATTGGCCGCTTTTCTCTCTGAAACGGTTACGTTTATCGTCTGCAAAGCTATGTCACGTCCTGCGGTATGTGGAGACACTAAAAGCACCATAGTAGAACACAGAAGAAGCTTCTAAGTTGAAGCAATAACCAGTACGAAGTAGTACAATTCAAGTTTTAGTAGTCGATTATTCACTTTTTAGCCGGCTTTATTGGCTTGGACATGACCTAGTACCTTAAGATTTTGCTTGAAAGGAGGACTAGCAGCCGCGTTGCACGGGAGAATGTGAAAAGTGTTCATATGTACTAAAAACCTGAGAAATCCGTCCATTTTCGTCATTTGATATCGAATCGACTTAAAGCCAGATCGTCACATTGGCCGCTTTTCTCTCTGAGACGGTTACATTTATCGTCTGCAAACCTATGTCGCGTGCTGCGGTATGCGGAGACACTAAAAGCACCAAAGTAGAACACAGAAGAAGCTTCTAAGTTGAAGCAATAGTGAGTAAGATGTAGTACAATTCAAGATTTAGTTGTCGATTATTCACTTTTTAGCCGGCTTTGGTAGCTTGGTCATGACCTCGGACCTTAAGATTTTGCATGAAAGGAGGACTAGTAGCCGCGTTACACGGGAGAATGTGAAAAGTGTTCATATGTAGTAAAAACCTGAGAAATCCGTCCGTTTTCGTAATTTGTTATCGAATCGCCTTAAAGCCAGATCGTCACATTGGCCGCTTTTCTCTCTGAGACGGTTACATTTATCGTCTGCAAAGGTATGTCGCGTGCTGCGGTATGCGGAGACACTAAAAGCACCATAGTAGAACACAGAAGAAGCTTCTAAGTTGAAGCAATAGCCATAAGAAGCAGTACAATTCAAGGTTTGGTTATCGATTATTGATTTTTAGCCGGCTTTGGTGCCTTGGACATGAGGTGGAACCTTAAGATTTTGCATGAAAGGAGGACTAGCAGCTGCGTTGCACGGGAGAATGTGAAAAGGGTTCATATGTAGCAAAAACCTGAGAAATCCGCCCGTTTTCGTCATTTGTTATCCAATCAACTTAAAGCCAGATCGTTACATTGGCCGCTCTTCTCTCTGAATCGGTTACATTTATCGTCTGCAAAGCCATGTCGCGTGCTGCGGTATGCGGAGACACTAAAAGCACCATAGTAGAACACAGAAGAAGCTTCTAAGTTGAAGCAATAGCCAGTAAGAAGTAGTACAATTCAAGTTTTAGTTGTCGAGTATTCACATTTTAGCCGGCTTTAGTGGCTTGGACATGACCTAGGACCTTAAGATTTTGCATGAAAGGAAGACTAGCAGCCGCGGTGCACGGGAGAATGTGAAAAGTGTTCATATGTAGTAAAAACATGAGATATCTGTCCGTTTTCGTAATTTGTTATCGAATCGACATAAAGCCAGATCGTCACATTGGCCGCTTTTCCCTCTGAGACGGTTACATTTATCGTCTGCAAAGCTATGTCGCGTGCTGCGGTATGCGGAGACACTAAAAGCACCATAGTAGAACACAGAAGAAGCTTCTAAGTTAAAGCAATGGCCAGTAAGAAGTAGTACAATTCAAGTTTTGGTTATCGATTATTGATTTTTAGCCGGCTTTGGTGCCTTGGACATGATGTGGAACCTTAAGATTTTGCATGAAAGGAGGACTAGCAGCTGCGTTGCACGGGAGAATGTGAAAAGGTTTCATATGTAGTAAAAACCTGAGAAATCCGTCCGTTTTCGTCACTTGTTATCGAATCAACTTATAGCCAGATCGTCACATTGGCCGCTTTTCTCTCTGAAACGGTTACGTTTATTGTCTGCAAACCTATGTCACGTGCTGCGGTATGCGGAGACACTAAAAGCACCATAGTAGAACACAGAAGAAGCTTCTAAGTTGAACCAATAACCAGTACGAAGTAGTACAATTCAAGTTTTAGTTGTCGATTATTCACTTTTTAGCCGGCTTTATTGGCTTGCACATGACCTAGTACCTTAAGATTTTGCTTGAAAGGAGGACTAGCAGCCGCGTTGCACGGGAGAATGTGAAAAGTGTTCATATGTACTAAAGACTTGAGAAATCCGTCCGTTTTCGTCATATGTTATCGAATCGACTTAAAGCCAGATCGTCACATTGGCCGCTTTTCTCTCTGAGACGGTTACATTTATCGTCTGCAAAGCTATGTCGCGTGCTGCGGTATGTGGAGACACTAAAAGCACCATAGTAGAACACAGAAGAAGCTTCTAAGTTGAAGCAATAGCCATAAGAAGCAGTACAATTCAAGTTTTGGTTATCGATTATTGATTTTTAGCGGCTTTGGTGCCTTGGACAAGAGGTGGAACCTTTAGATTTTGCATGAAAGGAGGACTAATAGCCGCGTTGCACGGGTGAATGTGAAAAGTGTTCATATGTACTAAAAACCTGAGAAATCCGTCCGTTTTCGTCATTTGTTATCGAACCGACTTAAAGCCAGATCGTCACATTGGCCGCTTTTCTCTCTGAGACGGTTACATTTATCGTCTGCAAAGCTATGTCGCGTGCTGCGGTATGCGGAGACACTAAAAGCACCATAGTAGAACACAGAAGAAGCTTCTAAGTTGAAGCAATAGCCTTAACAAGCAGTACAATTCAAGTTTTGGTTATCGATTATTGATTTTTAGCCGGATTTGGTGCCTTGGACATGAGGTGGAGCCTTAAGATTTTGCATGAAAGGAGGACTAGCAGCTGCGTTCACGGGAGTATGTGAAAAGGGTTCATATGTAGTAAAAACCTGAGAAATCCGTCCGTTTTCGTCATTTGTTATCGAATCGACTTAAAGCCAGATCGTCACATTGGCCGCTTTTCTCTCTGAAACGGTTACGTTTATCGTCTGCAAAGCTATGTCACGTGCTGCGGTATGTGGAGACACTAAAAGCACCATAGTAGAACACACAAGAAGCTTCTAAGTTGAAGCAATAACCAGTACGAAGTAGTACAATTCAAGTTTTAGGCGTCGATTATTCACTTTTTAGAGGGCTTTGGTGGCTTGGACATGACCTAGGACTTTAAGATTTTGCATGAAAGGAATACTAGCAGCCGCGTTGCACGGGAGAATGTGAAAAGTGTTCATATGTAGTAAAAACCTGAGAAATCCGTCTGTTTTCGTCATTTATTATCGAATCGACTTAAAGCCAGATCGTCACATTGGCCGCTCTTCTCTCTGAATTGGTTACATTTATCGTCTGCAAAGCTATGTCGCGTGCTGCGCTATGCGGAGACACTAAAAGCTCCATAGTAGAACACAGAAGAAGCTTCTAAGTTGAAGCAATAGCCAGTAAGAAGTAGTACAATTCAAGTTTTAGTTCTCGATTATTCACATTTTAGCTAGCTTTGGTGGCTTGGACATGACCTAGGACCTTAATATTTTGCATGAAAGGAGGACTAGCAGCCGCGGTGCACGGGAGAATGTGAAAAGTGTTCATATGTAGTAAAAACCTGAGAAATCAATCCGTTTTCGTCATTTGTTATCGAATCGACGTAAAGCCAGATCGTCACATTGGCCGCTTTTCTCTCTGAGACGGTTACATTTATCGTCTGCAAAGCTATGTCGCGTGCTGCGGTATGCTGAGACACTAAAAGCACCATAGTAGAACACAAAATAAGCTTCTAAGTTGAAGCAATGGCCAGTAAGAAGTAGTACAATTCAAGTTTTGGTTATCGATTATTGAGTTTTAGCCGGCTTTGGTGCCTTGGGCATGAGGTGGAACCTTAAGATTTAGCATGAAAGGAGGACTAGCAGCTGCGTTGCACGGGAGAATGTGAAAAGGGTTCATATGTAGTAAAAACCTGAGAAATCCGTCCGTTTTCGTCATTTGTTATCGAATCGACTTAAAGCCAGTTCGTCACATTGGCCGCTTTTCTCTCTGAGACGGTTACATTTATCGTCTGCAAAGCTATGTCGCGTGCTGCGGTATGTGGAGACACTAAAAGCACCATAGTAGAACACAGAAGAAGCTTCTAAGTTGAAGCAATAGCCATAAAGAGCAGTACAATTCAAGTTTTGGTTATCGATTATTGATTTTTAGCGGCTTTGGTGCCTTGGACAAGAGGTGGAACCTTTAGATTTTGCATGAAAGGAGGACTAACAGCCGCGTTGCACGGGAGAATGTGAAAAGTGTTCATATGTACTAAAAACCTGAGAAATCCGTCCGTTTTCGTCATTTGTTATCGAACCGACTTAAAGCCAGATCGTCACATTGGCCGCTTTTCTCTCTGAGACGGTTACATTTATCGTCTGCAAAGCTATGTCGCGTGCTGCGGTATGCGGAGACACTAAAAGCACCATAGTAGAACACAGAAGAAGCTTCTAAGTTGAAGCAATAGCCGTAAGAAGCAGTACAATTCAAGTTTTGGTTATCGATTATTGATTTTTTGCGGCTTTGGTGCCTTGGACAAGAGGTGGAACCTTAAGATTTTGCATGAAAGGAGGACTAGCAGCCGCGTTGCATTGGAGAATGTGAAAAGTGTTAATATGTAGTAAAAACCTGAGAAATCCGTCGGTTTTCGTCATTTGTTATCGAATCGACTTAAAGCCAGATCGTCACATTGGCCGCTTTTCTCTCTGAAACGGTTACATTTATCGTCTGCAAAGCTATGTCGCGTGCTGCGGTATGCGGAGACACTAAAAGCACCATAGTAGAACACAGAAGAAGCTTCTAAGTTGAAGCAATAGCCATAAGAAGCAGTACAATTCAAGTTTTGTTTATCGTTTATTGATTTTTAGCGGCTTTGGTGAATTGGGCAAGAGGTGGAACCTTAAGATTTTGCATGAAAGGAGGACTAGCAGCTGCGTTGCACGGGAGAATGTGAAAAGGGTTCATATGTAGTAAAAACCTGAGAAATCCGCCCGTTTTCGTCATTTGTTATCGAATCGACTTAAAGCCAGATCGTCACATTGGCCGCTCTTCTCTCTGAATTGGTTACATTTATCGTCTGCAAAGCTATGTCGCGTGCTGCGCTATGCGGAGACACTAAAAGCTCCATAGTAGAACACAGAAGAAGCTTCTAAGTTGAAGCAATAGCCAGTAAGAAGTAGTACAATTCAAGTTTTAGTTGTCGATTATTCACATTTTAGCCAGCTTTGGTGGCTTGGACTTGACCTAGGACCTTAATATTTTGCATGAAAGGAGGACTAGCAGCCGCGGTGCACGGGAGAATGTGAAAAGTGGTCATATGTAGTAAAAACCTGAGAAATCAATCCGTTTTCGTCATTTGTTATCGAATCGACTTAAAGCCAGATCGTCACATTGGCCGCTTTTCTCTCTGAGACGGTTACATTTATCGTCTGCAAAGCTATGTCGCGTGCTGCGGTATGCGGAGACACTAAAAGCACCATAGTAGAACACAGAATAAGCTTCTAAGTTGAAGCAATGGCCAGTAAGAAGTAGTACAATTCAAGTTTTGGTTATCGATTATTTTTAGCCGGCTTTGGTGCCTTGGACATGAGGTGGAACCTTAAGATTTTGCATGAAAGGAGGACTAGCAGCTGCGTTGCACGGGAGAATGTGAAAAGGGTTCATATGTAGTAAAAACCTGAGAAATCCGTCCGTTTTCGTCATTTGTTATCGAATCGACTTAAAGCCAGATCGTCACATTGGCCGCTTTTCTCTCTGAAACGGTTACGTTTATCGTCTGCAAAGCAATGTCACGTGCTGCGGTATGCGGAGACACTAAAAGCACCATAGTAGAACACAGAAGAAGCTTCAAAGTTGAAGCAATAACCAGTACGAAGTAGTACAATTCAAGTTTTAGGCGTCGATTATTCACTTTTTAGCCGGCTTTGGTGGCTTGGACATGACCTAGGACCTTAAGATTTTGCATGAAAGGAGGACTAGCAGCCACGTTGCACGGGAGAATGTGAAAAGTGTTCATATGTAGTAAAAACCTGAGAAATCCGTCCGTTTTCGTCTTTTGTTATCGAATCGACTTAAAGCCAGATCGTCACATTGGCCGCTTTTCTCTCTGAGACGGTTACATTTATCGTCTGCAAAGCTATGTCGCGTGCTGCGGTATGCGGAGACACTAAAAGCACCATAGTAGAACACAGAAGAAGCTTCTAAGTTGAAGCAATAGCCATAAGAAGCAGTACAATTCAAGTTTTGGCTATCGATTATTGATTTTTAGCGGCTTTGGTGCCTTGGACAAGAGGTGGAACCTTTAGATTTTGCATGAAAGGAGGACTAACAGCCGCGTTGCACAGGAGAATGTGGAAAGTGTTCATATGTACTAAAAACCTGAGAAATCCGTCCGTTTTTGTCATTTGTTATCGAACCGACTTAAAGCCAGATCGTCACATTGGCCGCTTTTCTCTCTGAGACGGTTACATTTATCGTCTGCAAAGCTATGTCGCGTGCTGCCGTATGCGGAGACAGTAAAAGCACCATAGTGGAACACAGAATAAGCTTCTAAGTTGAAGCAATGGCCAGTAAGAAGTAGTACAATTCAAGTCTTGGCTATCGATTATTAATCTTTAGCCGGCTTTGGTGCCTTGGACATGAGGTCGATCCTTAAGATTTTGCTTGAAAGGAGGACTAGAAGCTGCGTTGCACGGGAGAATGTAAAAAGGGTTCATATGTAGTAAAAACCTGAGAAATCCGTCCGTTTTCGTCATTTGTTATCGAATCGACTTAAAGCCAGATCGTCACTTTGGCCGCTTTTCTCTCTGAAATGGTTACGTTTATCGTCTGCAAGGCTATGTCACGTGCTGCGGTATGCGGAGACACTAAAAGCACCATAGTAGAACACAGAAGAGGCTTCTAAGTTGAAGCAATAAAAAGTAACGAGTAGTACAATTCAAGTATTAGTTGTCGATTATTCACTTTTTAGCCGCCTTTATTGGCTTGGACATGACCTAGTACCTTAAGATTTTGCATGAAAGGAGCATTAGCAGCCGCGTTGCACGGGAGAATGTGAAAAGTGTTCATATGTACTAAAAACCTGAGAAATCCGTCCGTTTTCGTCATTTGTTATCGAATCAACTTAAAGCCAGATCACCACATTGGCCGCTTTTCTCTCTGAGACGGTTACATTTATCGTCTGCAAAGCTATGTCGCGTGCTGCGGTATGCGGAGACACTAAAAGCACCATAGTAGAACACAGAAGAAGCTTCTAAGTTGAAGTAATAACCAGTACGAAGTAGTACAATTCAAGTTTTAGTTGTCGATTATTCACTTTTTAGCCGGCTTTATTGACTTGGACATGACCTAGTACCTTAAGATTTTGCTTGAAAGGAGGACTAGCAGCCGCGTTGCACGGGAGAATGTGAAAAGTGTTCATATGTACTAAAAACCTGAGAAATCCGTCCGTTTTCGTCATTTGTTATCGAATCGACTTAAAGCCAGATCGTCACATAAGCCGCTTTTCTCTCTGAGACGGTTACATTTATCGTCTGCAAAGCTATGTCGCGTGCTGCGGTATGCGGAGACACTAAAAGCAGCATAGTAGAACACAGAAGAAGCTTCTAAGTTGAAGTAATAGATAGTAAGAAGTAGTACAATTCAAGTTTTAGGCGTCGATTATTCACTTTTTAGCCAGTTTTGGTGGCTTGGACATGACCTAGGACCTTAAGATTTTGCATGAAAGGAGGACTGGTAGCCGCGTTGCACGGTAGAATGTGAAAGGTGTTCATATGTAGTAAAAACCTGAGAAATCCGTCCGTTTTCGTCATTTGTTATCGAATCGACTTAAAGCCAGATCGTCACATTCGCCGCTTTTCTCTCTGAGACGGTTACATTTATCGTCTGCAAAGCTATGTCG
The DNA here is from genome assembly GCF_023897955.1 of Schistocerca gregaria. NCBI lineage: Eukaryota > Metazoa > Arthropoda > Insecta > Orthoptera > Acrididae > Schistocerca > Schistocerca gregaria. The sequence goes on along the minus strand of NW_026061883.1, from coordinate 4,710,739 downwards.
CGTGCTGTGGTATGCGGAGACACTAAAAGCACCATAGTAGAACACAGAAGAAGCTTCTAAAATGAAGTAATAGCCAGTAAGAAGTAGTACAATTCAAGTTTTAGGCGTCGATTATTCACTTTGTAGCCGGCTTTGGTGGCTTGGACATGAGGTCGAACCTTAAGATTTTGCTTGAAAGAAGGACTAGCAGCTGCGTTGCACGGGAGTATGTGAAAAGGGTTCATATGTAGTAAAAACCTGAGATATCCGTCCATCTTCGTCATTTGTTATCGAATCGACTTAGAGCCAGATCGTCACTATGGCCGCTTTTCTCTCTGAAATGGTTACGTTTATCGTCTGCAAAGCTATGTCACGTGCTGCGGTATGCGGAGACACTAAAAGCACCATAGTAGAACATAGAAGAAGCTTCTAAGTTGAAGCAATAAAAAGTAACAAGTAGTACAATTCAAGTATTAGTTGTCGATTATGCACTTTTTAGCCGGCTTTATTGGCTTGGACATGACCTAGTACCTAGAGATTTTGCATGAAAGGAGGACTTGCAGCCGCGTTGCACGGGAGAATGTGAAAAGTGTTCATATGTACTAAAAACCTGAGAAATCCGTCCGTTTTCGTCTTTTGTTATCGAATCGACTTAAAGCCAGATCGTCACATTGGCAGCTTTTCTCTCTGAGACGGTTACATTTATCGTCTGCAAAGCTATGTCGCGTGCTGCGGTACGCGGAGACACTAAAAGCACCATAGTAGAAGACAGAAGAAGCTTCTAAGTTGAAGCAATAGCCATAAGAAGCAGTACAATTCAAGTTTTGGTTATCGATTATTGATTTTTAGCGGCTTTGGTGCCTTGGACAAGAGTTGGAACCTTTAGATTTTGCATGAAAGGAGGACTAACAGCCGCGTTGCACGGGAGAATGTGAAAAGTGTTCATATGTACTAAAAACCTGAGAAATCCGTCCGTTTTCGTCATTTGTTATCGAACTGACTTAAAGCCAGATCGTCACATTGGCCGCTTTTCTCTCTGAGACGGTTACATTTATCGTCTGCAAAGCTATGTCGCGTGCTGCCGTATGCGGAGACACTAAAAGCACCATAGTAGAACACAGAAGAAGCTTCAAAGTTGAAGCAATAACCAGTACGAAGTAGTACAATACAAGTTTTAGGCGTCGATTATTCACTTTTTAGCCGGCTTTGGTGGCTTGGACATGACCTAGGACCTTAAGATTTTGCATGAAAGGAGGACTAGCAGCCGCGTTGCACGGGAGAATGTGAAAAGTGTTCATATGTAGTAAAAACCTGAGAAATCCGTCCGTTTTCGTCTTTTGTTATCGAATCGACTTAAAGCCAGATCGTCACATTGGCCGCTTTTCTCTCTGAGACGGTTACATTTATCGTCTGCAAAGCTATGTCGCGTGCTGCGGTATGCGGAGATACTAAAAGCACCATAGTAGAACACAGAAGAAGCTTCTAAGTTGAAGCAATAGCCATAAGAAGCAGTACAATTCAAGTTTTGGCTATCGATTATTGATTTTTAGCGGCTTTGGTGCCTTGGACAAGAGGTGGAACCTTTAGATTTTGCATGAAAGGAGGACTAACAGCCGCGTTGCACAGGAGAATGTGAAAAGTGTTCATATGTACTAAAAACCTGAGAAATCCGTCCGTTTTTGTCATTTGTTATCGAACCGACTTAAAGCCAGATCGTCACATTGGCCGCTTTTCTCTCTGAGACGGTTACATTTATCGTCTGCAAAGCTATGTCGCGTGCTGCCGTATGCGGAGACAGTAAAAGCACCATAGTGGAACACAGAATAAGCTTCTAAGTTGAAGCAATGGCCAGTAAGAAGTAGTACAATTCAAGTCTTGGCTATCGATTATTAATCTTTAGCCGGCTTTGGTGCCTTGGACATGAGGTCGATCCTTAAGATTTTGCTTGAAAGGAGGACTAGAAGCTGCGTTGCACGGGAGAATGTAAAAAGGGTTCATATGTAGTAAAAACCTGAGAAATCCGTCCGTTTTCGTCATTTGTTATCGAATCGACTTAAAGCCAGTTCGTCACATTGGCCGCTTTTCTCTCTGAGACGGTTACATTTATCGTCTGCAAAGCTATGTCGCGTGCTGCGGTATGTGGAGACACTAAAAGCACCATAGTAGAACACAGAAGAAGCTTCTAAGTTGAAGCAATAGCCATAAAGAGCAGTACAATTCAAGTTTTGGTTATCGATTATTGATTTTTAGCGGCTTTGGTGCCTTGGACAAGAGGTGGAACCTTTAGATTTTGCATGAAAGGAGGACTAACAGCCGCGTTGCACGGGAGAATGTGAAAAGTGTTCATATGTACTAAAAACCTGAGAAATCCGTCCGTTTTCGTCATTTGTTATCGAACCGACTTAAAGCCAGATCGTCACTTTGGCCGCTTTTCTCTCTGAGACGGTTACATTTATCGTCTGCAAAGCTATGTCGCGTGCTGCGGTATGCGGAGACACTAAAAGCACCATAGTAGAACACAGAAGAAGCTTCTAAGTTGAAGCAATAGCCGTAAGAAGCAGTACAATTCAAGTTTTGGTTATCGATTATTGATTTTTTGCGGCTTTGGTGCCTTGGACAAGAGGTGGAACCTTAAGATTTTGCATGAAAGGAGGACTAGCAGCCGCGTTGCATTGGAGAATGTGAAAAGTGTTAATATGTAGTAAAAACCTGAGAAATCCGTCGGTTTTCGTCATTTGTTATCGAATCGACTTAAAGCCAGATCGTCACATTGGCCGCTTTTCTCTCTGAAACGGTTACATTTATCGTCTGCAAAGCTATGTCGCGTGCTGCGGTATGCGGAGACACTAAAAGCACCATAGTAGAACACAGAAGAAGCTTCTAAGTTGAAGCAATAGCCATAAGAAGCAGTACAATTCAAGTTTTGTTTATCGTTTATTGATTTTTAGCGGCTTTGGTGAATTGGGCAAGAGGTGGAACCTTAAGATTTTGCATGAAAGGAGGACTAGCAGCTGCGTTGCACGGGAGAATGTGAAAAGGGTTCATATGTAGTAAAAACCTGAGAAATCCGCCCGTTTTCGTCATTTGTTATCGAATCGACTTAAAGCCAGATCGTCACATTGGCCGCTCTTCTCTCTGAATTGGTTACATTTATCGTCTGCAAAGCTATGTCGCGTGCTGCGCTATGCGGAGACACTAAAAGCTCCATAGTAGAACACAGAAGAAGCTTCTAAGTTGAAGCAATAGCCAGTAAGAAGTAGTACAATTCAAGTTTTAGTTGTCGATTATTCACATTTTAGCCAGCTTTGGTGGCTTGGACTTGACCTAGGACCTTAATATTTTGCATGAAAGGAGGACTAGCAGCCGCGGTGCACGGGAGAATGTGAAAAGTGGTCATATGTAGTAAAAACCTGAGAAATCAATCCGTTTTCGTCATTTGTTATCGAATCGACTTAAAGCCAGATCGTCACATTGGCCGCTTTTCTCTCTGAGACGGTTACATTTATCGTCTGCAAAGCTATGTCGCGTGCTGCGGTATGCGGAGACACTAAAAGCACCATAGTAGAACACAGAATAAGCTTCTAAGTTGAAGCAATGGCCAGTAAGAAGTAGTACAATTCAAGTTTTGGTTATCGATTATTTTTAGCCGGCTTTGGTGCCTTGGACATGAGGTGGAACCTTAAGATTTTGCATGAAAGGAGGACTAGCAGCTGCGTTGCACGGGAGAATGTGAAAAGGGTTCATATGTAGTAAAAACCTGAGAAATCCGTCCGTTTTCGTCATTTGTTATCGAATCGACTTAAAGCCAGATCGTCACATTGGCCGCTTTTCTCTCTGAAACGGTTACGTTTATCGTCTGCAAAGCAATGTCACGTGCTGCGGTATGCGGAGACACTAAAAGCACCATAGTAGAACACAGAAGAAGCTTCAAAGTTGAAGCAATAACCAGTACGAAGTAGTACAATTCAAGTTTTAGGCGTCGATTATTCACTTTTTAGCCGGCTTTGGTGGCTTGGACATGACCTAGGACCTTAAGATTTTGCATGAAAGGAGGACTAGCAGCCACGTTGCACGGGAGAATGTGAAAAGTGTTCATATGTAGTAAAAACCTGAGAAATCCGTCCGTTTTCGTCTTTTGTTATCGAATCGACTTAAAGCCAGATCGTCACATTGGCCGCTTTTCTCTCTGAGACGGTTACATTTATCGTCTGCAAAGCTATGTCGCGTGCTGCGGTATGCGGAGACACTAAAAGCACCATAGTAGAACACAGAAGAAGCTTCTAAGTTGAAGCAATAGCCATAAGAAGCAGTACAATTCAAGTTTTGGCTATCGATTATTGATTTTTAGCGGCTTTGGTGCCTTGGACAAGAGGTGGAACCTTTAGATTTTGCATGAAAGGAGGACTAACAGCCGCGTTGCACAGGAGAATGTGGAAAGTGTTCATATGTACTAAAAACCTGAGAAATCCGTCCGTTTTTGTCATTTGTTATCGAACCGACTTAAAGCCAGATCGTCACATTGGCCGCTTTTCTCTCTGAGACGGTTACATTTATCGTCTGCAAAGCTATGTCGCGTGCTGCCGTATGCGGAGACAGTAAAAGCACCATAGTGGAACACAGAATAAGCTTCTAAGTTGAAGCAATGGCCAGTAAGAAGTAGTACAATTCAAGTCTTGGCTATCGATTATTAATCTTTAGCCGGCTTTGGTGCCTTGGACATGAGGTCGATCCTTAAGATTTTGCTTGAAAGGAGGACTAGAAGCTGCGTTGCACGGGAGAATGTAAAAAGGGTTCATATGTAGTAAAAACCTGAGAAATCCGTCCGTTTTCGTCATTTGTTATCGAATCGACTTAAAGCCAGATCGTCACTTTGGCCGCTTTTCTCTCTGAAATGGTTACGTTTATCGTCTGCAAGGCTATGTCACGTGCTGCGGTATGCGGAGACACTAAAAGCACCATAGTAGAACACAGAAGAGGCTTCTAAGTTGAAGCAATAAAAAGTAACGAGTAGTACAATTCAAGTATTAGTTGTCGATTATTCACTTTTTAGCCGCCTTTATTGGCTTGGACATGACCTAGTACCTTAAGATTTTGCATGAAAGGAGCATTAGCAGCCGCGTTGCACGGGAGAATGTGAAAAGTGTTCATATGTACTAAAAACCTGAGAAATCCGTCCGTTTTCGTCATTTGTTATCGAATCAACTTAAAGCCAGATCACCACATTGGCCGCTTTTCTCTCTGAGACGGTTACATTTATCGTCTGCAAAGCTATGTCGCGTGCTGCGGTATGCGGAGACACTAAAAGCACCATAGTAGAACACAGAAGAAGCTTCTAAGTTGAAGTAATAACCAGTACGAAGTAGTACAATTCAAGTTTTAGTTGTCGATTATTCACTTTTTAGCCGGCTTTATTGACTTGGACATGACCTAGTACCTTAAGATTTTGCTTGAAAGGAGGACTAGCAGCCGCGTTGCACGGGAGAATGTGAAAAGTGTTCATATGTACTAAAAACCTGAGAAATCCGTCCGTTTTCGTCATTTGTTATCGAATCGACTTAAAGCCAGATCGTCACATAAGCCGCTTTTCTCTCTGAGACGGTTACATTTATCGTCTGCAAAGCTATGTCGCGTGCTGCGGTATGCGGAGACACTAAAAGCAGCATAGTAGAACACAGAAGAAGCTTCTAAGTTGAAGTAATAGATAGTAAGAAGTAGTACAATTCAAGTTTTAGGCGTCGATTATTCACTTTTTAGCCAGTTTTGGTGGCTTGGACATGACCTAGGACCTTAAGATTTTGCATGAAAGGAGGACTGGTAGCCGCGTTGCACGGTAGAATGTGAAAGGTGTTCATATGTAGTAAAAACCTGAGAAATCCGTCCGTTTTCGTCATTTGTTATCGAATCGACTTAAAGCCAGATCGTCACATTCGCCGCTTTTCTCTCTGAGACGGTTACATTTATCGTCTGCAAAGCTATGTCGCGTGCTGTGGTATGCGGAGACACTAAAAGCACCATAGTAGAACACAGAAGAAGCTTCTAAAATGAAGTAATAGCCAGTAAGAAGTAGTACAATTCAAGTTTTAGGCGTCGATTATTCACTTTGTAGCCGGCTTTGGTGGCTTGGACATGAGGTCGAACCTTAAGATTTTGCTTGAAAGAAGGACTAGCAGCTGCGTTGCACGGGAGTATGTGAAAAGGGTTCATATGTAGTAAAAACCTGAGATATCCGTCCATCTTCGTCATTTGTTATCGAATCGACTTAGAGCCAGATCGTCACTATGGCCGCTTTTCTCTCTGAAATGGTTACGTTTATCGTCTGCAAAGCTATGTCACGTGCTGCGGTATGCGGAGACACTAAAAGCACCATAGTAGAACACAGAAGAAGCTTCTAAGTTGAAGCAATAAAAAGTAACAAGTAGTACAATTCAAGTATTAGTTGTCGATTATGCACTTTTTAGCCGGCTTTATTGGCTTGGACATGACCTAGTACCTAGAGATTTTGCATGAAAGGAGGACTTGCAGCCGCGTTGCACGGGAGAATGTGAAAAGTGTTCATATGTACTAAAAACCTGAGAAATCCGTCCGTTTTCGTCTTTTGTTATCGAATCGACTTAAAGCCAGATCGTCACATTGGCAGCTTTTCTCTCTGAGACGGTTACATTTATCGTCTGCAAAGCTATGTCGCGTGCTGCGGTACGCGGAGACACTAAAAGCACCATAGTAGAAGACAGAAGAAGCTTCTAAGTTGAAGCAATAGCCATAAGAAGCAGTACAATTCAAGTTTTGGTTATCGATTATTGATTTTTAGCGGCTTTGGTGCCTTGGACAAGAGTTGGAACCTTTAGATTTTGCATGAAAGGAGGACTAACAGCCGCGTTGCACGGGAGAATGTGAAAAGTGTTCATATGTACTAAAAACCTGAGAAATCCGTCCGTTTTCGTCATTTGTTATCGAACTGACTTAAAGCCAGATCGTCACATTGGCCGCTTTTCTCTCTGAGACGGTTACATTTATCGTCTGCAAAGCTATGTCGCGTGCTGCCGTATGCGGAGACACTAAAAGCACCATAGTAGAACACAGAAGAAGCTTCAAAGTTGAAGCAATAACCAGTACGAAGTAGTACAATACAAGTTTTAGGCGTCGATTATTCACTTTTTAGCCGGCTTTGGTGGCTTGGACATGACCTAGGACCTTAAGATTTTGCATGAAAGGAGGACTAGCAGCCTCGTTGCACGGGAGAATGTGAAAAGTGTTCATATGTAGTAAAAACCTGAGAAATCCGTCCGTTTTCGTCTTTTGTTATCGAATCGACTTAAAGCCAGATCGTCACATTGGCCGCTTTTCTCTCTGAGACGGTTACATTTATCGTCTGCAAAGCTATGTCGCGTGCTGCGGTATGCGGAGACACTAAAAGCACCATAGTAGAACACAGAAGAAGCTTCTAAGTTGAAGCAATAGCCATAAGAAGCAGTACAATTCAAGTTTTGGCTATCGATTATTGATTTTTAGCGGCTTTGGTGCCTTGGACAAGAGGTGGAACCTTTAGATTTTGCATGAAAGGAGGACTAACAGCCGCGTTGCACAGGAGAATGTGAAAAGTGTTCATATGTACTAAAAACCTGAGAAATCCGTCCGTTTTTGTCATTTGTTATCGAACCGACTTAAAGCCAGATCGTCACATTGGCCGCTTTTCTCTCTGAGACGGTTACATTTATCGTCTGCAAAGCTATGTCGCGTGCTGCCGTATGCGGAGACAGTAAAAGCACCATAGTGGAACACAGAATAAGCTTCTAAGTTGAAGCAATGGCCAGTAAGAAGTAGTACAATTCAAGTCTTGGCTATCGATTATTAATCTTTAGCCGGCTTTGGTGCCTTGGACATGAGGTCGATCCTTAAGATTTTGCTTGAAAGGAGGACTAGAAGCTGCGTTGCACGGGAGAATGTAAAAAGGGTTCATATGTAGTAAAAACCTGAGAAATCCGTCCGTTTTCGTCATTTGTTATCGAATCGACTTAAAGCCAGATCGTCACTTTGGCCGCTTTTCTCTCTGAAATGGTTACGTTTATCGTCTGCAAAGCTATGTCGCGTGCTGTGGTATGCGGAGACACTAAAAGCACCATAGTAGAACACAGAAGAAGCTTCTAAAATGAAGTAATAGCCAGTAAGAAGTAGTACAATTCAAGTTTTAGGCGTCGATTATTCACTTTGTAGCCGGCTTTGGTGGCTTGGACATGACCTAGGACTTTAAGATTTTGCATGAAAGTAGGACTAGCAGCCGCGTTGCACGGGAGAATGTGAAAAGTGTTCATATGTAGTAAAAAGCTGAGAAATCCGTCCGTTTTCGTCATTTGTTATCGAATCGACTTAAAGCCAGATCGTCACATGGGCCGCTTTTCTCTCTAAGACGGTTACATTTATCGTCTGCAAAGCTATGTCGCGTGCTGCGGTATGCGGAGACACTAAAAGCACCATAGTGGAACAATGAATAAGCTTCTAAGTTGAAGCAATGGCCAGTAAGAAGTAGTACTATTCAAGTTTTGGCTATAGATTATTGATCTTTAGCCGGCTTTGGTTCCTTGGACATGAGGTCGAACCTTAAGATTTTGCTTGAAAGAAGGACTAGCAGCTGCGTTGCACGGGAGTATGTGAAAAGGGTTCATATGTAGTAAAAACCTGAGAAATCCGTCCATCTTCGTCATTTGTTATCGAATCGACTTAGAGCCAGATCGTCACTATGGCCGCTTTTCTCTCTGAAATGGTTACGTTTATCGTCTGCAAAGCTATGTCACGTGCTGCGGTATGCGGAGACACTAAAAGCACCATAGTAGAACACAGAAGAAGCTTCTAAGTTGAAGCAATAAAAAGTAGCAAGTAGTACAATTCAAGTATTAGTTGTCGATTATGCACTTTTTAGCCGGCTTTATTGGCTTGGACATGACCTAGTACCTAGAGATTTTGCATGAAAGGAGGACTTGCAGTCGCGTTGCACGGGAGAATGTGAAAAGTGTTCATATGTACTAAAAACCTGAGAAATCCGTCCGTTTTCGTCTTTTGTTATCGAATCGACTTAAAGCCAGATCGTCACATTGGCCGCTTTTCTCTCTGAGACGGTTACATTTATCGTCTGCAAAGCTATGTCGCGTGCTGCGGTACGCGGAGACACTAAAAGCACCATAGTAGAAGACAGAAGAAGCTTCTAAGTTGAAGCAATAGCCATAAGAAGCAGTACAATTCAAGTTTTGGTTATCGATTATTGATTTTTAGCGGCTTTGGTGCCTTGGACAAGAGTTGGAACCTTTAGATTTTGCATGAAAGGAGGACTAACAGCCGCGTTGCACGGGAGATGTGAAAAGTGTTCATATGTACTAAAAACCTGAGATATCCGTCCGTTTTCGTCATTTGTTATCGAACTGACTTAAAGCCAGATCGTCACATTGGCCGCTTTTCTCTCTGAGACGGTTACATTTATCGTCTGCAAAGCTATGTCGCGTGCTGCCGTATGCGGAGACACTAAAAGCACCATAGTGGAACACAGAATAAGCTTCTAAGTTGAAGCAATGGCCAGTAGGAAGTAGTACAATTCAAGACTTGGCTATCGATTATTGATCTTTAGCCGGCTTTGGTGCCTTGGACATGAGGTCGATCCTTAAGATTTTGCTTGAAAGGAGGACTAGAAGCTGCGTTGCACGGGAGAATGTGAAAAGGGTTCATATGTAGTAAAAACCTGAGAAATCCGTCCGTTTTCGTCATTTGTTATCGAATCGACTTAAAGCCAGTTCGTCACATTGGCCGCTTTTCTCTCTGAAATGGTTACGTTTATCGTCTGCAAGGCTATGTCACGTGCTGCGGTATGCGGAGACACTAAAAGCACCATAGTAGAACACAGAAGAGGCTTCTAAGTTGAAGCAATAAAAAGTAACGAGTAGTACAATTCAAGTATTACTTGTCGATTATTCACTTTTTAGCCGGCTTTATTGGCTTGGACATGACCTAGTACCTAAAGATTTTGCATGAAAGGAGGACTTGCAGCCGCGTTGCACGGGAGAATGTGAAAAGTGTTCATATGTAGTAAAAAGCTCAGAAATCCGTCCGTTTTCGTCATTTGTTATCGAATCGACTTAAAGCCAGATCGTCACATTGGCCGCTTTTCTCTCTGAGACGGTTACATTTATCGTCTGCAAAGCTATGTCGCGTGCTGCGGTATGCGAAGACACTAAAAGCACCATAGTAGAACACAGAAGAAGCTTCTAAGTTGAAGCAATAACCAGTACGAAGTAGTACAATTCAAGTTTTAGTTGTCGATTATTCACTTTTTAGCCGGCTTTATTGACTTAGACATGACCTAGTAGCTTAAGATTTTGCTTGAAAGGAGGACTAGCAGCCGCGTTGCACGGGAGAATGTGAAGAGTGTTCATATGTACTAAAAACCTGAGAAATCCGTCCGTTTTCGTCATTTGTTATCGAATCGACTTAAAGCCAGATCGTCACATTGGCCGCTTTTCTCTCTGAGACGGTTACATTTATCGTCTGCAAAGCTATGTCGCGTGCTGCCGTATGCGGAGACACTAAAAGCACCATAGTGGAACACAGAATAAGCTTCTAAGTTGAAGCAATGGCCAGTAAGAAGTAGTACAATTCAAGTCTTGGCTATCGATTATTGATCTTTAGCCGGCTTTGGTGCCTTGGACATGAGGTCGATCCTTAAGATTTTGCTTGAAAGGAGGACTAGAAGCTGCGTTGCACGGGAGAATGTGAAAAGGGTTCATATGTAGTAAAAACCTGAGAAATCCGTCCGTTTTCGTCATTTGTTATCGAATCGACTTAAAGCCAGATCGTCACTTTGGCCGCTTTTCTCTCTGAAATGGTTACGTTTATCGTCTGCAAGGCTATGTCACGTGCTGCGGTATGCGGAGACACTAAAAGCACCATAGTAGAACACAGAAGAGGCTTCTAAGTTGAAGCAAAAAAAGGAACGAGTAGTACAATTCAAGTATTAGTTGTCGATTATTCACTTTTTAGCCGGCTTTATTGGCTTGGACATGACCTAGTACCTTAAAATTTTGCATGAAAGGAGGATTAGCAGCTGCGTTGCACGGGAGAATGTGAAAAGTGTTCATATGTACTAAAAACCTGAGAAATCCGTCCGTTTTCGTCATTTGTTATCGAATCGACTTAAAGCCAGATCGCCACATTGGCCGCTTTTCTCTCTGAGACGGTTACATTTATCGTCTGCAAAGCTATGTCGCGTGCTGCGGTATGCGGAGACACTAAAAGCACCATAGTAGAACACAGAAGAAGCTTCTAAATTGAAGCAATAACCAGTACGAAGTAGTACAATTCAAGTTTTAGGCGTCGATTATTCACTTTTTAGCCAGTTTTGGTGGCTTGGACATGACCTAGGACCTTAAGATTTTGCATGAAAGGAGGACTGGTAGCCGCGTTGCACGGGAAAATGTGAAAGGTGTTCATATGTAGTAAAAACCTGAGATATCCGTCCGTTTTCGTGATTTGTTATCGAATCCACTTAAAGCCAGATCGTCACATTGGCCGCTTTTCTCTCTGAGACGCTTACATTTATCGTCTACAAAGCTATGTCGCGTGCTGCGGTATGCGGAGACACTAAAAGCACCATAGTAGAACAAAGAAGAAGCTTCTAAAATGAAGTAATAGCCAGTAAGAAGTAGTACAATTCAAGTTTTAGGCGTCGATTATTCACTTTGTAGCCGGCTTTGGTGGCTTGGACATGACCTAGGACTTTAAGATTTTGCATGAAAGTAGGACTAGCAGCCGCGTTGCACGGGAGAATGTGAAAAGTGTTCATATGTAGTAAAAAGCTGAGAAATCCGTCCGTTTTCGTCATTTGTTATCGAATCGACTTAAAGCCAGATCGTCACATTGGCCGCTTTTCTCTCTGAGACGGTTACATTTATCGTCTGCAAAGCTATGTCGCGTGCTGCGGTATGCGGAGACACTAAAAGCACCATAGTGGAACAATGAATAAGCTTCTAAGTTGAAGCAATGGCCAGTAAGAAGTAGTACAATTCAAGTTTTGGCTATCGATTATTGATCTTTAGCCGGCTTTGGTGCCTTGGACATGAGGTCGAACCTTAAGATTTTGCTTGAAAGAAGGACTAGCAGCTGCGTTGCACGGGAGTATGTGAAAAGGGTTCATATGTAGTAAAAACCTGAGAAATCCGTCCGTTTTCGTCATTTGTTATCGAATCGACTTAAAGCCAGATCGTCACTATGGCCGCTTTTCTCTCTGAAATGGTTACGTTTATCGTCTGCAAAGCTATGTCACGTGCTGCGGTATGCGGAGACACTAAAAGCACCATAGTAGAACACAGAAGAAGCTTCTAAGTTGAAGCAATAAAAAGTAACAAGTAGTACAATTCAAGTATTAGTTGTCGATTATTCACTTTTTAGCCAGTTTTGGTGGCTTGGACATGACCTAGGACCTTAAGATTTTGCATGAAAGGAGGACTGGTAGCCGCGTTGCACGGGAGAATGTGAAAGGTGTTCATATGTAGTAAAAACCTGAGATATCCGTCCGTTTTCGTCATTTGTTATTGAATCGACTTAAAGCCAGATCGTCACTATGGCCGCTTTTCTCTCTGAAACGGTTACGTTAATCGTCTGCAAAGCTATGTCACGTGCTGCGGTATGCGGAGACACTAAAAGCACCATAGTAGAACACAGAAGAAGCTTCTAAGTTGAAGCAATAAAAAGTAACAAGTAGTACAATTCATATAAGAGTTGTCGATTATTCACTTTTTAGCTGGCTTTATTGGCTTGGACATGACCTAGTACCTTAAGATTTTGCATGAAAGGAGGATTAGCAGCAGCGTTGCACGGGAAAATGTGAAAAGTGTTCATATGTACTAAAAACCTGAGAAATCCATCCGTTTTTGTCATTTGTTATCGAATCGACTTAAAGCCAGATCGTCACATTGGCCGCTTTTCTCTCTGAGACGGTTACATTTATCGTCTGCAAAGCTATGTCACGTGCTGCGGTATGCGGAGACACTAAAATCACCATAGTAGAACACACAAGAAGCTTCTAAGTTGAAGCAATAACCAGTACGAAGTAGTACAAATCAAGTTTTAGTTGCCGATTATTCACTTTTTAGCCGGCTTTATTGGCTTGGACATGACCTAGTAGCTTAAGATTTTGCATGAAAGGAGGATTAGCAGCCGCGTTGCACGGGAGAATGTGAAAAGTGTTCATATGTACTAAAAACCTGAGAAATCCGTCCGTTTTCGTCATTTGTTATCGAATCGACTTAAAGCCAGATCGCCACATTGGCCGCTTTTCTCTCTGAGACGGTTACATTTATCGTCTGCAAAGCTATGTCGCGTGCTGCGGTATGCGAAGACACTAAAAGCACCATAGTAGAACACAGAAGAAGCTTCTAAGTTGAAGCAATAACCAGTACGAAGTAGTACAATTCAAGTTTTAGTTGTCGATTATTCACTTTTTAGCCGGCTTTATTGACTTGGACATGACCTAGTACCTTAAGATTTTGCTTGAAAGGAGGACTAGCAGCCGCGTTGCACGGGTGAATGTGAAAAGTGTTCATATGTACTAAAAAGCTGAGAAATCCGTCCGTTTTCGTCATTTGTTATCGAATCGACTTAAAGCCAGATCGTCACATTGGCCGCTTTTCTTTTTGAGACAGTTACATTTATCGTCTGCAAAGCTATGTCGCGTGCTGTGGTATGCGGAGACACTAAAAGCACCATAGTAGAACACAGAAGAAGCTTCTAAGTTGAAGTAATAGATAGTAAGAAGTAGTACAATTCAAGTTTTAGGCGTCGATTATTCACTTTTTAGCCAGTTTTGGTGGCTTGGACATGACCTAGGACCTAAAGATTTTGCATGAAAGGATGACTGGTAGCCGCGTTGCACGGGAGAATGTGAAAGGTGTTCATATGTAGTAAAAACCTGAGAAATCCGTCCGTTTTCGTCATTTGTTATCGAATCGACTTAAAGCCAGATCGTCACATTGGCCGCTTTTCTCTCTGCGACGGTTACATTTATCGTCTGCAAAGCTATGTCGCGTATGCGGTATGCGGAGACACTAAAAGCACCATAGTGGAACAATGAATAAGCTTCTAAGTTGAAGCAATGGCCAGTAAGAAGTAGTTGAATTCAAGTTTTGGCTATCGATTATTGATCTTTAGCCGGCTTTGGTGCCTTGGACATGAGGTCGAACCTTAAGATTTTGCTAGAAAGAAGGACTAGCAGCTGCGTTGCACGGGAGTATGTGAAAAGGGTTCATATGTAGTAAAAACCTGAGAAATCCGTCCGTTTTCGTCATTTGTTATCGAATCGACTTAAAGCCAGATCGTCACATTGGCCGCTTTTCTCTCTGAGACGGTTACATTTATCGTCTGCAAAGCTATGTCGCGTGCTGCCGTATGCGGAGACACTAAAAGCACCATAGTGGAACACAGAATAAGCTTCTAAGTTGAAGCAATGGCCAGTAAGAAGTAGTACAATTCAAGTCTTGGCTATCGATTATTGATCTTTAGCCGGCTTTGGTGCCTTGGACATGAGGTCGATCCTTAAGATTTTGCTTGAAAGGAGGACTAGAAGCTGCGTTGCACGGGAGAATGTGAAAGGTGTTCATATGTAGTAAAAACCTGAGATATCCGTCCGTTTTCGTCATTTGTTATCGAATCGACTTAATGCCAGATCGTCACATTGGCCGCTTTTCTCTCTGAGACGGTTACATTTATCGTCTTCAAAGCTATGTCGCGTGCTGCGGTATGCGGAGACATTAAAAGCACCATAGTAGAACACAGAAGAAGCTTCTAAGTTGAAGCAATAGGCAGTAAGAAGTAGTACAATTCAAGTTTTGGCTATCGATTATTCACATTTTAGCCGGCTTTGGTGGCTTGGACATGACCTAGGACCTTAATATTTTGCATGAAAGGAGGACTAGCAGCCGCGGTGCACGGGAGAATGTGAAAAGTGTTCATATGTAGTAAAAACCTGAGAAATCCGTTCGCTCTCGTCATTTGTTATCGAATCGACTTAAAGCCAGATCGTCACTATGGACGATTTTCTCTCTGAAACGGTTACGTTTATCGTCTGCAAAGCTATGTCACGTGCTGCGGTATGCGGAGACACTAAAATCACCATAGTAGAACACACAAGAAGCTTCTAAGTTGAAGCAATAACCAGTACGAAGTAGTACAAATCAAGTTTTAGTTGCCGATTATTCACTTTTTAGCCGGCTTTATTGGCTTGGACATGACCTAGTACCTTAAGATTTTGCATGAAAGGAGGATTAGCAGCCGCGTTGCACGGGAGAATGTGAAAAGTGTTCATATGTACTAAAAACCTGAGAAATCCGTCCGTTTTCGTCATTTGTTATCGAATCGACTTA